>NC_091306.1:8592649-8797649 GCF_038502225.1 Cherax quadricarinatus | reverse complement strand
TCTCCTGTCCTCCAGTGTCGTCAGGTTGATTTCCCTTAACCTCTCCTCGTAGGACATACCTCTTAGCTCTGGGACTAGTCTTGTTGCAAACCTTTGCACTTTCTCTAGCTTCTTTACGTGCTTGGCTAGGTGTGGGTTCCAAACTGGTGCCGCATACTCCAATATGGGCCTAACGTATACGGTGTACAGGGTCCTGAACGATTCCTTATTAAGATGTCGGAATGCTGTTCTGAGGTTTGCTAGGCGCCCATATGCTGCAGCAGTTATTTGGTTGATGTGCGCTTCAGGAGATGTGCCTGGTGTTATACTCACCCCAAGATCTTTTTCCTTGAGTGAGGTTTGTAGTTTCTGACCCCCTAGACTGTACTCCGTCTGCGGCCTTCTTTGCCCTTCCCCAATCTTCATGACTTTACACTTGGTGGGATTGAACTCCAGGAGCCAATTGCTGGACCAGGTCTGCAGCCTGTCCAGATCCCTTTGTAGTTCTGCCTGGTCTTCGATCGAGTGTATTCTTCTCATCAACTTCACGTCATCTGCAAACAGGGACACCTCAGAGTCTATTCCTTCCGTCATGTCGTTCACAAATACCAGAAACAGCACTGGTCCTAGGACTGACCCCTGCGGGACCCCGCTGGTCACAGGTGCCCACTCTGACACCTCGCCACGTACCATGACTCGCTGCTGTCTTCCTGACAAGTATTCCCTGATCCATTGTAGTGCCTTCCCTGTTATCCCTGCTTGGTCCTCCAGTTTTTGCACCAATCTCTTGTGTGGAACTGTGTCAAACGCCTTCTTGCAGTCCAAGAAAATGCAATTCACCCACCCCTCTCTCTCTTGTCTTACTGCTGTCACCATGTCATAGAACTCCAGTAGGTTTGTGACACAGGATTTCCCGTCCCTGAAACCATGCTGGCTGCTGTTGATGAGATCATTCCTTTCTAGTCATTTTCATATTGTCTTTGGGCCTCCCTTCTTATCTGTGCATATTCGTTTCTGGCTCTACGACTGTTCTCCTTATTCTCCTGGGTCCTTTGCCTTCTATATTTCTTCCATTCCCTAGCACACTTGGTTTTTGCCTCCCTGCACCTTTGGGTAATCCATGGGCTCATCATGGCTTTTTCATTACTCCTGTTACCCTTGGGTACAAACCTCTCCTCAGCCTCCTTGCATTTTGTTGCTACATATTCCATCATCTCATTAACTGGCTTCCCTGCCAGTTCTCTGTCCCACTGAACCCCGTTCAGGTAGTTCCTCATTCCTGTGTAGTCCCCTTTCTTGTAGTTTGGCTTCATTCGTCCTGGCCTTCCTGCTTCTCCCTCCACTTGTAGCTCTACTGTGTATTCGAAGCTTGTGTGTGTGTGTGTGTGTGTGTGTGTGTGTGTGTGTGTGTGTGTGTGTGTGTGTGTGCGTGTGTGTGTGTTTATGTGCACTACGAGTGGCACACTTGCACATACCATTTACACTGACTGTGCTCCCTGACTGTGCTCACTGACTGTGCTCCCTGACTGTGCTTCCTGAGTGTGCTCACTGACTGTGCTCACTGACTGTGCTCACTGACTGTGCTCACTGACTGTGCTCACTGACTGTGCTCACTGACTGTGCTCCCTGACTGTGCTTCCTGAGTGTGCTCACTGACTGTGCTCACTGACTGTGCTCCCTGACTGTGCTCCCTGACTGTGCTTCCTGAGTGTGCTCACTGACTGTGCTCACTGACTGTGCTCACTGACTGTGCTCACTGACTGTGCTTCCTGAGTGTGCTCACTGACTGTGCTCACTGACTGTGCTCCCTGACTGTGCTCACTGACTGTGCTCCCTGACTGTGCTTCCTGAGTGTGCTCACTGACTGTGCTCACTGACTGTGCTCACTGACTGTGCTCACTGACTGTGCTCACTGACTGTGCTCACTGACTGTGCTCACTGACTGTGCTTCCTGACTGTGCTCCCTGACTGTGCTCACTGACTGTGCTCACTGACTGTGCTCACTGACTGTGCTCACTGACTGTGCTCACTGACTGTACTGACTGTGCTCACTGACTGTGCTCACTGACTGTACTGACTGTGCTCACTGACTGTGCTCCCTGACTGTGCTCACGGAATGTGCTCCCTGACTGTGCTCACTGACTGTGCTCCCTGACTGTGCTCACTGACTGTGCTCCCTGACTGTGCTTCCTGAGTGTGCTCACTGACTGTGCTCACTGACTGTGCTCACTGACTGTGCTCACTGACTGTGCTCACTGACTGTGCTCACTGACTGTGCTCCCTGACTGTGCTCACTGACTATACTCCCTGACTGTGCTCCCTGACTGTGCTCACTGACTGTGCTCACTGACTGTGCTCACTGACTGTGCTCACTGACTGTGCTCACTGACTGTACTGACTGTGCTCCCTTAATGTGCTCACTGACTGTGCTCACTGACTGTGCTCCCTGACTGTGCTCACTGACTGTGCTCCCTGACTGTGCTCCCTGACCGTGCTCACTGACTGTGCTCACTGACTGTGCTCACTGACTGTGCTCCATGACTTTGCTCACTGAGCTCACTGACTGTGCTCACTGACTGTGCTCGCTGACTGTGTTCACTGACTGTGCTCCCTGACTGTGCTCACTGACTGTGTTCCCTGATTGTGCTCACTGACTGTGCTCCCTGACTGTGCTCACTGACTGTGTTCACTGACTGTGCTCCCTGACTGTGCTCACGGACTGTGCTCCCTGACTGTGCTCACTGACTGTGCTCCCTGACTGTGCTCACTGACTGTGCTCACTGACTGTGCTTCCTGACTGTGCTCACTGACTGTGCTCACTGACTGTGCTCCCTGACTGTGCTCACTGACTGTGCTCACTGACTGTGCTCACTGACTGTGCTCACTGACTGTGCTCCCTGACTGTGCTCACTGACTGTGCTCACTGACTGTGCTCCCTGACTGTGCTCACTGACTGTGCTCACTGACTGTGCTCCCTGACTGTGCTCACTGACTGTGCTCACTGACTGTGTTCACTGACTGCTCTCTGACGAAAATAATAATAGCTTTAAGTATACATATAATTTTTTCACGGGGAAGCGATAAACCCATGTGGGTCAAGCAGCACCCGGGAATGGTCTAATTCAACAAACGAAGTTCCGTTTTCTTATATCAAGAGCCCTTCACCAATATAAATAACCCTTCACCAATATTAAGAACCCTTCACCAATATCAAGAGCCCTTCACCAATATCAAGAACCCTTCACCAATACCAAGAACCCTTCACCAATATCAAGAACCCTTCACCAATATCAAGAGCCCTTCACCAATATCAAGAACCCTTCACCAATATCAAGAACCCTTCACCAATATTAAGAACCCTTCACCAATATCAAGAACCCTTCACCAATATTAAGAACCCTTAACCAATATCAAGAACCCTTCACCAATATCAAGAACCCTTCACCAATATCAAGAACCCTTCACCAATATTAAGAACTCTTCGCCAATATCAAGAACCCTTCACCAATATCAAAACCCTTCACCAATATCAAGAACCCTTCACCAATATCAAGAACCCTTCACCAATATCAAGAACCCTTCACCAATATCAAGAACCCTTCACCAATATCAAGAACCCTTCACCAATATTAAGAACTCTTCGCCAATATCAAGAACCCTTCGCCAATATTAAGAACTCTTCGCCAATATCAAGAACCCTTCACCAATATCAAGAACCCTTCACCAATATCAAGAGCCCTTCACCAATATCAAGAACAATTCACAAATATCAAGAACCCTTCACCAATATCAAGAGCCCTTCACCAATACCAGGAACTCTTCGCCAATATCAAGAACCCTTCACCAATATCAAGAACCCTTCACCAATATCAAGAGCCCTTCGCCAATGACGAAGGATCAGCTAGTCTCAATCGCTTCTCACTGACTTATATATATATAAATATATACATATATATATATATATATATATATATATATATATATATATATATATATATATATATATATATATATATATATATATGTCGTGCCGAATAGGCAGAACTTGCGATCTTGGCTTAAATAGCAGCGCTCATCTTGCCATATAGGACAAGCGAAAATTTGTGTATGCAATAATTTCGCCAAAATCATTCTGAACCTAACGAAAAAAATATATTTCACTGTGTTTGTTCAGTATTAAATTATTGTAAACAAATCTAAAATATATATAGTTGGGTTAGGCTAAAATAAATTGTTCTTGTTATAATAAGGTTAGGTAATTTTTCTAAGATTCTTTTGGTACAAAATTAAAAATTTTTACATTAACATTAATGAAAAAATATATCTATAAACGTATAAGAGAAAATTTTAGAAAGGACTCAATTTTAAATGAGTTCTTGCTAATTGACCAGTTTTACATATTCGGCACGACATATATATATATATATATATATATATATTTTTTTTTTTTTTTTTTTTTTTTTTATCACACCGGCCGATTCCCACCAAGGCAGGGTGGCCCGAAAAAGAAAAACTTTCACCATCATTCACTCCATCACTGTCTTGCCAGAAGGGTGCTTTACACTACAGTTTTTAAACTGCAACATTAACACCCCTCCTTCAGAGTGCAGGCACTGTACTTCCCATCTCCAGGACTCAAGTCCGGCCTGCCGGTTTCCCTGAATCCCTTCATAAATGTTACTTTGCTCACACTCCAACAGCACGTCAAGTATTAAAAACCATTTGTCTCCATTCACTCCTATCAAACACGCTCAAGCATGCCTGCTGGAAGTCCAAGCCCCTCGCACACAAAACCTCCTTTACCCCCTCCCTCCAACCCTTCCTAGGCCGACCCCTACCCCGCCTTCCTTCCACTACAGACTGATACACTCTTGAAGTCATTCTGTTTCGCTCCATTCTCTCTACATGTCCGAACCACCTCAACAACCCTTCCTCAGCCCTCTGGACAACAGTTTTGGTAATCCCGCACCTCCTCCTAACTTCCAAACTACGAATTCTCTGCATTATATTCACACCACACATTGCCCTCAGACATGACATCTACACTGCCTCCAGCCTTCTCCTCGCTGCAACATTCATCACCCACGCTTCACACCCATATAAGAGCGTTGGTAAAACTATACTCTCATACATTCCCCTCTTTGCCTCCAAGGACAAAGTTCTTTGTCTCCACAGACTCCTAAGTGCACCACTCACTCTTTTTCCCTCATCAATTCTATGATTCACCTCATCTTTCATAGACCCATCCGCTGACACGTCCACTCCCAAATATCTGAATACGTTCACCTCCTCCATACTCTCTCCCTCCAATCTGATATTCAATCTTTCATCACCTAATCTTTTTGTTATCCTCATAACCTTACTCTTTCCTGTATTCACCTTTAATTTTCTTCTTTTGCACACCCTACCAAATTCATCCACCAATCTCTGCAACTTCTCTTCAGAATCTCCCAAGAGCACAGTGTCATCAGCAAAGAGCAGCTGTGACAACTCCCACTTTGTGTGTGATTCTTTATCTTTTAACTCCACGCCTCTTGCCAAGACCCTCGCATTTACTTCTCTTACAACCCCATCTATAAATATATTAAACAACCACGGTGACATCACACATCCTTGTCTAAGGCCTACTTTTACTGGGAAAAAATTTCCCTCTTTCCTACATACTCTAACTTGAGCCTCACTATCCTCGTAAAAACTCTTCACTGCTTTCAGTAACCTACCTCCTACACCATACACTTGCAACATCTGCCACATTGCCCCCCTATCCACCCTGTCATACGCCTTTTCCAAATCCATAAATGCCACAAAGACCTCTTTAGCCTTATCTAAATACTGTTCACTTATATGTTTCACTGTAAACACCTGGTCCACACACCCCCTACCTTTCCTAAAGCCTCCTTGTTCATCTGCTATCCTATTCTCCGTCTTACTCTTAATTCTTTCAATTATAACTCTACCATACACTTTACCAGGTACACTCAACAGACTTATCCCCCTATAATTTTTGCACTCTCTTTTATCCCCTTTGCCTTTATACAAAGGAACTATGCATGCTCTCTGCCAATCCCTAGGTACCTTACCCTCTTCCATACATTTATTAAATAATTGCACCAACCACTCCAAAACTATATCCCCACCTGCTTTTAACATTTCTATCTTTATCCCATCAATCCCGGCTGCCTTACCCCCTTTCATTTTACCTACTGCCTCACGAACTTCCCCCACACTCACAACTGGCTCTTCCTCACTCCTACAAGATGTTATTCCTCCTTGCCCTATACACGAAATCACAGCTTCCCTATATTCATCAACATTTAACAATTCCTCAAAATATTCCTTCCATCTTCCCAATACCTCTAACTCTCCATTTAATAACTCTCCTCTCCTATTTTTAACTGACAAATCCATTTGTTCTCTAGGCTTTCTTAACTTGTTAATCTCACTCCAAAACTTTTTCTTATTTTCAACAAAATTTGTTGATAACATCTCACCCACTCTCTCATTTGCTCTCTTTTTACATTGCTTCACCACTCTCTTAACCTCTCTCTTTTTCTCCATATACTCTTCCCTCCTTGCATCACTTCTACTTTGTAAAAACTTCTCATATGCTAACTTTTTCTCCCTTACTACTCTCTTTACATCATCATTCCACCAATCGCTCCTCTTCCCTCCTGCACCCACTTTCCTGTAACCACAAACTTCTGCTGAACACTCTAACACTACATTTTTAAACCTACCCCATACCTCTTCGACCCCATTGCCTATGCTCTCATTAGCCCATCTATCCTCCAATAGCTGTTTATATCTTACCCTAACTGCCTCCTCTTTTAGTTTATAAACCTTCACCTCTCTCTTCCCTGATGCTTCTATTCTCCTTGTATCCCATCTACCTTTTACTCTCAGTGTAGCTACAACTAGAAAGTGATCTGATATATCTGTGGCCCCTCTATAAACATGTACATCCTGAAGTCTACTCAACAGTCTTTTATCTACCAATACATAATCCAACAAACTACTGTCATTTCGCCCTACATCATATCGTGTATACTTATTTATCCTCTTTTTCTTAAAATATGTATTACCTATAACTAAACCCCTTTCTATACAAAGTTCAATCAAAGGGCTCCCATTATCATTTACACCTGGCACCCCAAACTTACCTACCACACCCTCTCTAAAAGTTTCTCCTACTTTAGCATTCAAGTCCCCTACCACAATTACTCTCTCACTTGGTTCAAAGGCTCCTATACATTCACTTAACATCTCCCAAAATCTCTCTCTCTCCTCTGCATTCCTCTCTTCTCCAGGTGCATACACGCTTATTATGACCCACTTCTCGCATCCAACCTTTACTTTAATCCACATAATTCTTGAATTTACACATTCATATTCTCTTTTCTCCTTCCATAACTGATCATTTAACATTACTGCTACCCCTTCCTTTGCTCTAACTCTCTCAGATACTCCAGATTTAATCCCATTTATTTCCCCCCACTGAAACTCTCCTACCCCCTTCAGCTTTGTTTCGCTTAGGGCCAGGACATCCAACTTCTTTTCATTCATAACATCAGCAATCATCTGTTTCTTGTCATCCGCACTACATCCACGCACATTTAAGCAACCCAGTTTTATAAAGTTTTTCTTCTTCTCTTTTTTAGTAATTGTATACAGGAGAAGGGGTTACTAGCCCATTGCTCCCGGCATTTTAGTCGCCTCATACGACACGCATGGCTTACGGAGGAAAGATTCTTTTCCACTTCCCCATGGACAATAGAAGAAATAAAAAAGAACAAGAGCTATTTAGAAAAAGGAGAAAAACCTAGATGTATGTATATATATATATGCATGTGCGTGTCTGTGAAGTGTGACCAAAGTGTTAGTAGGAGTAGCAAGATATCCCTGTTATCTTAGCGTGTTTATGAGACAGAAAAAGAAACCAGCAATCCTACCATCATGCAAAACAATTACAGGTTTTTGTTTCACAGTCATCTGGCAGGACGGTAGTATTTCCCTGGGTGGTTGCTGTCTACCAACCTACTACCTATATATATATATATATATATATATATATATATATATATATATATATATATATATATATATATATATATATATATATATATATATATATACGTATGTTTCGTTTTGATATCTGTGCCGTCTTCAGGTCTTGACTTCGAGGTTCCTGCAACTTATCACCATCTATTCTCATTTAGTGAGGGTCTTGGAGCTGATTTCTCCGGAGGTTTGATCTTCTCAGTGAGAAGAGACTCGCGTCTCTTCTCACTGAGTAAACTTTTCCTCAGTCTTCCATTCTGGTATTCAATCCAGGTTCTATCTAGTTTTAATCCGACATTTAATTAAAATTCCCCGGTTAACTGGAATTTTTGTCTTACAGACTCATATTACTTTCCACCTTTCTTGTCTCACTTGTTTCAAGAAAGCTGGTCTCACCAGGCTCTCGCGAGACCTTCAGTTATCACTGTGAGTTGACAACTTATGATTATAATTGTGTATATGAGGAAGCTCTAAGCCCGTAGGGATCACACAGCGCTTGGGCACTGGGAGGTAATTAGGTGTGCCCAAGGAAGGGGTGGGTAGGTCCAGTTCCTCGGATCAAGTGGTCCTCAAAGGGCATCCAGGCATCTCAATTGCTACAGCTTGTGCCATAGTCTTGACCGTGTGTTGCTCCCTCTTTCTTGCATCCCTTCCTCCCTCCCACCTGACTCCTCTGTTTGCCTTTACCTCGTATTTTTGTCCCTCCATCTCTCTGTACTCTTGCCTCGTTCATCCATCTTCCTTCCTGACTTCTCCATCTATCTTTACCTCATGCTTTTATCCCTCCATCTCTCTTTACTTCCGCTTCGTTCATCCATCTTTCTCTCCTGACTCCATCTCTCCCTCATACTTCATCAATATCTTTATCTTGCCTCCGTCCCCTCCTGACTTCTGCTTCCTTCATCCATCTCATTGTTTTCCTTCTTCCCTATTTCCATCAATCCTCCTGTCCTTCTAGCTCCATCCATCTCTCTCATCTTCCTCCTACTTCCTCACTACTACACTCTTCTCTACTCTCTCTCTCCATCTCTTTCTCCCACCTCCTCCTTCTTTCCTTTACCCCTCGTCTCCTCTCTTTATGTCTCGCTGCTGTCTCTCCGCTGCCTCCTCGATTCATTATTTCTCTCTCCTCCCTCCCTCTCTCCTCCCTCCCTCTCTCCTCCCTCCCTCTCTCCTCCCTTCCTCCCTCCCTCCCTCTCTCCTCTCTTCCTCTCTCCTCCCCCTCTCCCTCTCTCTTCCCTCCCTGTCTCTTCCCTCCCTTTCTCCTCACTCCCTCTCTCCTCCCTCCTTCTCTGAATGTCCGTCTCCTTCCCTCAAGAGCTTTTATCCACCCATTCACCTTAGTCATTCAGCTCTTTCCAGCAGAAGAATGTCTGTACCATTGTCAGCGGAGGGAGGATGGAGCCTCGACACTCATCGAGTAGAATGACCCTTACGGGTTTAGCGCTTCATATAAATATATGACAGTATGATTGATCTCCTCGAGCATGTTTGGCTGTGTCGTTCTGTGGTGGCACGACAGCCTCTGTCGTTTTGAAGATATAAACATAGATAATAAATAAATAGATAGATAGAAAGGGAGAGAGAGAGAGAGAGAGAGAGAGAAATAGACAGACAGGCAGACAGAGATGCCTCTGATGTCTCACGACGTCACAGTCAGGGACATCGGCGTCATCGTTACCTCCCAGTCGACGAGACATCGAGGCCGTCAGGACATCAGAGACGTCGAGACATTCCAGGTGGCCGGCGAGAACAAAGCGAGACCATCAGAGTTTTGATTGATTTTGGAGGTCGGGGCGGCGTCTTTCGCCGGTCCTTTTTGGTAAACTCTTCTCAGGATTTTTCCTCTTCAGGGACACAGCTAAAAGTTGCCATTTCGCGTTTTCTGTGAAGGAGGAGGAGGAAGAGGGAGGAAGGGAGTGAGAGAGGAAAGTAGAAAGGAAGGAAGAAAGAAAGAATGAGAGATGACATCTCATCTCCACCAGGTTCAGGTTTGAGAAACATTTTGATGACAGATTTCTCTCTCACTTTTCACGATCTACTAACTACCGATGTAACTAAATAACTGATTAAATATCTACCAATTACTTCAAAAATATTGCAATAAACGTAGATTTCAGTTACCAGTAAATATCGCTGGATGTTTTGTATCTATCACGCAGTCAGTCTCTCTCCCCTATTACATCAATCTCCTTCCCTCTCTCCCTCACTCTTTTCCTCTCTCTCCCTCCCTAACTTCTTCCCTCCTTCCCTAACTTGTACCCTCTCTTCATCCGTCCCTAACATGCCCCCTTTCTCCATCCCGCCATAACTTATCCCCTTTCTCCTTAATTTCTATGTTTTTCTCATCGTTCATGATTCTATCTTTTCATTTTTTTTTTCTGTGTATCCATCTCATATTTAATCTTGATACCTCTCTCTCTTGCTCTCTGACATCGGCCACTCTCTTGCTGATAGAGTTGAAGAAAATACAAGAGAGAGTTCTCCTTGCTGACACTAGCAAAACTCTTTGCAGACATATTAGAGATCACCGTCATCCTATAAACTGGTCTTCTACTGTAACTGCCTATCCCTTTCTAAGCTTCCACCAGGCCATCTTGCTGACTCAGTTCTTTTACACAACCTAACATGAATCTTAATCCAGGTATTGTTTGTGCTATTATTATTATAACTCCCCTCTCATATTTCCAACGAGTCTACAAGTTTTCGTTTCTCGCTCATTTGTGACTTGATAATGGTCCAGGATGAACCAAAACGTCGTCTAATGTTTTCTCTCTAAGGGGAAGTTATTCGTGAATTCTTCCAGCCAAAGTATAGTGACTTTTATTCTTCAGCGATAGGAATCTCCGAGGCATGACACGTAATACAAAAGTAGGAAAAAAGCTTTTATTCCAGCAATCACAAAACATTAGAGCAGACTGCCAACTGATGCAAGAATAAAGGCAATATATTGTTTTACGATAGATGTGAACAAGCACTTTTTAAACATCGATTCAAGTAAACAAAGTGAAGCGGAGTGTCCACGGACACAGTGGTCCTCCCCCAGAACCTGTGATGGACGTTGGTAAGTTCAGTCATACAGAACTTTTGCCAGTTTGTGGACAGCACGGAGCTCCACAGTTGTAACAGTTGCAGTATGATGTACAAACTTACGGAGCTCCACACTAACAACAGCAGCAGCAGGATATGCAAACTCACAGAGCTCCATAGTAGTAACAACTGCAGGATGTACACGCTCGACTTCCTTCAAGACTACCAACTATCCTTGCAGCTTTCTCAATATAGCAAAGCCAATGCTCTTCGTCATCCCTGGGAGTGTGGAGAGAACAGGATAGATCACTCTTTTATACATTTTTCCTTCTCTCAGTCCCACCGTCCACCCGTTCCCTCTTCCTTCCCCTTTCATTCCCTCTCCTCTTCTCTCACACTTCTTTGACTACCTTTCTAGCGACCCAGGAAGGTCGGGAAGCTGTGAATTTGGACACGAGGCTCTTCGTCAGTGTAATAATGACACATAAATTGAACGAAGAATATGACAACACTGAGAAAACTTACCATCAGGACTGGGAAAGAGAGAGAGAGAGAGTGAGAGAGAGAGAGAGAGAGAGAGAGAGAGAGAGAGAGAGAGAGAGAGAGAGAGAGAGAGAGAGAGAGAGAGAGAGAGAGAGACAGACAGACAGACAGACAGACAGACAGACAGACAGACAGACAGATTAATTAAAGCAGAAACATAGCAACAGCAAACAACACAGCAGATGGAGGTATAACAACATTTTTTTTCTAAACTACGATAGCTTAATAACCGAAAAATCAGTATAGATATCGCAAAAAAAACTTTGGCATAACAAATTTACTAGATTTATAATCAAACATAGAAGAACTAAGGCACCAAAAAAAACCCACAGAAGCAGCACATCGCGATTTTCAGAACCCTTACGGCAAGGCACTGAGACGGTAATTTTTTTTTTTTGGGGGGGGGAGGGGAGGGGAATAAAGGCGCACACTTTATTAGGGAAACTTCAAGCCTCGATCAATGACTGGCCTAGCAGTAGGAAACTTAATGTGGTCCTGAACCCAAAAATATCTGAGTGGCTAGACTTAACAAAGAGACTTTCTCGGAGATTGGTCATCGACCAAATCATTTTCATAGTCTGCATAAATGAAGAGAAAAGAAATAACAAAATGGATGAGAAAGACACGACATTTAGAAGACTGTTCCGTAGGTGTGACCAAATGTGCGAGTATTCTGTATCTACATATACACGGAGTATTTATACATATATACATATATAATATTAACACACCGGCCATCTCCCACCGAGGTATGGTAACCCGAAAATGAGGAGACACTTTCATCGTCAGTCAGTCACTATCTTGCCAGAAACGAGCTGACATCACACTTCAGATGGTCCTCTGAAATGCAATATCCTCACCAACATTCAGAGAGCAGGAACCTCGCTTCCCACTTCCAGGATTCAAGTCTTGGAGATAGGTATTTACGTGGGTGTATGTGGGTGTATATTTGTGAGGGAGGAGGAGAGAGGTTTAACGGACGCCACGATGAATTTTTAACGTTGACGATCAGTTTCATTGTAGAAAACATATCTAATATTAATAAACACAAACATATATCATTTTTAAACAATTTAACTGATAAAAAATAAATAAGGAAAGCTGACTGGCTATTATTAATTACCTAAACTACGTACACTTAACATAATCTAGCCCAGATAAACAAAACTCACGAAATGCTGCGTTTAATTTATATAAATCTCGAGTACAAACACTGGAAACAATATTGACACTTAGCAAACCTCCCGTGAGTACACTACCCAGCTGTTGTCCCAGAACAACGTAAAAGAAGAAGATTAACTGTAAAGGCTTCAGAGAAAAGCAGCAAAGTTTATGTCTTCGTTAAGAGACAAACCTTACGAGGAAAGGCTAAGAACACTCAACTTGTTACCCATTAAGAAGCGGAGATTTTGAAGAGCTCTCACTGTAACCTTTAAAATGCAAGAAAGAGAGAGAGAGAGAGAGAGAGAGAGAGAGAGAGAGAGAGAGAGAGAGAGAGAGAGAGAGAGAGAGAGAGAGAGAGAGAGAGAGAGAGAGAGAATTAAAACAGAAATTATTTAAAGCGCAAAAGCGTCTTGATGATTGAAACAAATTAATGAAACTTAGGTAGGAGATGCAACCCAAATAAGGGTATCATAGAGCACCGGAAAAGACTTCCCTCTTCACTTGAAAACACAAACACAGAATACAGTCCTTTCAGAACTGGTTGGAGAAGCAAGCCACAATCACCCAGTTCAAAGAGAGAATGAGATCATAGTTCTGACGTTAGTTCATTTATTACCGAGGATGAGTCCAGACTAACCTTAGCATAGCATTAGTCGTTAAATAGTAATATTAGTAGTAGTAGCAATAGTATTAGTAGTATTAGTAGTAGTAGTAGTAGTAGTAGAAGTAGTAGTAATAATAGAAATAGTAGTAACAGTAGTGGGAGCAGTACATCGCTATTTTTACACACCGTGTGGTGATATTCTGTGGTAGTGTGAGAACAGGATGCAGAATGGGGTGGTAAAGAGTCGTCTGTTCTACTCTGGCTACAACTATGTAAACACAAGTAGCTAAACCGTAGTTGTAAGCCTGGATACAGACAGTAAGAGCTACTGCTATTTATCTCTTCCTTGTACTACTGTGCGCTCACTCTTGTTCCTCTCTCACACATTTATATGCTCGCTTTCTTTCTCACTCTCAGTTTCAACAGGATTAAATAAGAGAGTTCCTACAAGTAACTAACTCAGAGATGTCTAACTTCTGACCCTTATCATTGTCACTTTATTCTCTCTCTCTCTCTCTCTCTCTCTCTCTCTCTCTCTCTCTCTCTCTCTCTCTCTCTCTCTCTCTCTCTCTCTCTCCAAGTCTGGCCCATCTATCTCGTTCCTTCAGACTTAGGAAGGAGAATGTTGCAACTTACACAATGAATTCCGGATAATGTTATTGCTCTGGCAACATTCAGCTTTGATAACGATTCGTGAATTATTTTTATCGCAGTTTCATTGCACTTGGCGGAAGAAAAATGAGAGGCTTGATCGTAAAAGTTTAATTGTCCATTTTCATTTACAGGATGAGAGCGGTAGCCGGTGTGGGTAGCAGGTTGATGAAGTGGGTGGTGGGCAGCTGACGAGGGTAGCCGGTGTGGGTTGCAGGTTGATGAAGTGGGTGGTGGGCAGCTGACGAGGGTAGCCGGTGTGGGTTGCAGGTTGATGAAGTGGGTGGTGGGCAGCTGATGTGGGTAGCAGGTGAATAGGTGAGTGGTGGGTACTTGATGTGGGTGGTAAGTGGGTGGATGGCCAAAGATGTCTCAGTTTTAACGTTGTGATCATCGTCAGTGTGAGAATGTTTTAAGTACCTTAGTGTAAATGAAGACAGAAAACGGATAATAACATACGGAAATAAACAATGAAGATGAACACAGATAACACTAAACATAAATATAATTATGATACCAATAAAGATGCAACAGTTAGGATGTAAATCCTAACTGTTAGGATGTAAATCCTAACTGTTAGGATGTAAATCCTAACTGTTAGGATGTAAATCCTGACTGAATGAAAGATGAAAAAATAAGAGAAATTAACAGATGTTAAACCAAAAGCAACGCAACACAACCAAAATGATCATGTTATAGAGGACTCGCCTCTGTGAGATAAGATCACTTGATGATCCAACAGTAGAAACTGTTGGCAGTATAGGCAATAACACTCACTCACAGAAGATTCCCAGCCTAGTAAATGTCGTTATACAGTAGCTGAGGCATAACATGCATTGAAACTGTAGATATGTCACGGTCAGTCAGACGAACGACACTTCGAGACAATCGACTTCACACGACAGAGTTAAGAGGCTTAAACACTTCCGATAAATGAATCAGGCACGCTGCGCAGCATGTGAAAGTGATGACAGTAGAAATGGAGGGTTATAGATCAAGTAGGTGTCAACCACTGAAGAGATGGACTTGATGACTGAGTAGATTGACATAAATCACGTCGACTGGTAAGCGGGCATACTCTAGTGGGCTAAGTCAAAATGGCTCCCACAGGTGAGGAAGACTCGATCTGCAGACACTACTAGCTCCTAAAAACAATAAGTTGAGTCTCTCTAGGCCCAGCAAGACTGGCTTGCAGGATGCCCTCCGTCTCTCTCTCCTCCAGGACAACATAACCATAAGTTCAACTTTACGCTGTAAAGAGAAAACGATTTCCCTAAAAACTTAGTAAATCTTTCACACGGTTGACTCGTTAAAACAATGGATGTGATGTAATAATTACATTTCATAATGATAAACAAAACAAAAAGAAAAATAACTAGATGCATTTCGGTCGCTGCTCTAGCAAATACAGGTATCCTAGTATTTTATAACCTCAGCTCCCTTGTGCCTCATTGCACGAGCATATAGAAACACACATCCAGATTTCTTCAGTAAAAAGGCTAAATTAGTAGACACTCAGCGTAAATATAATCCATGCCTTTCAAAGAAACCAATATTCTAAAATACAAAACATATTAAACTTGAAGCTGCTCAGAAGTTGCATTATCAAGTTCTTTCTTCTTTCAACAACTCGGCCGTATCCCACCGAGGCAGGGTGGCCCAAAAAAGAAAAACGGAAGTTTCTCTTTTTTCTAGGTAGCAGGTTGGTAGACAGCAACCACCCAGGGAGGTACTACCGTCCTGCCAAATGAGTGTAAAATGGAAGCCTGTAGTTGTTTTACGTGATGGTAGGATTACTGGTGTCTTTCTTCTGTCTCATAAACATGCAAGATTTCAGGTACGTCTTGTTACTTCTACTTACACTTAGGTCACACCTCACATGCATGTACAAGCATATATATACACACTGCTCTGGGTTTTCTTCTATTTTCTTACTAGTTCTTGTTCTTGTTTATTTTTCTCTTATCTCCATGAGGAAGTGGAGCAAAATTCTTCTTCTGTAAGTCATGCGTATCGTAAAAGGCGAGTAAAATGCCGGGAGCAAGGGGATAGTAACCCCATTCTCCTGCCTACATTACTAAAGTTAAAAAGAGAAACATTATCAAGCTATTAGCAAAAAACGGCTGAAGTTGTTCAGCCGTGACACTCAGAAATTGTCACATGAAAAGCCGTATTTAAATTTTTTTTAATTTCTTCCCCCCCCCAAAAAAAAAAAAAAGCAAAATGGGACCGACACAGGCCAAAATTAATCCAAACTTTTCACTAAGACTGAATAGCTTTTAAGAAAAAATTACAATAAGTAAATTACTTTCAATCAAGCTTAGCGAATGTACCACACAATTTTTTACTAATGGTCATCAGGGCACATCTATGTAATGGATATATACGCTAAAGGTCAAGTGAAACCCCATGACTTATTTTTGAGCAGTGGAGACATACTCCAATTATTTCACAGCAATCAGTTTGATTAATACAACTGACACATGTTAACTTACACAGCCTAACATCAAGAGATTACGCAAATAATCCGCACATAAACCATACCACGGGTGGGGTTTGAACCCGCGGTAAGAGAGTCTCAAAACACCAGACCGTCGCGTTAGCCACGGTTAGCGACGGTCTGGAGTTTTGAGACTCTCTTACCGCGGGTTCAAACCCCACCCGTGGTATGGTTTGTTTGTAATCGTGTCATTACGATTTCGTACATAGCAGAGAGGGGCTTACGACGACGTTTCGGTCCTACTTGGACCATTTACAAAGTCACACTAACAGAAAGGAGAGAAGGAGGGAGTATACATTGGCCAGCAGACAGGGACGGGACAAGAGAGGTAGTAGTGGAAGATGAGAAGTAGTGGTAGAGGAGGTAGTAGTAGTAATAGTGTAGTCAAAGACTAAGAAAGAAGAGCATCCTTGTAGTGCTCCTCTTTCTTAGTCTTTGACTCCACTACTACTACTACTACTACTGCTACTACTACTACCTGTACCACTACTTCTCATCTTCCACTACTACCTCTCTTATCCCGTCCCTGTCTGCTGGCCTATATATACTCCCTCCTTCTCTCCTTTCTGTTAATATGACTATGTAAATGGTCCAAGTCGGACCGAAACGTCGTCGTAAGCTCTTCTCTCCTACGTGCGGGTTATTTGTGTATTGTTCCAGTCACGGTATTGTACCTATTTGTTAACTAGAGATTATTTTCTTTAAGGAAGAACAACACATCAACACGAAGAGTTTAAAGTTGACCAGATGTGGAGATATACAAAATGGTCGTAACTATGACCATTAATTTTTAAAAGGGTGAACCGGTAAGCCAGTGGAAGGTCTCGGTCAGATGACCAAAAAGCTCCTGCGGCGGGTTATCAACTAAGACCCGCGTCGGGAAACACTTGTCCTGTTCCCTGACGAAAGTTATCTAACCTAACCAAATGTATTTTCCAATTATTGCAAAGACTCCAACAAAATTTGTGACAACACAACTTACACCCATTAAACGTTTTCTCCATTCCATCCGATACATTAACCATTGATGATAGATGCCGTTCACAATTGTTATATTTTAATGAGAGGAAAGCGCTAAACCCTTTGGGGGTTACATATCGTCTGTGGAATGTAAGGCATTCAAATTCACTCCATGGAAGGTGAGGATAAGTCAAGTCCCTTGGATCAAGAGCCCCCTCACCAACATTAAGGTAAAATAAGGTAATAATATAATATAATATTATATTATTTTAAGATTAAAAGTAACAAAATGGTATTTGCAGACTCCATTAAATATACCAACCTTCTTCTAAGTAAGATACACAAGTGTAGACATTTTGAAGCCGATCAGAGAAGCCTGTCTCCACCTGTCATATGGAAACTATGTTCGGGAATCACCAATGTAGCATTGAGCACAGAGCAGCCACTCATGCAGAAAGTCCCTTGGATTTTGCCCAGATACATTACACATTATGTTACTAAGAATGTTGCGAAAATTTTTAAAGTCTTCCTTCGATGAACGTAAAAACGAAATAAAAACGCGAAGTTAGATTATTTTCGGTTTTCCTTTCTCATTAATATCCTGTTTCAACTTTTCTTCATTTCTGGAAGAAAAAATATTTTGTTTTCATTTATAAAAAAAAGATCCAGTGTAAAAACAAAAGGTCAAAAAGGTGTTAAATTGTCGCTAACATAGCATTTAGGGTTTGAAGCCGATCAGAAAAGGCATTCCCTAGTTGTGCAAAAGAGAAGATGCATGTGTAGGTTTATAACTAATTTGTTAGTGACCCGGTCAGGTCAAGAATCCCGCCTTCCCATTTCTCAAACTGAACCTTACCTCGATTTCTACAACAGGGCAGTGTTGTAAGTCAAGAGTAGTTGTAATTGTATCTCTGATGAACCGGAGGCTGTTGTAAGACCTTTCATATGTGGCCAGTGTCATCGACATACCAAAAACTGCGCATTTAATGATACTGTCGATTGTTACCTTCAAGAAGTGTTAGCGGTCTAGGGTGCTTCCGCAGGGACACCCCAGATATTATTAGTCACAGGTCTGCAACCAGCTTTGTCAACGAGGGAAGCTACAAATTAGTTTCGTGGGTAGCCGTGGAGGGGGTCACGTTGTAATGTGTTATCGAGTGCTAGTACTTCACTGCACAAAAGTCTGGCGTAAGATAAGTCGCCCTAATTAACTAGGCTGTTTATTAATCAGCACAACTAAGCAGAGTCTGGTTACCCGCCTGTCTCGCAAACAGGTTTTTTGGTGAGTGAAGCGTGGGTACCCGGCGTGGGTAGGTGTGCCCTCGTGGGTGCCCGCTCATAGGCCTATTGTTGTCATTTTGTGTAGGCTGTGAAAGGTGATTGTAAATACCAAATTAAATTACTGTATGTCTAATTCTAGCTTAGCTAAAATACTCATAAAAAGTAATAAATTTTTTCCTATAGAGCTTCATTACTAAATCCGATCTATACATCCTTCTTTCCTATTCAGTAATCATGCACTTTTTTCAACAATGCATGGCAGGTCTCCTCCAAAGAATGGAGGGCAAGGAGAGAGAGCCTTCTGTTGCACTATCCCTAAATTACTAAATTAACTCTCGGAGGAGAGTGCTTACAACAGAAGGGAGAAGCAGGAGTAGAGTGAGGCTTATAGATCTCTACCTAACACGCAAGCTTAGAGCCTCTAGGGAAAGAAGAAAAGGAAGAATCCACTTCTTTGATTGTCTTCACCCTTGAGGGTTGAAGACGATCACAGTCATGTCTTGAAGTTGACAAAGTTTCTCAGATCGATAACGACGCGAATCTCACAAACAATTATGATATCTTAGGAGTTAGGTTAAAATAGAAGGTTGTGTATGCTGTTAGAAAGTTAATTGATCTTCACGCTATCAAAAAGATGATTAGATCTTTACGCTTTCTATTAGAAAGTTGTAAATATAAATAAAATAAAATAAAATAAATATATAATATATATTAGAAAGTTGTTTAGACTGCCTCTTTACTACTGAGATTTGTACACTGCAAACATTATTATGGAAGTCGTAATACAAAGGCATAAGAATGCAATTACTAAGGAATCAGCTGCAGTAGTAGTAGTAGTAGTAACAATAGTAGTAGTAGTAACAACAGTAGTAGTTGTAACAATAGTAGTAGTAGTAAGAGTAAGAGTAGTAACAGTTGTAATAGCAGTAGTAGCAGTGGTAATAGCAGTAGTAGTAGTAGCAGTAGTAATAGCAGTTGTAACAGAGGCGTTAAATCTGATCTATGCATTCTCCTTTCCTATTCAGCAATCATGCACCTTTTCAACAATGCATGGCAGGTCTCCTCCAACGGGTGGAGGGCAAGGAGAGAGCCTTCTGCTGTACTATCCCTATTTCACTTTTCTAGAAAGCAACAGTGAGAGCTAGACAGTACTAGAGCTAGACAGTACCAGATAATCTACATGCCATGTCTCTCTTACACATTTTCACGGTCTCCCAGATCTCCCACGCGCTCCCTAAACACTTCCACACACTTGGAAATGCTCTTAGGAGCTCAGTCTCCTATTTTTCTTCCTTGTTCTGCCTCACTCTTTCCCAGTCACCGCTCTCCCCTTCACCCACCTCTTCCCCTTGCTCCTCTTTTTTCCCCCTCTTCCCTCTTCCCCCTCACCCTCCCTCACTCTGTATCAATTTTTGCCTTTCCTTTCCTCGGTTCCCTCAAGCTGTACCCTCGATCTTGCTTCTAAAGTTAAATCTTCCAAATGTTCCAACCACTTTCATGGAAAGAAATAGCACGGAAAGAGAAAGAGAGAGAGAGAGAGAGAGAGAGAGAGAGAGAGAGAGAGAGAGAGAGAGAGAGAGAGAGAGAGAGAGAGAGAGAGAGAGAGAGAGAGAGAGAGAAAGAGTGAAAGAGAAAGAGAGTAATGAGGGCCACAGCCACACAAGCACAGATATAAAAAATACGCAGACAGACAATTAGGCAGACGGAGTGGCAGACAGTGTCTTCTGCTGAGAGGATAAAGTAAAATACTTTCGACGAAGGAAAAGAGAAAATTGAAGTGGAGAAAAGCGAAAGGAGAAGAGTAAATTGGAGTGGAAATAGTTGACGCCAGAGAAGAGGACAAAGGTAACGAGTCAGCAGAGTGAGATATCGCACAGTAAATTTATCCGAAAATCCAAATGAAGGAAAAAAAATTACAGAAAGATCTTGAACTGAACGAACGATTTGGCAAAAAAAAATGAACAAGAATGTAACGAAAAAGAAATGCGAAGTAGGTCTGTAATGAAAGATTCGGAGGAGTTAACTGCCGCCCAGTAAAGCAGCGCTATTAGTATTGAGTGCGACGGATCAGCAGGTAGCCGTAGGAAAGTCCATGAAATGCAGTATTTAGAGACGAAAAACGAATTGACTTCACGGGAATGACATAGAAAAAGGCAGACAGCAGGAGGATCATGCACATGCAACATGGACGTCACCAGGACCACTAGCACTGTTGCCATGCGCCGATGACACTGATTTCTTTATCGATCCTTCTGACGTGTGTGCTCATTACCCTAACTGCCTATCTGAAGTAATATTAGGATTCAAGTGACTACAACCAGCCACTGCATAGCATCTATTTGCATCACAAATCTGCAGAGTCCTCGTCCAGCTGGCTCTTAGATGACTGTTGCTTTTCAGTTTACAGTTTCAGTAGTCAGTCTGTTCCAATAATTTACAGTTTTATAAAGTAAAAAAATTATCCGTTTGTGTTGCACATTTTGCTTCTAGTGTTGGTTCCAGATTTTATTTTAATTAAGTTAAGCGCTAGACCCATGTGGGTCATTCAGCGTAAGACGTAATAGAGGCTCGATCCTCCGTCTGCTGAGCGCCAGACAGACGCGCTTCCTATTTGTACTCACCTTCAGGTTACTGACTCACTTTGCAATTCGTATCTGACAGTCCCAGTATCTTAAAGGATTTTATTGAGGGCTCTATTTAGTGTCCGTTTCGTAAATCTGAATATATTCACTGCATTGAGTCTTTTATTATAGTTTGTTTCTTAATGACCGTGTAAACTTATTCTCAAATAAGCCACAGTAACAGCCTGGTTGATCAGGCCCTGATCCACCGGGAGGCCTGGTCGTGGACCGGGCCACGGGGGATAGACACAGAAAGAGGAAACTTTAGACGACATTTCGGTCTGTCTTGGACGGACAGAAACGTGCATTAAAATTTCCCCTCTAAATGAGACTTATTTTTTGTTTGTTTTTTATTACGTAATTCATCTCCATTTCCGGTTAATAAGTTATCTTGCAGACACTTGATAATTTTGTTTCTAATCATACTCTATTTATCTAAACTTGATGTTAAGCTAGTAGGACGAGAGAGAGAGAGAGAGAGAGAGAGAGAGAGAGAGAGAGAGAGAGAGAGAGAGAGAGAGAGAGAGAGAGATTAATGAAACACACGGTCTGTAGAACAAATGCAGTTACACGAACCTCAGTCGAGAGGAAACCAGGTAGAGAGAGAAACCAAGAGAGAGGGAGAGAGAGAGAGAGAGAGAGAGAGAGAGAGAGAGAGAGAGAGAGAGAGGGACAACGGGGAGGAGATAGAATGGGAGAGGGTAAGACGAATAAAAGCAAAGTAAAGAGAAAGATAAAAAAGATAAGAGAAAAGATAAAAAGAAATATGTGGAAATCTTGCGCGGAAGAAAACTGAGAAACTTGCGAGAATAGAGGAGGCAGGAAGATAGAGGAAGAGGAGGAGAAGAAAATATCTGACAGAGTTGCATCTCAACTTATTGGAAAGTCTCACCACACAGCCGAAATATACGGAAGTGAGAGAGGTAACGAATGAGAGGAAGAGAAGGTCGTCACTAAAGACAGGGTGAGTGGGAGCAGCGAGGAAAGAAGGCGGATGGGGCAGCTAGAAAGGAAGGGGGAAAGAGAAAGGAAGGAAGGAAGGGGGATGAAGCAGCTAGGAAAACAAGAGAAGCAAGCAAGGAAGGAAGGTGAAGCAGCAAGCAGGGAAGAAGGAGGGAGCAGCAAGGAAATGAGGATAGAACAGCATAGAAGGAAGGAGGATGGAACATTAAGGAACAAGAAGAGAGAAACAAGGAAGGAGAACAGGGCAGTAGGGATGGAAGAAGGAAGCAGCAAGCAAGGAAAGACAGTAGAGCATTATGGATGAAGGAAACAGCAAGGAAAGAACGAAGGAAGTAAGGAAGAAGGTCAGGGAACACTCTGAGTGGAAGTCAAAGGATCGCCCTGACATCCAGAGTGTTGGATCCTGAGTGTAAGATGGAAGGAGTGTAGACACTATCTGGTGACAACCAGACAGAACCCACGCAACGATTAGTAGAACGGGCAAACCAAACATCCAAGCAAGCAAACACCCAAGCAACCAGTCAATCAACCAACTAACCAACCACCCAACAAACTACTCTCCGAGCTAACCAAGGAAATCGCCCTCCACCCCAGCAATCAAGAACCCAAGTAACCAGAGACCCAACCAATTCTCCCCCTAATTGAACAGCCACCAAACCAATCACAAAACCAAACAGCCAACCAAAATCTAACCATAAACCCAATCCACTAAACAGTCAAGAAACCTACTAACTAACCAACCAATCAGTCAACCACCCGGCTAGGCACCAACTACCCAAATAACCTCCCAACCAACCACCCATCCCACTAACCAACAAATCAACAGACAAATTAACTAACCAACCAGTCCACTATCCAACCAACTAGCATGCTCCCAAACCAACCAATCTACTACCCAACCACCCAACCATTCACTCACACAAAAATCCAACTAACCAACCAACCAGTCCACTATCCTACCAACCAAAAAAACATTCAACCAACCAACCAACCTGCCCATGACCCAACCAATCAACCATCCAATCACACAATTAATCAACTAACCTTCTGGTTTATTTACGAGTAATTAAGAACGCTGACTTTTTGGTATTTACTCGCAGATTCAGAGTTTCATAAATGTTGCCTCTGACGTGAAAAATTGAACTTAATTGAAAATGTGAAGCAACAAAATCCTATATTTCTTGTGTGAATGATTTGTGATATTTTTCTTATTAGCAAATTAGAACGAAATAGAGAGAGAGAGAGTGGAAGAGAGAGAGATAGAGAGAGATAGATAGATAGAGAGAGAGAGAGTAGGTAACAGCTCTTAGCTTGCAAATAAATTTGAGAACCCTAAACCTAACCTTGGAAAACCGTGTAAAAAGAGAGAGACAGAGAAGAGAGAGAGAGAGAGAGAGAGAGAGAGAGAGAGAGAGAGAGAGAGAGAGAGAGAGAGAGAGAGAGAGAGAGAGAGAGAGAGAGAGAGACTGACAGATAGAGACAAGAGACACAGAAATAGACAAAGACAAACAGACGGACGTTAGAGCCAGAGTCAGACAGACGGGAACAGACAAGCTACAGACTGTCAGAGTCATAAACACAGATTTACAAAACGTAAAAGCCTCGTACATGATCTTACTCATGACTAAAATTTTGTCTATTTTCAGGCTACTTACGTTTCCATTTAAGTGAAAAAATTTCAAGAGTTTTTTCGTAATTTTATATCTCTCTCTCTCTGAGAATAATAAAAAAAAACACAAAGAATTTTTTAACCTTGAAGGTTTGATGTAATCTGTGCTTAGAGAAAGAGAGAGAGAGAGAGAGAGAGAGAGAGAGAGAGAGAGAGAGAGAGAGAGAGAGAGAGAGAGAGAGAGAGAGAGAGAGAGAGAGAATATTGCAAGGGTATATACCAGGCTTTCTGCTGGAATAGCTGCCACCGCTGCGCCTCCGGTCTGGAAAGGCGAGATCAGCATGGGAATGCATAGGATTCTCGCCCTTCCTTCCGGCTGACGTTGCTGGCAGAAGAAATGATGGATGAAGTAGTTCAACTCTGCAGCGAAAAATGTTCGTTGATGTTTACCGGAAGACCAGGAATGTTGACTCCATGTTACTGTTACTGATGAAAAAAGTACCACCATTACTGCACTTACTAACCGTATTATTATTATTATTATTATTATTATTATTATTATTATTATTGTTATTTTTATTATTATTATTGCTATTTTTATTATTGTTTTTATTATTATTATTATAATTATTATTATTATTATTATTATTATTATTATTATTATTATTATTATTATTATTATTATAAACATTATTATTTCTATTATTTTTATTATTATTATTAATATTATTATTATTATTATTATTATTATTGCTATTTTTATAATTATTATTATTTTTTATTATTTTTATTATTATTATTATTATTATTATTATTATTATTATTATTATTATTATTATTATTACTGTTCTCTTGGGTATACACCACTTCCTTGGTCTGCCTCGTCTCCCCCACCCCACCCTTCCTCCCCCCATGTCTCAACAACAACATCTACAACATCTACAACATTGTAACTGAATTTCTTTCCGCTTGCAACCTGCTTGAACCTAACACTTGTGAGCCTTCAACACCTTAGGAACGTCGATGGACGTAATATTAAAAAAAAAAACTCGGTATTCTTACTGATTTCTTCCAAAGACAGCTACCGGCAGTTTCCCTCCGCCGGTACCCTGAATTCTGGACCAGGGTACAGGGTACGTTGTACCCTGTACCCTGCACGTTGTACCCTATACACTGTACATTGTACCCTGTACCCAAGAGCATCATTCCATTAGCTACAGCAATGGAAGAGTCTCGTAAATTAACCCGTTGTGGAACTGAGGAAATGAGAGAGAAGGTTAACATAAAAAATTAATATAACGGAAGAAATAACGGAAGTATTATAGTAAACGTAAAACACTACAGAAAAAAATAAAGAATTATCGACCAAAATAAACTACATATTCAGATAAAAATGTATTCGGGAAATGTAAAAAAATGAGGGAGGAGGGGAGCACAGGGGTGAAAGGTACTCACAGAAACATACTGTTAAAACGACATTAAATTAATGTGAACAAACCAGGTGCTGTATAGAAAGTTTTGGTCATAATTTGAGATCGATGTATTAGCAGAACGCCGTAAGGCGAAACGTCGAAAAGTGGGGCCCTACTGTACATGTGAGAGGGATGAAGCTAGGGAAGAGAAAAATAGCAAAAGAAGATAAAGTAAAGCAAGAAGCTGCGAAAGTGGAAGAAATGCATTAGAGAATGAATTCTTGCGACAATTGCTAAGGATCTAAACACGAGAAATATTTAGGCAGCAGCAATAGCGGCACAAGTAATGTCTGCAGCGATAAGGCATGCCAGGCGAGGCAGGTGCTAAAGATGGACAGGAATCAGGGTAAAGAATGACCGTTTTCGGGCGAAGAAGGTGATCTAGCAATAGATGGTACATGTAACTTCTTCAACAACGTATATTTGTAGGGTAACAGAATCAGAATAATGAACGACTGGCAGATGAAAGATCTCTCTTCTGGAACCAACTCAGGAAATCATTAATGCAAGACGCAGTATATCTCTAACGTCGGATCAGTCGTCAGTTATGCAGCACTGGCTAGAAGCCAACATGAAAGCTCACAGACTTGCCATCAGACTGTCCCCGGCACTAAGTGGGCATAACTACGAGAATAGTTATATGAATTGAACCTCACTGGGTTGAAGGAGTGAATGATCAGGGAAGATAAGAGTATGATCATGCAGTACAATGTACTCTGGGTCACTGACAGAGTGAACAAAGCCAGGATGCTTGACACGAGAGGAACCAAAACAAGAGGACGTAGATGGAAGGTGAGCTTCCTGATAAACCAAAGGGGCGTTAGCAGGCGATTTTGCTGAATAAGAGTTTTGAATCAGTGGGATGAGTTAGACGATGTGGGAATGTAAGCAAACCCTATACATGCATGAAACTTAGAACAAACTAAAAGAAACAGACTGAAAGTTAGAATACGGGACCAGGAGTTTGAGCTGCATCCCTGCAGACACAGCTTCCACACAGAAAGATGAGACTCCTACATAGGCCGATTATGCTGGCAGAGCTCCTGAAAGTGATGAGTAGAATCTTGTATAATCAGCAGCCGATGGCAGCTTCTTGCGAGTGGGATTTGAGTTGGTGTGTTGGTATGTGAGTTAGGTGAGAATGAAGTTATTTATGTCTGTGTGAAGAAACTGCGTGGATGCTTAGTGTTCACAGGTGTTCTTGATTAAGGCTGCACAAGTAAAAAAATAATAAATAATGTTAAATAATTATAATATATATGCAGAACAACCACTGTGAAAAAATAGAGAAATTCCAAGAGCTTACGTGATTCCTCACATTATCAAGGAACTGTTCCTTGATAATGTATATATATATATATATATATATATATATATATATATATATATATATATATATATATATATATATATATATATATATATATATATATATATATATATATATATATATATTTTATTATCACACTGGCCGATTCCTACCAAGGCAGGGTGGCCCGAAAAAGAAAAACTTTCACCATCATTCACTCCATCACTGTCTTGCCAGAAGGGTGCTTTACACTACAGTTTTTAAACTGCAACATTAACACCCCTCCTTCAGAGTGCAGGCACTGTACTTCCCATCTCCAGGACTCAAGTCCGGCCTGCCGGCTTCCCTGAACCCCTTCATAAATGTTACTTTGCTCACACTCCAACAGCACGTCAAGTATTAAAAACCATTTGTCTCCATTCACTCCTATCAAACACGCTCACGCATGCCTGCTGGAAGTCCAAGCCCCTCGCACACAAAACCTCCTTTACCCCCTCTCTCCAACCTTTCCTAGGCCGACCCCTACCCCGCCTTCCTTCCACTACAGACTGATACACTCTTGAAGTCACTCTGTTTCGCTCCATTCTCTCTACATGTCCGAACCACCTCAACAACCCTTCCTCAGCCCTCTGGACAACAGTTTTGGTAATCCCGCACCTCCTCTTAACTTCCAAACTACGAATTCTCTGCATTATATTCACACCACACATTGCCCTCAGACATGACATCTCCACTGCCTCCAGCCTTCTCTTCGCTGCAACATTCATCACCCATGCCTCACACCCATATAAGAGCGTTGGTAAAACTATACTCTCATACATTCCCCTCTTTGCCTCAAAGGACAAAGTTCTTTGTCTCCACAGACTCCTAAGTGCACCACTCATTCTTTTCCCCTCATCAATTCTATGATTCACCTCATCTTTCATAGACCCATCCGCTGACACGTCCACTCCCAAATATCTGAATACATTCACCTCCTCCATACTCTCTCCCTCCAATCTGATATTCAATCTTTCATCACCTAATCTTTTTGTTATCCTCATAACCTTACTCTTTCCTGTATTCACCTTTAATTTTCTTCTTTTGCACACCCTACCAAATTCATCCACCAATCTCTGCAACTTCTCTTCAGAATCTCCCAGCAAAGAGCAGCTGTGACAACTCCCACTTTGTGTGTGATTCTTTATCTTTTAACTCCACGCCTCTTGCCAAGACCCTCGCATTTACTTCTCTTACAACCCCATCTATAAATATATTAAACAACCACGGTGACATCACACATCCTTGTCTAAGGCCTACTTTTACTGGGAAAAAATTTCCCTCTTTCCTACATATATATATAAATATATATATATATATATAAATATATATATATATAAATATATATATATATATATATATATATATATGTATATATCTGCTTTGTGTGTGTATGTGACTTTCAACTTACAGCTTACCAGATTCACTTCCTTTTAGCCTCGTGGGCCCTACCGCACATGCTTGTAAAACTATGTATGAAACCTGCCCTCACTATTTCCTCACCGAGATCGTACAATTTCCCGGCCACCCTGAGACTAAATAAATATTTCTTGACTTCTCTGTAGTTCGTCTGTGTGTAACTCCCATCTGTGTCCTCTAGTTCCCGTTTCTCGCCTCTTAAATAGCCGTCCCTATCTATCCAGCGTATTCTGAATAGTGTTATCAAGTCTTCCCTTGTTCTTCTGTCCTCCAGTGTCATAAGATTTGTATGTGTGTGTGTGTGTGTGTGTGCCGAAAAAACCCGTTTTAGTATTAAACCTTAAAACACAGTGAGAACTGACAGGTGAGCATAACCACTGGAGAGATATTATTATTACCCGAGCGACCTTTAGCTTGGGAAGGGCAGGTAGCCACGCTAGGACGCTCTGCAGAGAGGAACTTACCCACATCGGCTGGTGCAGCGAGCCTTGTCTGGTGCAGATGTTAAGCAGCCTACCGAGGTACATCAACGCACTGCCCACACCACTGAAGAAAAAATGCCGAGGAAGCACAAAAATTTATTGCTATAACTTTTCGCTCTACGCAGAGCTTTAACAAGCCAAGAGCGAAATGTTGTCTCAGTGAAAGACTGCTTTGCAGCTGTGACTCGTTTTTACTGAAAACAAGTAACAGTCGGTGTTTATCGGGTCTGTTAGGTACCTGTTTTAACATGTGGTGAGTGAGCAAGGTTACTCAATGACTCACGTGGCGACTACAGCGGACTAACGTGTATATTACTGAGAGACAGGTGATCGTGTTGTGTCAGCAGGTGCTTGGAATACATATAGGTGAAACTAACGGCTACCTCATTGTTGTGCCACCTGGTGTTGCAAGATGGTGAAAGTAACGATGTTTTGTTGTGCAGTCAGGAGCAGGTGAAGGTGGCAGAACGTGAGGTGAAGTCGTCTTACAGGAGATGAGCCCTGGGTAACGGAACGTGTGGTTTGAACCACGTCCTGTCAATTATATACCTTTGGAGACGGGAGACAAAGTATTAATTTCTGACTCCTTCCTTGGTCAGATGACCAAAAGCTGTCAGGAAATACTTGTCCTGCTTCCTGATGAATCTTACCTAACCTAACCTCTGACTTAAACGTCAACTTTGAAACTTAAATATGAGAAATATAACTGACGAGTACATAGTGGCCATTACGCAGAGTCCACACACAGTATACGCGTATAAATTCAGTGTACACACATGAACACACTTTCTAGAGTGCACAAGGATTTATACACAGAGCGCACAAGGTGCCTCACCAGTAAAAATATCTTCAAATGTATGAACTCAGTTTGCATGGACTCTGGGCGTCGTGTTTTTCAGTCCAATCCAGAACAAGAAGGAATATTTCTCTCTCTTTGTAACAGTGCTGGGTGATATATGAGGCTTTATTGAAGTGTAGTGGTGGTGATGTTGGTGGTGGTGGTGGTGGTAGTAATGGTGGTGGTGATAGTGGTGGTGATGGTGTGGTGGTGGTGGTAATGGTGATGGTGTGGTGGTGATGGTGTTGGTGGTGATGGTGGTGATGATGGTGATGGTAATTGTGTGGTGGTGATGGTGTGGTGGTGGTGGTGGTGATGGTAATTGTGTGGTGGTGATGATGTGGTAGTGGTGATGGTGATGGTGGTGATGATTATGTATGGTGGTGATGAGGGTGTTAATGGTGGTAATGGTGATGGTGGTAATGGTGGTGGTGGTGTTGATGGTGGGTGATGGTGGTTTTGATAGCGGTGGTGTGATGGTAGCTGTGATGGTTGTAAGAGTAGTGATAACGGTAGAAGTGGTGATGGTGGTAGTACAAGGAATAGTGAATGATTTTTGTGGCACACACACACACACACACACAGCAGGAGGCCAAGGCAAGAATACGACGAGAGCAATAGAGCGATGGTTGACACACTGGCTGCAGTAGCCAGAAGAGCTCATGCATGCAGGACAAAGCTCCTAATCATGGGTGACTTTAACCACAAGGAGATCGATTGGGAGAACTTGGAGCCGCATGGGGGGGCAAGATACATGGAGGGCTAAGATGATGGAGGTGGTACTGGAAAACTTCATGTACCAACACGTAAGGGACACTACAAGAGAGAGAGGAGACGATGAACCAGCAAGGCTGGACTTAGTATTCACCTTGAGTAGTGCAGATATCGAGGACATCACATATGAAAGACCCTTTGGGGCCAGCGATCATGTGGTTTTAAGCTTCGAATACACAGTAGAGCTACAAGTGGAGGGAGAAGCAGGAAGGCCAGGACGAATGAAGCCAAACTACAAGAAAGGGGACTACACGGGAATGAGGAACTTCCTGAACAGGGTTCAGTGGGACAGAGAACTGGCAGGGAAGCCAGTTAATGAGATGATGGAATATGTAGCAACAATATGCAAGGAGGCTGAGGAGAGGTTTGTACCCAAGGGTAACAGGACTAATGAAAAAGCCAGGATGAGCCAATGGTTCACCCAAAGGTGCAGGGAGGCAAAAACCAAGTGTGCTAGGGAATGGAAGAAATATAGAAGGCAAAGGACCCAGGAGAATAAGGAGAGCAGTCGTAGAGCCAGAAATGAATATGCACAGATAAGAAGGGAGGCCCAACCACAATATGAAAACGACATAGCAGCGAAAGCCAAATCTGACCCGAAGCTGTTATACAGCCACATCAGGAGGAAAACAACAGTCAAGGACCAGGTAATCAGGCTATGGAAGGAAGGAGGAGAGACAACAAGAAATGACCGTGAAGTATGTGAGGAACTCAACAAGAGATTCAAAGAAGTGTTCACAGAGGAGACAGAAGGGGTTCCAGAAAGACGGAGAGGTGGGGCACACCACCAAGTGCTGGACACAGTGCACACAACCGAGGAAGAAGTGAAGAGGCTTCTGAGTGAGCTAGATACCTCAAAGGCAATGGGGCCAGATAACATCTCCCCATGGGTATTGAGAGAGGGAGCAAAGGCGCTATGTGTACCCCTAACAACAATATTCAATACATCTATCGAAACAGGGAGATTGCCTGAGGCATGGAAGACAGCAAATGTAGTCCCAATCTTTAAAAAAGGAGACAGACATAAAGCACTAAACTACGGACCAGTGTCACTAACATGTATAGCATGCAAAATCATGGAGAAGATTATCAGGAGAAGAGTGGTGGAACACCTAGAAAGGAATGATCTCATCAACAGCAGCCAACATGGTTTCAGGGACGGGAAATCCTGTGTCACAAACCTACTGGAGTTCTATGACATGGTGACAGCAGTAAGACAAGAGAGAGAGGGGTGGGTGAATTGCATATTCTTGGACTGCAAGAAGGCTTTTGACACAGTTCCACATAAGAGATTGGTGCAAAAACTGGAGGACCAAGCAGGGATAACAGGGAAGGCACTACAATGGATCAGGGAATACTTGTCAGGAAGACAGCAGCGAGTCATGGTACGTGGCGAGGTGTCAGTGTGGGCACCTGTGACCAGCGGGGTCCCACAGGGGTCAGTCCTAGGACCAGTGCTGTTTCTGGTATTTGTGAACGACATGACGGAAGGAATAGACTCCGAAGTGTCCCTGTTTGCAGATGACGTGAAGTTGATTGGAAGAATTCACTCGATCGAAGACCAGGCAGAACTACAAAGGAATCTGGACAGGCTGCAGACCTGGTCCAGCAATTGGCTCCTGGAGTTCAATCCCATCAAGTGCAAAGTCATGAAGATTGGGGAAGGGCAAAGAAGACCGCAGACGGAGTACAGTCTAGGGGGCCAGAGACTACAAACCTCACTTAAGGAAAAAGATCTTGGGGTGAGTATAACACCAGGCACACCTCCTGAAGAGCACATCAACCAAATAACGGCTGCAGCATATGGGCGCCTAGCAAACCTCAGAACAGCATTCCGACATCTTAATAAGGAATCGTTCAGGACCCTGTCCACCTTGTACGTTAGGCCCATATTGGAGTATGCGGCACCAGTTTGGAACCCACACCTAGCCAAGCACGTAAAGAAACTAGAGAAAGTGCAAAGGTTTGCAACAAGACTAGTCCCAGAGCTAAGAGGTATGTCCTACGAGGAGAGGTTAAGGGAAATCAACCTGACGGCACTGGAGGACAGGAGAGATAGGGAGGACATGATAACGACATACAAAATAATGAGAGGAATTGACAAGGTGGACAAAGACAGGATGTTCCAGAGATTGGACACAGTAACAAGGGGACACAGTTGGAAGTTGAAGACACAGATGAATCACAGGGATGTTAGGAAGTATTTCTTCAGCCACAGAGTAGTCAGTAAGTGGAATAGTTTGGGAAACGATGTAGTGGAGGCAGGATCAATACATAGCTTTAAGCAGAGGTATGATAAAGCTCACGGTTCAGGGAGAGTGACCTAGTAGCGATCAGTGGAGAGGCGGGGCCAGGAGCTAGGACTCGACTCCTGCAACCTCAACTAGGTGAGTACTAGGTGAGTACAGGCTGGACACCTGGTCCAGCAACTGGCTTCTCGAATTTAACCCCGCCGAATGCAAAATCATGAAGATCGGGGAAGGGCAAAGAAGACTGCAGACGGAGTATAGGCTAGGTGGCCAAAAACTGCAAACCTCGCTCAAGGAGAAAGATCTTGGGGTGAGTATAACACCGAGCACGTCTCTGGAAGCACACATCAACCAGATAACTGCTACAGCATATGGGCGCCTGGCAAACCTGAGAATAGCGTTCCGATACCTTAGTAAGGAATCGTTCAAGACACTGTACACGTTGTACGTTAGGCCCATACTGGAGTATGCAGCACCTGTTTGGAACCCACACTTGATCAAGCACGTCAAGAAATTAGAGAAAGTGCAAATGTTAGCGACAAGGTTAGTTCCAGAGCTAAGGGGAATGTCCTACAAAGAAAGGTTAAGGGGAAATCGGCCTGACGACACTGAAGGACAGAAGGGTTAGGGGAGACATGATAACAACATACAAAATACTGCGTGAATAGACAAGATGGACAGACAGGATGTTCCAGAGAGGGGACACAGAAACAAGGGGTCACAATTGGAAGCTGAAGACCCATACGAGTCAAAGGGAAGTTAGGAAGTATTTCTTCAGTCATAGAGTAGTCAGGGAGTGGAATAGCCTAGCAAGTGAGGTAGAGGAGGCAGGAACTATACATAGCTTTAAGATGAGGTATGAAAAAGCTCATGGAGCTAGTAGCACTCAGTGAAGAGGCGAGGCCAGGAGCTGAGTCTCGACCCCTGCAACCACAAATAGGTGAGTACACACACACACACACACACACACACACACACAGTCATAGCTCCTGGCCCCGCCTCTTCACTGGTCGCTACTGGGTCACTCCCTGAGCCGTGAGGTATGATAAAGCTCATGGTTCAGGGAGAGTGACTCAGTAGCGACCAGTGAATAGGCGGGACCAGGAGCTATGACTCGACCCCTGCAACCACAACTAGGTGAGCAATTAGGTGAGCACATACAGACAGACACACACACACCCACACACACACACACACACACACACACTCCATCACTATTTCCTTACATTCTAACTTACACTCACATATTTACAGAAGACTTGCTACGCTGTTTTTATCACTATTACAACTTAACTGACACTGTACACATGGCAAAACTCCTCCCATCTCCTTCCCTAACATCAAAACTCCTACCCGGTATGGGTTCTTATGTTTTTACGATTACAGAACCCCAATGGATTGCCCAGTATGTCAGACTGTCGAAATTCTCATCACCATTACCAGTCCTATTAGGTATCAGTATGACTTCAAAAGATATCAATAGCTTGGTGTTGCTTTACATATAGCTAGCAACACAACAGCTTAAAGAAGATCATGAGGTTTTTATCATATTTAATAATAGAAAAACGATAAATTTTTCAGAGATGGAGTCCCATTCCCCCATTACTTGATCCACATACCACCAAGAGGTATGGATGCCCCCGGTTACGAACTATGCAGGCTAACGCTACCTTCTCTCTGCCCTCTGATACAAGGTCGAATCAGCCCGATTATCTCATAAACAATAAATTATTAGATTTGAATATGCCAAAGAGGTTAAAATCTGAACAATTAAATCACAATAAAAAACTATTACTCCTGGCAAAGCTATAACAGTGACTGATTACTTTACTGGAGTGTACGCGGGTGACGCTTGTCAACAAAGGTCCTTCCTGCCCTGCAGGTAAGATATCTCATGCGTATAATAATTCTTTAGTGGCTAAATTATATTTACAACTGCCCAGTAGATTATTATTATTATAATCAAGGGGGAAGCGCTAAACCCGGAGGATTATACAGCGCCTGGGGGGGGGGGATGTGGAAGGCATTCAGGCTTAATTCGGGGAACTGGAGCACAAATCCAATTCCCTAAATCAAGAGCCCCTCACCAACATCAAGGAACCTTCCTTGAGGGGCTGCCCAGTAGAATAGTTAAGTAATAATAGCATAGTCTAGGTAATTTCTCATAAATATTAGAGCACAACTAACGTTAAGTAGGAGATACAGTCACACTTGTTGGAGGAACTATATCTTGAACAAGAAGATACAGAAATATGTACCGGTTTATCCCAGACATGAAACCAAAAGGCAAAAACAACGCAGAATAGCAGAAAGGCTAACGTACTGCACATAATATCTTCCTACACATGATATGTTCCTAGATGTGTAATATATAGGCTAGGCTGGGCTAGGTTACACAAGATTCGTCATGGTTGCAAGCCTCACTTACGGTCAGGCTTGGGGGGCTGGGAGTACGCAGATCCTCCCAGATTGCTCTACCAGCCATCTGGGAGTACGCAGATCCTCCCAGATTGCTCTACCAGCCATCTGGGAGTACGCAGATCCTCCCAGATTGCTCTACCAGCCATCTGGGAGTACGCAGATCCTCCCAGATTGCTCTACCAGCCATCTGGGAGTACGCAGATCCTCCCAGATTGCTCTACCAGCCTTCCTATCCTCTTCCATTGCATCAAACGAGTTAATAAGACAAATTCTTCCTAATAACCTCAGTGACTCAGCAGGAATACAGAACCCCAATTATGCCAGTGCCATCGCTGAATGGGAGACTCTTGCTGCTCCAGCACCAAACCCTAGAGCAGCACTGGCTCACAAATAGTAAAGCTGGGATGGCCCGATCACTGAAAAGGTGCTTGCCAACATGCTCAGGGCTGTAACATCAGACAGGGAGACTACCTATCTCCAGGCTGTGAGCGCACCTCACTCAGGGGACTTCCTCCAAACAGTTCAAATATCGGCAATGGGAACGTGCCTCGACCCTAAGACCCTCCGTATTCCAGTGGCTCTGCGCCTTGCTGCCCCAATTCACACGGAATATACGTGTATTGGCGGTGAAGCGCAAGCTGACCAATACGGTCTACATAGTCTTAACTGTTCCAAAACCAAGGGCTGGCATGCAAGACACAATGAGGTCAACATCATAAAGAGAACCCTTGCTACAGCTGGATACCCAACCGAGAGGGAGCCCCGATCACTAGCAGTCAACAATACCCACAACCCAGCAAACCGCTCCGAAGGGATCACCATCTATCCTTGGAAGAATGGCAAGCTCTTAGCATGGGACTATACCTGTGTGTCCACACAGGTTGACACCCACATCAATCGCAGTGTTGGGCCACAGGGAGGAGCTGCTGACCACAGGGAGGAGTACAAGATCAGCAAGTACAGGGACATAAGCCAACAGTATCAATTTGTCCCAGTGGGATCAGAGTCCTTGGGATCATGGGAAAAAAATGCCACACGTTTCCTTAAAAATTGGGTTCCAGACTCATCAACACCACCAGGGACCCAAGGGTAGCCGCTTTCATGTTCCAGCGCCTCAGCGTGGCCATCCAGAGAGGAAGTGCTTGCTGCATACTTGGCTCGCGTCCAGCTTCGGAGGAGCTGGAGGAAATCCATAATCTTTAACATATTGTACCATTGTATTCATGTTTGTATTTTCTGTAAATGTATTCTGTCTATTAATAAATTTTCCCAAAGAATATAAAATATAGGGGGTGGTAGAAGAAGAAAATATTCAAACAGTTCCGGGGAGAACCTTGAGTTTTCCCTGAGGTATGTTTAATTGAAAAATTTGTATCAATTTATTAATAATGCGTGACGCCTATGAAATAATTTTTCTCGAATATCTTGCAGGTGTTATGCATATTAACTTTTTAGAAAGTAACAGTTTCACATTTTCTTGTCATACTCTTCTCAGAAAAAAAAGTGTGCAGTTTTTCCTACTTAATTATTACACTGGATGTGTACAAATGTATACTCACTGTATACGTATATGCTAAGGGTTTACTTCATACCCTCTTGAAGGGTACAAAGTACAGGGTGCTTCAAAAAAAAATGGACCCGACTGGAACTTGTAACATGTTGAAATTGGGTTAATTTCCTGAGACACCCTGTATTCTTCTCTGGTGGTGAAAAGGTGGCGTGCAGCCCTCAGTGACCCTTGTGTAGTCGATCGGCTTTAAACCCCCTATTAACCTAACCATTTATTGCATGCATTAGGCGTTACGAGTTTAGTGCGTCCCACTAATTGAACATTACTTACCAGCAACACAGAGTAATGCTAATTTGTTTATAGCAATTATATAGATACATAACAATATGCATACCACATGGAGTGTAGCTGAATAATAATAATAATAATAATAATAATAATAATAATAATAATAATAACAATAATAATATTATTATTATTATTATTAGTAGTAGTAGTAGTAGTAGTAGTAGGAGTAGTAGTAGTAGTAGTAATAGTAGTAGTACTAGTAGTAATAGTAAAAGTACTATATATATATACATATATATATATATATATATATATATATATCTTTATATATATATATATATATATATATATATATATATATATATGTATATATATTTATATATATATATATATATATATATATATGTATATATATATGTATATATATATATATATGTATATATATATGTATATATATATGTATATATATATATATATATATATATAGATATATATATAATATATATATATATATATATATATATATATATATATACATATATATACATATATAAATATGCACATATACATATGTATATATATATATATATATATATATATATATATATATATATATATATATATATATATATATATATATATATATATATATATATAATCTCGCAAAAATCATTATAAACCTAACGAAAAAAATAGATTTCGTTGTGATTGTTTATTAGATTACTGTACTCTTATATAAATATATTTAGTTCGAATAGGCTAAATTAAATTGCGCTTGTTATAATAAGCTTAGGTAGGTTATCTAAAGTGCTTTTGGTACAAAATTATTAATTTTTACATTAACATGAAAAAACATATCTTTAAACGTACAGGAGAAAATTTTAGGACTTAATTTTAAATGAGTTCTTGCTAATTGACCAAAAATACCTATTCAGCATGACACACACACACACACACACACACACACACACACACACACACACACACACACACAGGCAGGACTGCAAAGAGACCTGGACAGGCTGGACATGTGGTCCAGTAACTGGCTTCTCGAATTCAATCCAGCCAAATGCAAAGTCATGAAGATTGGGGAGGGGCAAAGAAGACAGCAGACAGAGTATAGGCTAGGTTGACAAAGACTACAGACCTCACTCAGAGAGAAAGACCTTGGGGTGACCATAACACCGAGCACATCACCGGAGGCACACATCAACCAAATAACTGCTGCAGCATACGGGCGCCTGGCAAACCTGAGAATAGCGTTCCGATACCTTAATAAGGAATCGTTCAAGACACTGTACACTATGTATGTTAGGCACATACTGGAGTATGCAGCACCAGTCTGGAACCCACACCTGGTTAAGCACGTCAAGAAGTTAGAGAAAGTACAAAGGTTTGCAACAAGGCTAGTCCCAGAGCTCAAGGAAATGTCGTACGAGGAAAGGTTAAGGGAAATCGGACTGACGACACTGGAGAACAGAAGGGTCAGGGGAGACATGATAACGACATACAAGATACTGCGGGGAATAGACAAGGTGGACAGAGATAGGTTGTTCCAGAGAGGGAACACAGGGACAAGGGGTCACAACTGGAAGCTGAAGACTCAGACGAGTCACAGGGACGTTAGGAAGTATTTCTTCAGTCATAGAGTTGTCAGCAAGTGGAATAGCCTACCAAGTGAAGTAGTGGAGGCAGGAACCATACATAGTTTTAAGAAGAGGTATGACAAAGCTCAGGAAGCAGAGAGTGAGAGGACCCAGTAGCGATCAGTGAAGAGGCGGAGCCAGGAGCTGAATCTCGACCCCTGCAACCACAATTAGGTGAGTACACACAAACACACACACACACACTCATACACACACACACACACACACACACACACACACACACACACACACACACACACACACACAGCCCCACCAAGAACAAAGTCATGAAGATTGGGGAAGGGCAAAGAAGATCGCAGACGGAGTACAGTCTAAGGGGCCAGAGACTATAAACCTCACTCAAGGAAAAAGATCTTGGGGTGAGTATAACACCAGGCACTTCTCCTGAAGCGCACATCAACCACATAACTGCTGCAACATATGGGCGCCTAGCAAACCTCAGAACAGCATTCCGACATCTTAATAAGGTATCGTTCAGGAACCTGTACACCGTGTACGTTAGGCCCATATTGGAGTATGCGGTACCAGTTTGGAACCCACACCTAGCCAAGCACGTAAAGAAACTAGAGAAAGTGCAAAGGTTTGCAACAAGACTAGTCCCAGAGCTAAGAGGTATGTCCTACGAGGAGAGGTTAAGGGAAATCGACCTGACGACACAGGAGAGATAGGGGGGACATGATAACGACATACAAAATACTGAGAGGAATTGACAAGGTGGACAAAGACAGGATGCTCCAGAGATGGGACACAGCAACAAGGGGACACAGTTGGAAGTTAAAGACACAGATGAATCACAGGGATGTTAGGAAGTATTTCTTCAGCCACAGAGTAGTCAGGAAGTGGGATAGTTTGGGAAGCGATGTAATGGAGGCAGGATCCATACATAGCTTTAAGCAGAGGTATGATAAAGCTCACGGTTCAGGGAGAGCGACCTAGTAGCGACCAGTGAGGAGGCGGGGCCAGGAGCTAGGACTCGACCCCTGCAACCTCAACTAGGTGAGCACATATAATATATATATATATATATATATATATATATATATATATATATATATATATATATATATATATATATATATATATATTGTAACCACGAACGAGTGGTATTTAATAACAACACTGCGACTAGCCGGGGGATCGAACCCGTATTGTTTTAACCCGCCTCATGGTGAGCGAAAATTCACGACGCTGTAACCCACTGGCCCATACAATCCTACAAGAATCATGCACCCAACAGATCTAGGTGATGTACCGTGATCTGAGAATATATGTTTGTGTGGGTGCCTCAGAGCTAATTTCATTCTACTTCCCATTTGGTGTACAAAAATCCACAAGCATTATATATAGTATTGTAACCAGTGGGTTAGAGTGTCGTGAATTTTCGCTCACCAAGAGGCGGGCTACAGCAACACGGGTTCGATCCCCTGGCTAGTCGCAGTGTTGTGATTGATTAAATGCTACTCGTTCGTGGCTACAATACGAGATATATACTGACCATGGAGGCTAATGCACCAAACGGGGAGTCGAATAAAATTAGATTTGAGGCACCCACACCATCGTATGTCCTTTGATCACGGTACAACACCTAGCTCTGCTGGGTACGTGATTCATGTAGGATTCTATGCTCCAGTGGGTTAGAGCGTCGTGAATTTTTGCTCACCAAGAGGCGGGCTAAAACAACACGGGTTCGATCCCACTGCTAGTCGCAGTTTTTTTATTGATATATATATATATATATATATATATATATATATATATATATATATATATATATATATATATATATATATATATATACATATATATATGCGCAAGACAAGCCACAGGGGGGTGGAAATCTTTAGCTCAAGTACTTTCGCACCTCTCAGTGCGTCATCAGGAGCTATGCAATGTTGCAAGTTGCAATTGAAGGAGTGAGGGTAATTTTTTCCTCAGAATAGCGCAGAGTGGACCTATAGCCTCCTCTTGGCTCTTCTAAGAGAGCCAGGAGGAGGCTACAGGCCCACTCTGCGTTATTCTGAGAAAAAACTTCCCGTCACTCGATCAGTTGCAACCTTGCAACATTGCATAACTCCTGATGACGCACTTAGAAGTGCGAAAGTACTTGAGCTAAAGATTTCCACCCCCCCGTGGCTTGTCTTGCGCATATATATATATATATATATATATATATAATATATATATATATATATATATATATATATATATATATAAATATATATATGTATATAAAATATATATATATATATTTATATATTATATATATATATATATATATATATATATATATATATATATATATATATATATATATATATATATATATATATCTTCCTTCTTTCAACACACCGACCGTATCCCACCGAGGCGGGGTGGCCCCAAAAGAAAAAGCGAAAGTTTCTCCTTTTACATTTAGTAATTATTATTTTATTATTATCACACTGGCCGATTCCCACCAAGGCAGGGTGGCCCGAAAAAGAGTGCTTTACACTACAGTTTTTAAACTGCAACATTAACACCCCTCCTTCAGAGTGCAGGCACTGTACTTCCCATCTCCAGGACTCAAGTCCGGCCTGCCGGTCTCCCTGAACCCCTTCATAAATGTTACTTTGCTCACACTCCAACAGCACGTCAAGTATTAAAAACCATTTGTCTCCATTCACTCCTATCAAACACGCTCACGCATGCCTGCTGGAAGTCCAAGCCCCTCGCACACAAAACCTCCTTTATCCCCTCCCTCCACCCTTTCCTAGGCCGACCCCTACCCCGCCTTCCTTCCACTACAGACTGATACACTCTTGAAGTCACTCTGTTTCGCTCCATTCTCTCTACATGTCCGAACCACCTCAACAACCCTTCCTCAGCCCTCTGGACAACAGTTTTGGTAATCCCGCACCTCCTCCTAACTTCCAAACTACGAATTCTCTGCATTATATTCACACCACACATTGCCCTCAGACATGACATCTACACTGCCTCCAGCCTTCTCCTCGCTGCAACATTCATCACCCATGCTTCACACCCATATAAGAGCGTTGGTAAAACTATACTCTCATACATTCCCCTCTTTGCCTCCAAGGACAAAGTTCTTTGTCTCCACAGACTCCTAAGTGCACCACTCACCCTTTTCCCCTCATCAATTCTATGATTCACCTCATCTTTCATAGACCCATCCGCTGACACGTCCACTCCCAAATATCTAAATACATTCACCTCCTCCATACTCTCTCCCTCCAATCTGATATCCAATCTTTCATCACCTAATCTTTTTATCCTCATAACCTTACTCTTTCCTGTATTCACTTTTAATTTTCTTCTTTTGCACACCCTACCAAATTCATACACCAATCTCTGCAACTTCTCTTCAGAATCTCCCAAGAGCACAGTGTCATCAGCAAAGAGCAACTGTGACAACTTCCACTTTATGTGTGATTATCTTTTAACTCCACGCCTTTTGCCAAGACCCTCGCATTTACTTCTCTTACAACCCCATCTATAAATATATTAAACAACCATGGTGACATCACACATCCTACTTTTACTGGGAAATAATTTCCCTCTTTCCTACATACTCTAACTTGAGCCTCACTATCCTCGTAAAAACTCTTCATTGCTTTCAGAAACCTACCTCCTACACCATACACCTGCAACATCTGCCACATTGCCCCCCTATCCACCCTGTCATACGCCTTTTCCAAATCCATAAATGCCACAAAGACCTCTTTAGCCTTATCTAAATACTGTTCACTTATATGTTTCACTGTAAACACCTGGTCCACACACCCCCTACCTTTCCTAAAGCCTCCTTGTTCATCTGCTATCCTATTCTCCGTCTTACTCTTAATTCTTTCAATAATAACTCTACCATACACTTTACCAGGTATACTCAACAGACTTATCCCCCTATAATTTTTGCACTCTCTTTTGTCCCCTTTGCCTTTATACAAAGGAACTATGCATGCTCTCTGCCAATCCCTAGGTACCTTACCCTCTTCCATACATTTATTAAATATTTGCACCAACCACTCCAAAACTATATCCCCACCTGCTTTTAACATTTCTATCTTTATCCCATCAATCCCGGCTGCCTTACCCCCTTTCATTTTACCTACTGCCTCACGAACTACCCCCACACTCACAACTGGCTCTTCCTCACTCCTACAAGATGTTATTCCTCCTTGCCCTATACACGAAATCACAGCTTCCCTATCTTCATCAACATTTAACAATTCCTCAAAATATTCCCTCCATCTTCCCAATACCTCTAACTCTCCATTTAATAACTCTCCTCTCCTATTTTTAACTGACAAATCCATTTGTTCTCTAAGCTTCCTTAACTTGTTAATCTCACTCCAAAACTTTTTCTTATTTTCAACAAAATTTGTTGATAACATCTCACCCACTCTCATTTGCTCTCTTTTTACATTGCTTCACCACTCTCTTAACCTCTCTTTTTCTCCATATACTCTTCCCTCCTTGCATCACTTCTACTTTGTAAAAACTTCTCATTTGCTAACTTTTTCTCACTTACTGCTCTCTTTACATCATCATTCTACCAATCGCTCCTCTTCCCTCCCGCACCCACTTTCCTGTAACCACAAACTTCTGCTGAACACTCTAACACTACATTTTTAAACCTACCCCATACCTCTTCGACCCCTTTGCCTATGCTCTCATTAGCCCATCTATCCTCCAATAGCTGTTTATATCTTACCCTAACTGCCTCCTCTTTTAGTTTATAAAGCTTCACCTCTCTCTTCCCTGATGCTTCTATTCTCCTTGTACCCCATCTACCTTTTACTCTCAGTGTAGCTACAACTAGAAAGTGATCTGATATATCTGTGGCCCCTCTATAAACATGTACATCCTGAAGTCTACTCAACAGTCTTTTATCTACCAATACATAATCCAACATACTACTGTCATATCGCCCTACATCATATCTTGTATACTTATTTATCCTCTTTTTCTTAAAATATGTATTACCTATAACTAAACCCCTTTCTATACAAAGTTCAATCAAAGGGCTCCCATTATCATTTACACCTTTCACCCCAAACTTACCTACCACACCCTCTCTAAAAGTTTCTCCTACTTTAGCATTCAGATCCCCTACCACAATTACTCTCTCACTTGGTTCAAAGGCTCCTATACATTCACTTAACATCTCCCAAAATCTCTCTCTCTCTCCCTTACATTCCTATCTTCTCCAGGTGCATACACGCTTATTATGACCCACTTTTCACATCAAACCTTTACTTTAATCCACATAATTCTTGAATTTACACATTCATATTCTCTTTTCTCCTTCCATAACTGATCCTTCAACATTACTGCTACCCCTTCCTTTGCTCTAACTCTCTCAGATACTCCAGATTTAATCCTATTTGTTTCCCCCCACCGAAACTCCCCTACCCCCTTCAGCTTCGTTTTGCTTACGGCCAGAACATCCAACTTCTTTTCATTCATAACATCAGCAGTCATCTGTTTCTTGTCATCCGCACTACATCCACGCACATTTAAGCATCCCAGTTTTATAAAGTTTTTCTTCTTCTCTTTTTTAGTAAATGTCTACAGGAGAAGGGGTTACTAGCCCATTGCTCCCGGCATTTTAGTCGCCTCATACGACACGAATGGCTTACGGAGGAAAGATTCTTTTCCACTTCCCCATGGACAATAGAAGAAATAAAGAAGAACAAGAGCTATTTAGAAAAAGGGGAAAAAACCTAGATGTATGTATATATATATGCATGTGCGTGTCTGTGAAGTGTTACCAAAGTGTAAGTAGGAGTAGCAAGATATCCCTGTTATCTAGCGTGTTTATGAGACAGAAAAAGAAACCAGCAATCCTACCATCATGCAAAACAGTTACAGGTTTCTGTTTCACAGTCATCTGGCAGGACGGTAGTACTTCCCTGGGTGGTTGCTGTCTACCAACCTACTACCTATAATATATACATATATACAGGAGAAGGGGTTACTAGCCCCTTGCTCCTGGCATTTTAGTCGCCTCTTACAACACGCATGGCTTACGGAGGAAGAATTCTGTTCCACTTCCCCATGGAGGTAAGAGGAAATAAACAAGAACAAGAACTAGAAAGAAAATAGAAGAAAACCCAGAGGGGTGTGTATATATATGCTTGTACATGTATGTGTAGTGTGACCTAAGTGTAAGTAGAAGTAGCAAGACGTACCTGAAATCTTGCATGTGTATGAGACAGAAAAAAAAGACACCAGCAATCCTACCATCGTGTAAAACAATTAGAGGCTTCCGTTTTACACTCACTTAGCAGGACGGTAGTACCTCCCTCGGCGGTTGCTGTCTACCAACCTACTTCCTATATATATATATATATATATATATATATATATATATATATATATATATATATATATATATATATATATATATATATATATATATATACACACACACACATACACACATCAGTTATTCTGTCCCTCGGGCACAAATCCACACTTGAACCTCAACCCCCGGAGAAAACACTTACCAGAACGAGAAAAAAGATGAAATATTGATAATAACAAATGCAAAGTTCTAAATGTTGGACAGGAAAATAACCATGCGACATATAATCTAAATAACGTAGATCTTAATACTACTGATTGCGAAAAGAATTTAGGAGTTCTAATTAGCAGTAATCTAAAATCAAGACAACAGTGCATTAGTGTTCGCAATAAAGCTAACAGAATTCTTGGGTTCATATCTAGAAGTGTAAATAATAGAACTCCTCAGGTTGTTCTTCAGCTCTATATATCTTTGGTTAGGCCTCATTTAGACTATGCTGCTCAGTTTTGGTCACCGTATTACAGAATGGATATAAATGCTCTGGAAAACGTACAGAAGAGGATGACAAAGATGATCCCATGTTTCAGAAATCTTCCCTATGAGGATAGACTGAGTGCCCTGAATCTGCACTCTCTCGAAAGGCGTAGAATTAGGGGGAATATGATCGAGGTGCATAAATGGAAAACAGGAATAAATAAAGAGGATGTAAATAGCGTGTTGAAAACTTCCAGCCAAGACAGGACTCGCAGCAATGGTTTCAAGTTGGAAAAATTCAGATTCAGGAAGGATATAGGAAAGCACTGGTTTGGTAATAGAGTTGTGGATGAGTGGAACAAACTCCCGAGTACAGTTATTGAGGTTAAAACGTTGTGTAGTTTTAAAAATAGGTTAGATAAATACACGAGTGGGTGTGGGTGGGTGTGAGCTGGACCTGACTAGCTTGTGCTGCTGATTCTGGTGCCGTGCTCCTTCCTTTAGTGGTTATGACCAGACTGGGTGGGTCATTGGGCTAATCCGGGGGGGACATGGACCTGATCCGCATGGGTCAGTAGGCCTGTTGCAGTGTTCCTTCTTTCTTATGTTCTTATGTTCTTATAACAACAATGTTAATACTACTACTATTACTACTACTACTAATAATAATAATAATAATAATTAGAAGAAGAAGAAGAAAGAAGAATAAGAAGAGGAAGAAGAGGGAGAAGGAGGAAAAGGAGAAGGAAGAGGAGGAAGAGGAAGAAGAGGAGGAAGAGGAAGAATAGGAAGAAGAGGAAGAAGAGGAGGAAGAGGAGGAGAAGGAGGAGGACGAGGAGAAGGAGGTGGAGGAAGAGGAGGAGGAGAAGGAGGGCGGAATATCTGGTTCGCAATCTGCCAAGTTTATAACAACTGTTTGTTTACCTTTCCTGACAAGGAACCGTAAGCTTTTAGGGTCAACAAATAGCGATGTCATGAAGTCTGACCGAGGCCAAGACCGGTTTGTGTTGACTCATGGCTAGACAGAAGTAATAAGCCACTGTGTCTATACACGTCAGTACTATGGAACAGCAACCATCGCTTTCGTGTAGGTTCCGTGACAAAAGTTTATTATTGCTTGTTTTGACTCTAATGGAACTTGCTTTCATATGTAGTGAGTGAAAATAACAATCAAAATCGTCTTTAATATGGCATAGTTGCGTGCGTGTGTGAAAGCGTACACGCGTTTTTATAAGAATTAGAGAATTAAACCTTGGTAAAGGTCCACTTTGCCTACTTACGATACCAAAACTGGAACACGATGTTTACTTTCCAACCTAGTTACCTTTATCATGGATCTAGAGAGACTGTAAAGCATGTATGTTCTTTTTCAAATTTAGGGTAATATGTGCCATTTCAATAGATTAATATGAAAATTCACTGACGGTGTAGTTAAACACCGAAAGTATATTTACCCCCCCCCCAAGAAAAAAAAAGATAACCATTCGGCAGTCGTTTTCTCCTGTAAATTTCTTTAGTTTATTCCGCTTATTATCTCGGTTGGGTATTTCGCTTTTATCTGCCTCCTCTTAACTTGTCCCTCCCGTCCGTGTCCCCTTATCTGGTCGAGGTTGGGATAAAGGGTTATATATGTACATATCTTCACTAACAGACTTCACTTTGGAATTCCAGACAAATATTCATATCTATAATGACTCCTAGGAACTGAGAAGACGAGCAAAATAATATAACCACCACTCCATGCTTCCAGGTAGACCGCTGCTGTCGCTACAGCGAGAACTCGTGATTAATTCAACAAGCCTTTGGGGCCACCATGACAATGGCAGGACGTTTCCCAGCACGGAAAAGTCCGTAGTCACTGGCTCTTAGTTTAACGTCAGCTTTCCTTGATGTCGACAATGCACGCTACTGCACTTCGCTTAACTTCTGTGGTCGGCTGTGTGCCGCCGCTGTACAGGATGTTACGACTGTGTGGTCTTACAGCGTCATAGCTCTGAGTCGACGGGCTGGGAGGGTGGGAGAGAGAGAGAGAGAGAGAGAGAGAGAGAGAGAGAGAGAGAGAGAGAGAGAGAGAGAGAGAGAGAGAGAGAGAGAGAGAGAGAGAGAGATGCAGCAGCTCAATCCCAACAGAAGATGAAACAGTAAGAAACAGTTTAAAGGAAGTTTCTGGCAAGTCACGAAGCAGAAAAAGAAACAATAAAAAGATTTTTTTATGCCAACACAGGAGCGGTGGTCACCCAGAGACTTACCAGAGATTCTAACGAGTCAGAAGCGAGTGTAGAAAGGAAAAAAAAAGAGAGGAACAATAACAATGGAAAAAAAAAATAAACAGGAGCAAGACTGACTCAAATATTTTAAAGAAGTTTGTAAATAAAATAACGAAATATGGTCGAAAAAGAGTCAAGGGTGATAAAGGATGCTAAGTATAAATATTCAGAGAGTATTAACCAAAAAAAAAAAAAACTTTAAGTAGAATTATTTTGAATTCCCAAAACTCGGCTGAAAATGACGTTCATTGAAATACTCAAATATGTATAAACTCTTGTTTTGGACACTGACAAAAAAATATAAGACTAAGCGAGGTATCACCAAGGGTTTGAACCTTATTCAGTCAGAGGGAAAATAAAAATGGAATTTTATAAAACGCAAATAAAATGGAGGACAAATGGAACCTGGAAATATTTAAAGGTCGCAGGGTGGGATCTTTTAATCAATAGACCTCACTCACTGACAAGTGTTGTTGTTACAATGAAAAAAAAAAACTTTTCAGATAAATAGGCAATGCATATGGAGAGCAAAAACCTGTGTTCAGAGAGCTCATTTCCCAATCAATAAAGTCGTGTGTGTTCAGTCTATTGCAATAATCTTATAAACTTGCTTTAAAAAAGAAACAAATTGTAATAAAAATGAAATATCTGTTTAGATTTCAAGAAAAATTTGGATAGTCCTGCTCACGAGAGACTAAACGGAAATTTACACAACAATAATAGGAACGAGTGAGAAAAGGAAGAGGGAAGAGGAGAAGATTTTTAATCCTCAGTCACATCTTCATAATTCTATTAATGTAATTAAATTTCTTGTGTAAATATGTAGATAATTAGTCTTAATGGTTCCTCATGTAATCACAGCAGCAGGTTGACAGTACTGATTCATGACAACAGTAACAGCAGGTTAACAGTACTGATTCATGACAACAGTAACAGCAGGTTAACAGTACTGATTCATGACAACAGTAACAGCAGGTTGAGAGTACTGATTCATGACAACAGTAACAGCAGGTTGAGAGTACTGATTCATGACAACAGTAACAGCAGGTTGAGAGTACTGATTCATGACAACAGTAACAGCAGGTTCAGAGTACTGTTTCATGACAACAGTAACAGCAGGTTGAGAGTACTGATTCATGACAACAGTAACAGCAGGTTAAGAGTACTGATTCATGACAACAGTAACAGCAGGTTGAGAGTACTGTTTCATGACAACAGTAACAGCAGGTTAAGAGTACTGATTCATGACAACAGTAACAGCAGGTTAAGAGTACTGATTCATGACAACAGTAACAGCAGGTTGAGAGTACTGTTTCATGACAACAGTAACAGCAGGTTAAGAGTACTGATTCATGACAACAGTAACAGCAGGTTAAGAGTACTGATTCATGACAACAGTAACAGCAGGTTGAGAGTACTGATTCATGACAACAGTAACAGCAGGTTAAGAGTACTGATTCATGACAACAGTAACAGCAGGTTGAGAGTACTGATTCATGACAACAGTAACAGCAGGTTGAGAGTACTGATTCATGACAACAGTAACAGCAGGTTAAGAGTACTGATTCATGACAACAGTAACAGCAGGTTGAGAGTACTGATTCATGACAACAGTAACAGCAGGTTAAGAGTACTGTTTCATGACAACAGTAACAGCAGGTTAAGAGTACTGATTCATGACAACAGTAACAGCAGGTTAAGAGTACTGATTCATGACAACAGTAACAGCAGGTTAAGAGTACTGATTCATGACAACAGTAACAGCAGGTTGAGAGTACTGATTCATGACAACAGTAACAGCAGGTTAAGAGTACTGTTGCATGACAACAGTAACAGCAGGTTAAGAGTACTGATTCATGACAACAGTAACAGCAGGTTAAGAGTACTGTTTCATGACAACAGTAACAGCAGGTTAAGAGTACTGATTCATGACAACAGTAACAGCAGGTTAAGAGTACTGATTCATGACAACAGTAACAGCAGGTTGAGAGTACTGATTCATGACAACAGTAACAGCAGGTTAAGAGTACTGTTGCATGACAACAGTAACAGCAGGTTAAGAGTACTGATTCATGACAACAGTAACAGCAGGTTAAGAGTACTGTTTCATGACAACAGTAACAGCAGGTTGAGAGTACTGATTCATGACAACAGTAACAGCAGGTTGAGAGTACTGATTCATGACAACAGTAACAGCAGGTTGAGAGTACTGTTGCATGACAACAGCAACAGCAGGTTGAGAGTACTGATTCATGACAACAGTAACAGCAGGTTAAGAGTACTGTTTCATGACAACAGCAACAGCAGGTTGAGAGTACTGTTGCATGACAACAGTAACAGCAGGTTGAGAGTACTGTTTCATGACAACAGTAACAGCAGGTTGAGAGTACTGTTGCATGACAACAGTAACAGCAGGTTGAGAGTACTGTTGCATAACAACAGTAACAGCAGGTTAAGAGTACTGTTTCATGACAACAGTAACAGCAGGTTGAGAGTACTGTTTCATGACAACAGTAACAGCAGGTTGAGAGTACTGATTCATGACAACAGTAACAGCAGGTTAAGAGTACTGATTCATGACAACAGTAACAGCAGGTTAAGAGTACTGTTTCATGACAACAGTAACAGCAGGTTGAGAGTACTGTTTCATGACAACAGTAACAGCAGGTTGAGAGTACTGTTTCATGACAACAGTAACACCAGGTTAAGAGTACTGTTTCATGACAACAGTAACACCAGGTTAAGAGTACTGTTTCATGACAACAGTAACAGGAGGTTAAGAGTACTGATTCATGACAACAGTAACAGCAGGTTGAGAGTACTGTTTCATGACAACAGTAACAGCAGGTTGAGAGTACTGTTTCATGACAACAGTAACAGCAGGTTGAGAGTACTGTTTCATGACAACAGTAACAGCAGGTTGAGAGTACTGTTTCATGACAACAGTAACAGCAGGTTAAGAGTACTGATTCATGACAACAGTAACAGCAGGTTAAGAGTACTGATTCATGACAACAGTAACAGCAGGTTAAGAGTACTGATTCATGACAACAGAAACAGCAGGTTAAGAGTACTGATTCATGACAACAGTAACAGCAGGTTAAGAGTACTGATTCATGACAACAGAAATAGCAGGTTAAGAGTACTGATTCATGACAAAAGTAACAGCAGGTTAAGAGTACTGATTCATGACAACAGAAACAGCAGGTTAAGAGTACTGATTCATGACAACAGAAACAGCAGGTTAAGAGTACTGATTCATGACAACAGAAACAGCAGGTTAAGAGTACTGATTCATGACAACAGTAACAGCAGGTTAAGAGTACTGATTCATGACAACAGAAACAGCAGGGTTGGCAGTTGGTGTGTGGTTCCCAGCACCTCAAGGAATTTCCCACGACTGGGTGTTTTTTTCCCACGCTATTTCGGTGGGCTTCCTGTAGGTCGTAGCTGCTTCCGCCGCTACTGCTGGTGATGGTGGCAGTGGTGGTGTTGGTGGTGTTGGTGGCGGTGCTGATGGAGAGAATGGTAATGGAAGTGGTAGTTTTGTGGGGATGTGTATGTTTGTGGTGGAGAATAGTAGTGGTGAGGATGATGATAGTGGCGGTGGTGAGGATAGTGGTAGTGAGGATGGTGATGGTGCGGATGATGGTGATAGTGATGTCGGTGGTGTTGGCGATGATGGTGGTGAGAATAGTGGTGGTGAAGATGGTGATGGTGGTGGTGGTGGTGAGAATAGTGGTGGTGAGGATGGTGGTGGTGGTGGTGAGAATAGTGGTGGTGAGGATGGTGAGGATGGTGATGGTGGTGATGGTGGTGATGGTGATGGTGGTGGTGGTGATGGTGGTAGTGGTGGTGTGGATAGTGGTAGTGAGGATGGTGATGGTGGTGGTGATGGAGGTGGTGGTGAGGATAGTGGTAGTAAGGATGATGATGGTGGTGGTGGTGAGGATGGTGGTAGTGAGGATGGTGATGGTGGTGATGGTGGTGGTGGTGAAGATAGTGGTAGTGAGGATGGTGGTGGTGGTGAGGATAGTGGTAGTGAGGATGGTGATGGTGATGGTGGTGGTGGTGAGAATAGTGGTTGTGAGTATGGTGATGGTGATGGTGGTGGTGAGGATAGTGGTAGTGAGTATGGTGATGGTGGTGGTGATGGTGGTGGTGGTGGTGGTGAGGATAGTGGTAGTGAGTATGGTGATGGTGGTGGTGATGGTGGTGGTGGTGGTGGTGAGGATAGTGGTAGTGAGGATGGTGATGGTGGGGATGGTGGTAGTAAATGATGGAGGCTGGGTCGATTTTTAGCTATTATTAATAACAGGAACTTAAATATTCTGACCGTAAAAAGGCACTGCAGTAAATCTATCCTGCAACAACAAAATCATCAACAACAGCAGCAGCATTAATAATAATAATAATAATAATAATAATAATAATAATAATAATAATAATAATAATTGTTTCATTGTGTGCATAAGGAAGAGACAAGGGGTGACAGGAGCTGTGGTTGTTGGTGGTGGACCGGTCCACTGATTTCGGTGGCCCGGTATACTCTATGGGAAAATGGCCCGGGCCTGTGAAGGAGAATATCCCGCTTCTGTGGGAGAATATCCCGCTTGTGTGGGAGAATAACCCTGGTTTGTGTGGGAGAATATCCTAGGCTTGTGTGGGAGAATATCCTAGGCTTGTGTGGGAGAATATCAAGGGATTGTGAGGGAGAATATCCCAGGCTTGTGTGGGAGAATATCCCAGGCTTGTGTGAGAGAATATCCCAGGCTTGTGTGGGAGAGTATCCCAGGCTTGTGTGGGAGAATATCCCAGGTTTGTGTGGGAGAATATCCCAGGCTTGTGTGGGAGAATATCCCAGGCTTGTGTGGAAGAATATCACAGGTTTGTGTGGGAGAATATCCCAGGCTTGTGTTGAAGAATATCCCAGGCTTGTGTGGAAGAATATCCCTGGCTTGTGTGGAAGAATATCCCAGGTTTTGTGAATGAATATCACAGGTTTGTGTGGGAGAATATCCCAGGCTTGTGTGGGAGAATATCCCAGGCTTGTGTGGAAGAATATCACAGGTTTGTGTGGGAGAATATCCCAGGCTTGTGTGGAAGAATATCACAGGCTTGTGTGAAAGAATATCACAGGTTTGCGTGGGAGAATATCACAGGTTTGTGTGGGAGAATATCCCAGGCTTGTGTTGAAGAATATCCCAGGCTTGTGTGGAAGAATATCACAGGATTGTGTGGGAGAATATCCCAGGCTTGTGTGGGAGAATATCCCAGGCTTGTGTGGAAGAATATCACAGGTTTGTGTGGGAGAATATCCCAGGCTTGTGTGGAAGAATATCCCAGGCTTGTGGGAAAGAATATCACAGGTTTGTGTGGGAGAATATCCCAGGCTTGTGTGGGAGAATATCCCAGGCTTGTGTGGGAGAATATCCCAGGCTTGTGTGGGAGAATATCCCAGGCTTGTGTGGGAGAATATCCCAGGCTTGTGTGGGTGAATATCCCAGGCTTGTGTGGGAGAATATCCCAGGCTTGTGTGGAAGAATATCCCAGGCTTGTGTGGAAGAATATCCCAGGCTTGTGTGAAAGAATATCACAGGTTTGTGTGTGAGAATATCCCAGGCTTGTGTGGAAGAATATCACAGGTTTGTGTGGGAGAATATCCCAGGCTTGTGTGGGAGAATATCATAGGTTTGTGTGGGAGAATATCCCAGGCTTGTGTGGAAGAATATCACAGGTTTGTGTGGGAGAATATCCCAGGATTGTGTGGAAGAATATCACAGGTTTGTGTGGGAGAATATCCCAGGCTTGTGTGGGAGAATATCCCAGGCTTGTGTGAGAGAATATCCCAGGCTTGTGTGGGAGAATATCCCAGGCTTGTGTGGGAGAATATCCCAGGCTTGTGTGGGAGAATATCCCAGGCTTGTGTGGGAGAATATCCCAGGCTTGTGTGGGAGAATATCCCAGGCTTGTGTGGGAGAATATCACAGGCTTGTGTGGGAGAATATCCCAGGCTTGTGTGGGAGAGTATCCCAGGCTTGTGTGGGAGAATATCCCAGGTTTGTGTAGGAGAATATCCCAGGCTTGTGTGGGAGAATATCCCAGGCTTGTGTGGAAGAATATCACAGGTTTGTGTGGGAGAATATCCCAGGCTTGTGTTGAAGAATATCCCAGGCTTGTGTGGAAGAATATCACAGGATTGTGTGGGAGAATATCCCAGGCTTGTGTGGGAGAATATCCCAGGCTTGTGTGGAAGAATATCCCAGGTTTTGTGGATGAATATCACAGGTTTGTGTAGGAGAATATCCCAGGCTTGTGTGGGAGAATATCCCAGGCTTGTATGGAAGAATATCACAGGTTTGTGTGGAAGAATATCCCAGGCTTGTGTGGAAGAATATCCCAGGCTTGTGGGAAAGAATATCACAAGTTTGTGTGGGAGAATATCCCAGGCTTGTGTGGGAGAATATCCCAGGCTTGTGTGGGAGAATATCCCAGGCTTGTGTGGGAGAATATCCCAGGCTTGTGTGGGAGAATATCCCAGGCTTGTGTGGGAGAATATCCCAGGCTTGTGTGGGAGAATATCCCAGGCTTGTGTGGGAGAATATCCCAGGCTTGTGTGGGAGAATATCCCAGGCTTGTGTGAAAGAATATCACAGGTTTGTGTGTGAGAATATCCCAGGCTTGTGTGGGAGAATATCCCAGGCTTGTGTGGGAGAATATCCCAGGCTTGTGTGGAAGAATATCCCAGGCTTGTGTGAAAGAATATCACAGGTTTGTGTGTGAGAATATCCCAGGCTTATGTGGGAGAATATCCCAGGCTTGTGTGGGAGAATATCCCAGGCTTGTGTGGGAGAATATCACAGGCTTGTGTGAAAGAATATCACAGGTTTGTGTGGGAGAATATCCCAGGCTTGTGTGGGAGAATATCCCAGGCTTGTGTGGGAGAATATCCCAGGCTTGTGTGGGAGATTATCCCAGGCTTGTGTGGGAGAATATCCCAGGCTTGTGTGGGAGAATATCCCAGGCTTGTGTGGGAGAATATCCCAGGCTTGTGTGGGAGAATATCACAGGCTTGTGTGAAAGAATATCACAGGTTTGTGTGGGAGAATATCCCAGGCTTGTGTGGGAGAATATCACAGGCTTGTGTGGGAGAATATCCCAGGCTTGTGTGGGAGAATATCCCAGGCTTGTGTGGGAGAATATCCCAGGCTTGTGTGGGAGAATATCCCAGGCTTGTGTGGGAGAATATCCCAGGCTTGTGTGGGAGAATATCCCAGGCTTGTGTGGGAGAATATCCCAGGCTTGTGTGGGAGAATATCCCAGGCTTGTGTGGGAGAATATCCCAGGCTTGTGTGGGAGAATATCCCAGGCTTGTGTGGGAGAATATCCCAGGCTTGTGTGGGAGAATATCCCAGGCTTGTGTGGGAGAATATCCCAGGCTTGTGTGGGAGAATATCCCAGGCTTGTGTGGGAGAATATCACAGGCTTGTGTGAAAGAATATCACAGGTTTGTGTGGGAGAATATCCCAGGCTTGTGTGGGAGAATATCACAGGCTTGTGTGAAAGAATATCACAGGTTTGTGTGGGAGAATATCCCAGGCTTGTGTGGGAGAATATCACAGGCTTGTGTGGGAGAATATCACAGGCTTGTGTGGGAGAATATCCCAGGCTTGTGTGGGAGAATATCCCAGGCTTGTGTGGGAGAATATCACAGGCTTGTGTGGGAGAATATCACAGGCTTGTGTGGGAGAATATCACAGGCTTGTGTGAAAGAATATCACAGGTTTGTGTGGGAGAATATCCCAGGCTTGTGTGGGAGAATATCCCAGGCTTGTGTAGATGAGAAGTTTTTATATATCGTCCACATATTATTTTCTGGATTACTGTCTTACCCACAGTTTATCTTGAGTCGATTTAGTAGTGATCACCAACTAGCTGCTGGCCTGATCGACCAGACTGTCGATGCTGTCCATACGCAACAACAACCTTCGTAGAATTTTTTTAAGCTCATTTCATTGTAATATTTTTAGTGTCTGGGATTAGCAGATTAGAAGACTGTGCAATCACTACTGCTGACGTTGTTGCAAGGTTACCAGCTTTATTAATACTGCAACAGCAGTGCAATACTCACCCGTGCTTCATCCTGCCTCACCAAGGATCCTATAAACTGGATGTTAATTATTATTATTATAATCAAGGTGGAAGCGCTAAACCCGGAGGATTGTACAGCGCCTGGGGGGGGAGGGGATGTGGAAGGCATTCAGGCTTAATTCGGGGAACTGGAGCACAGATCCAATTCTCTAAATCAAGAGCCCCTAACCAACATCAAGGAACCTTCCTTGAGGGGAGTGGATGTTAAGAGTTTACCCTGAGGAACTAGTCTACAGGAGAGCGCCAGTCATCCTCTGAGTGAAAGTACCACAACACACAACAGCCCAGATAGTGGACACACTATTGGCTCTCTCAACATGCACGAATCACTAATTTTACAAATTAGTGTTATCTAATTTCATCTTGCAAAATACGGTGATTCCTGCGGGAAAGAATACTGTAACTATATGGGGGGAGGGGGACCAGTATACTGAAACATCCAAAACAGGTTTTTCAAAATTTTTTTGACTATAAATATTTTTTTTTAGACTATATATGTTGTTTTTCAGTTTCTGATCCTGGAGAATGAAGCGTTGTGGTAAGAATGGTAATTATAGGTTCCCTAGAGTTTACAGCGTCACACTGTGTGAGAACCACTGAGCGACCTGATGTCTTCAGCCTTGAACCACAGACGCAAGAGACAGGAGCTAGAAAACTTAATGGAGGACAATATATTTATTTTAATAATTAAGGAATTCTGAATGCATCAGCAGGATGCTGCTACACTGTTTATGTATCCGCGAGAGGGGGAAATTTTAAATGGTGGCCGGGTTTTTTTTTTTTTTCCTTTTTTCTTACCTCCAAGTTTTTATCCTGTCGCTCGTAAATCGAGAACGCCTCATCCGATCCGCTTCAAATTTTTAGTGTTTATAAACCATGTCACAGGTGGGAATTGAACTCGTGGCGAGTGAGCCGTAAAACTCGAGGCCAGAATTTATGTAGGGCAGTGGGACCAGATTCTTGAAACAGCACAAATGTCTATGTACCCTATGACCAAAGTTACTGAACACATTCCCAAGATCCTGAAATGGGTAGATAACTTCCAAAACCCTCAAGGACCTAATTCGACGAAGGTGGAAATTCAATTGTGTAAATTAGTGCGAAATTTGCATTACCGCTAAATAAATTTTAGTTTATCTCTTCAGTATTTAATGGCCGATGCATCTTACAACGAGGATTGAACCTGTTGAGATTTGTTTGTGCACTTGCAACTCTGTCAACATAGCAAAAGAATTCAAAAATTTTGGAATCACTGGAGACCATACTACAACCAGAGAATACCTCTCGTGATTGGCGAGGTTCCTGCTGTTATAAACTGCCATAAGTAACAGTTTGCCAACTGATAATGAACTTTAAAAGAAAGATTTTACTTCATAGGTTTAAGAGTAAAGTGATGCAAATTTGAAATTTTATTGAAATTGTTAAAAAAATGGAATAATAGGAATCAGATCAATTACTGAAGAATTCTTTTTTTAATCGGCTTCACACGTCACCTTTCACTTTGAGATGTGTAAATTTCAGCTTGTCAGTTATATTAAATAAATTGTTTCTGAAGGTGATAACTAAAGAATGCCTCTTCCGATCGGTTTCAAACCACAATCGCTGGTGTATCATAGTTACAAGCACATTTGTGATGATTCTCGGCTGTGTTGTGCCAATCTGCAAATTTCTAAATAAATTTTTACAAACTGAATTGACTTAAAAAAAAAAATCTCTTACTGGATTGTAGAGAATTTTAAAAAGAATATAAATAAAAAAAACTAAAAAATTGTGTTTTCAAGACATTTTGATTTTTTAAGGAGGATAAGACTCCGAATTTTTCAGAACTTTTTCTTATTTGAGGTTTTAAATTAGATTTGGGCTGTGTATGCCCGAATTTAACATTTTTATTTGGAAGAAACAGAATATTAATTTTCATGTGATGACTTGTGAATGACTCTTCTGATTCCCTTCAGATCCTGATTACTGATATTTAAATGAATTGCAAGTCAATGCTGCACTCTCTGCACTATTGCAATCGCATGCATTGAGGTACAAGAGACTGGAGTTATACAATACAAAAGATAACCTTCTCGGCTCCTGAAGCGTCCAAAATATATCTATATTCTAAAATAGTTATATTGTGGGAATATTTGTGTTTTCCAAAGTATTCTATCGCCCAGGCCGGCAGCGAGTCGAGAGTCTCCAGAAGGGCAAAGAAAGGAAGGAAGGAAGGAGCCAATGGCTAGCAGCTGGTGAACAGAAATCAGAAGAGGGGGAAGACGAAAATGAGAGAACTGGAAATGAGGCAAGCAAATATTATTTTAATTGAGTAGCTCTAAACCAATAGGTTCCAGATAACTAATTTTAAATGGGAGGTAATCGGATATGATCCGAGGGAAGGGGAAAGGACAACTCTAATTCCTTGGAACATCAGCAAAGCAATTGGTACAAGTACGACAACTCCCGACAAGTGTAAGGAAAATCGTATGAGTAATAAGTGGTGAGAAGCACTCTGCTGAGATTCTCCTGCCTCTGACTTCCTGTCTGTCTTACCCGAGTCCTTTACCTTCCCGTTCTTGTCGTCCCTCTTACTGATTAATAAGAAACAAAGGTGTGATGATAAAACACAAGAGATAAGGGTCTCATCAAAACACATGCATACACTCTGACAACACATCCACACTGGCTGTTAACTCATGCATACGTCCTCACAACACATGCACACTGGCTCACAAATGCATATGCCCTCAGTATGTCGTGGGGGATCGTCAGGAGATATTGGCGTAAAAAATACACACGTTCGATGTCTTGGAGGCGTATAATTAAGAGTCTAGAGGAGAACCCAGGCCATGCCTTGTCCAGTCTATGCCTAGCGTGGAACTGAGGATGAATGTTGTTGTCTATGGCTCACATGTGAGGCATCTCATGACGTCACAGCTAGAAGGGAACCTATCTATAAAGGAGCTGGGATTGGCTGATTATACAACAAAAGTACACAGTAACACTACTGACAGCTCGGCGACGTTAACTTATGGCGTCCCGACATACAGCTAACTTATACACAGGATAGATTGTAGGCATTATGGGTTTGGGCTGATTTTATACAATGTCAATGTACACAACAATTGAGCGTAAGGACCTATACATAAGGATGATAACTGATTGTAATGCATTGCGAATTATGATAAAATCAATGGTGGTACAGATTAACAAAAAATATCAACAAAGAGAAAGAGGAGATCGATCGATCGATCTGCATTCATGTGATCTACAGATTCTGGGGAAATGTATTTACAAAGAGGAAAGTTTTTAACAGAAAGGCAGACTTGGTGCACACAAGTCTTTTACCTGGAGTTTACCTGTAGAGGGTTTCAGGGGTCAACGCCCCCGCGGCCCAGTCTGAGACCAGGGCTCATGGTGGATCAGAGTCTGATCAACCTGGCTGTTACTGCTGGCCACACACAAGCTGATGTACGAATCACAGCCCGGTTGGTCAGGTACTGACTTTAAGTGCCTGTCCAGTGCCTTCTTGAAGACAGCCAGGGGTCTATTGGTAATCCCTCTTATGTATGCTGGTAGGCAATTGAACAGTCTTGGGCCCCGGACACTTATTGTATTGTCTCTCAGTGTACCCGTGGTGCCCCTGCTTTTCATCAGGTCAATGTTACATCTGCCGAGTCTTACGCTTTCATAGGGAGTGATTTTCGTGTGCAGGTTTGGTACCAATCCCTCCAGGACCTTCCAAGTTTATATTATCATGTATCTCAGATTTCGGAGAGAACGTCAACACTTAAAAAAAAAAAAAAACTGAACATCAATAAGTTGACATATTAAACACACAGTTAAAATACTCTTTAGACTATATTATGTATCTATAGAGACTATTTACATTTAACCCCAACTCTGTTAGGGTGAGATTTACATATGCAGAGTGATGGTATCATCTCTGGGGAAGGGGGCATCAAACTCTGTTGCAACGACTAGCACACGCCGTGGTTGAGGAGGATCTGGATTAGTATTTACAAATGATACTCGTGGATTCCTCATTACTTGTCGTGTACGTAAGGAATAACGACAACCACGTTGTTCGTCTATCTGGTTGTTAAAGGTAGCGAGTACTAAGTCAGGAGGATTGTCAGAGTCTGTCGCATCTGACTGGATGTTAGGAAACTCCTCATCATTGCATTCTAACATCACATGATCTAAATGCGATTCTGACCAATATTGATTTCTCGAACTTTATACTTATTGCCACTGACTCGTTCGACTACTCGACAACCACACATGCACACACCCTCACTACACATGCACACACCCTCACTACACATGCACACACCCTCACTACACATGCACACCCCCTCACTACACATGCACACCCCCTCACTACACATGCACACACCCTCACTACACATGCACACCCCCTCACTACACATGCACACCCCCTCACTACACATGCACACCCCCTCACTACACATGCACACACCCTCACTACACATGCACACCCCCTCACTACACATGCACACCCCCTCACTACACATGCACACCCCCTCACTACACATGCACACCCCCTCACTACACATGCACACCCCCTCACTACACATGCACACCCCCTCACTACACATGCACACCCCCTCACTACACATGCACACCCCCTCACTGCACATGCACACCCTCTCACTACACATGCACACCCCCTCACTACACATGCACACACCCTCACTACACATGCACACCCCCTCACTACACATGCACACACCCTCACTACACATGCACACCCCCTCACTACACATGCACACACCCTCACTACACATGCACACCCCCTCACTACACATGCACACACCCTCACTACACATGCACACCCCCTCACTACACATGCACACACCCTCACTACACATGCACACACCCTCACTACACAAACACACACCCTTACACATGCACACACCCTCACTACACATACACACATCTATACACCCTAACAACAGATACACACATCTATACACATTAACAACACATGCTCACACTCTCACAATACAGTTACACACACACACACACACACACACACACACACATGCAAACATGCACGCATGAGTCAAGACACAAAGGAACATGATATGAAGAAAACGCCCTAATCATGTTTGTTTTGGTGGCACAGCCGGGAGATAAGAGAGATGAATGTTGCATGAATGAAGAGAGGGCGATAGAAAACACAATAGAAACAATGAACATGAAAGGAAGACTGAAGGAATTTTCAGTTTGTTAAATCTCTCGTGCACAGAAATTTCCTCGACTTAACCTGAACTGTTGTACACCTGCTGTATAGCCCTTGTGGCTAAGCGCTTCTTTTTGATAATAATAATAATAATAATAATAATAATAATAATAATAATAATAATGTTGTACACCTGCTAAGGTGACCTGGACACGTTACCTACTCAGGCCACCTGCTTCTCTCTCCTGCGGTCCTCACACTGCCTCTATATTTATATATTTTCCATACAATCTTACATACTTAAGACGGCGTGCTCTCCATGGAAACCTTTGTCTTATTAAAGTGTCTATTCTGCTTTTTCTTTTTTAATTTACTACAAATATCTAGCTAGAAAAAGGTTTTCGTAGAGCGAGACATTGTCCAAATTAATGCTTGTTCTGAACACCTGTGTTTAACTTAAAATATCAGCATAGAGCTCTCGTCCAGACATTCACAGAAACTTGATAAAATCGAGAGATGTGGCCACCTGACTGGTCCAAGAGCTGAGAGAACCAAGTTGTGAGGAAACAATGGGAACCTGAACCTGGTGTCACCAGAAGGGAGGACAATCAGAAGAGGCATAATTACGATATACAAAATGCTAAAGGTGACAATGTGTAGTAAAGGTAGCCTGAAACTGACGGCTGGATCTGTCTTTTTGTTTAATTTACCAAGAAATTGGATACCAGCAATGTGACGTTATATGATAGTTACGTAAGCTGGCCACTAGAGGCACCAGAAATACAGCAGACATAGAGATATTAGATACTCAGATTTCAAACAATTTGAGAAGAATTTCAAAACTAATGTAAGAGGTACGAAGTTGGGGTCAATGACTTAACCCTTGCAAACATACAGAGGCGAGTACAGATAGGCTTAAAATGCAAATAATAACAAATAGGCAGAAACAGAATCACAAACATACGGTAGATAAATGCAGTGAGACGGAAAGACATCCAGCGATGACACTCAAATGTTTGGTCCCGTTCATTTTAAAACCGAAATTCAAAATCATGCAAAAAAAATAAACCTTGTGGTAACTCACAGTGACTCTGTGGTGTGTGGTAACTCACAGTGACTCTGTGGTGTGTGGTAACTCACAGTGACTCTGTGGTGTGTGGTAACTCACAGTGACTGTGGTGTGTGGTAACTCACAGTGACTCTGTGGTGTGTGGTAACTCACAGTGACTCTGTGGTGTGTGGTAACTCACAGTGACTCTGTGGTGTGTGGTAACTCACAGTGACTCTGTGGTGTGTGGTAACTCACAGTGACTCTGTGGTGTGTGGTAACTCACAGTGACTCTGTGGTGTGTGGTAACTCACAGTGACTCTGTGGTGTGTGGTAACTCACAGTGACTCTGTGGTGTGTGGTAACTCACAGTGACTCTGTGGTGTGTGGTAACTCACAGTGACTCTGTGGTGTGTGGTAACTCACAGTGACTCTGTGGTGTGTGGTAACTCACAGTGACTCTGTGGTGTGTGGTAACTAACAGTGACTGTGGAGTGTGGTAACTCAGTGACTGTGGAGTGTGGTAACTCACAGTGACTGTGGAGTGTGGTAACTCACAGTGACTCTGTGGTGTGTGGTAACTCACAGTGACTGTGGAGTGTGGTAACTCAGTGACTCTGTGGAGTGTGGTAACTCACAGTGACTGTGGTGTGTGGTAACTCAGTGACTCTGTGGAGTGTGGTAACTCACAGTGACTGTGGTGTGTGGTAACTCACAGTGACTGTGGAGTGTGGTAACTCAGTGACTCTGTGGAGTGTGGTAACTCACAGTGACTCTGTGGTGTGTGGTAACTAACAGTGACTGTGGTGTGTGGTAACTAACAGTGACTGTGTGTGGTAACTAACAGTGACTGTGGTGTGTGTTAACTAACAGTGACTGTGGTGTGTGTTAACTAACAGTGACTGTGGTGTGTGTTAACTAACAGTGACTGTGGTGTGTGGTAACTAACAGTGACTGTGGTGTGTGGTAACTAACAGTGACTCTGTGGTGTGTGGTAACTAACAGTGACTGTGGTGTGTGTTAACTAACAGTGACTGTGGTGTGTGGTAACTAACAGTGACTGTGTGTGGAAACTAACAGTGACTGTGGTGTGTGTTAACTAACAGTGACTGTGGTGTGTGTTAACTAACAGTGACTGTGGTGTGTGTTAACTAACAGTGACTGTGGTGTGTGGTAACTAACAGTGACTGTGGTGTGTGGTAACTAACAGTGACTGTGGTGTGTGGTAACTAACAGTGACTGTGGTGTGTGGTAACTAACAGTGACTGTGGTGTGTGGTAACTAACAGTGACTGTGGTGTGTGGTAACTAACAGTGACTGTGGTGTGTGGTAACTAATAGTGACTGTGGTGTGTGGTAACTAACAGTGACTGTGGTGTGTGGTAACTAATAGTGACTGTGGTGTGTGGTAACTAACAGTGACTGTGGTGTGTGGTAACTAATAGTGACTGTGGTGTGTGGTAACTAACAGTGACTGTGGTGTGTGGTAACTAACAGTGACTGTGGTGTGTGGTAACTAACAGTGACTGTGGTGTGTGTTAACTAACAGTGACTGTGGTGTGTGTTAACTAACAGTGACTGTGGTGTGTGTTAACTAACAGTGACTGTGGTGTGTGGTAACTAACAGTGACTGTGGTGTGTGGTAACTAACAGTGACTGTGGTGTGTGGTAACTAACAGTGACTGTGGTGTGTGGTAACTAACAGTGACTGTGGTGTGTGGTAACTAACAGTGACTGTGGTGTGTGGTAACTAACAGTGACTGTGGTGTGTGGTAACTAATAGTGACTGTGGTGTGTGGTAACTAACAGTGACTGTGGTGTGTGGTAACTAATAGTGACTGTGGTGTGTGGTAACTAACAGTGACTGTGGTGTGTGGTAACTAATAGTGACTGTGGTGTGTGGTAACTAACAGTGACTGTGGTGTGTGGTAACTAACAGTGACTGTGGTGTGTGGTAACTAACAGTGACTGTGGAGTGTGGTAACTCACAGTGACTCTGTGGAGTGTGGTAACTCACAGTGACTCTGTGGAGTGTGGTAACTCACAGTGGCTGAGGTGTGTGGCAACTCACAGTGACTCTGTGGAGTGTAGTAACTCACAGTGACTCTGTGGAGCATAGTAACTCACAGCGACTCTGTGGAGTGTGGTAACTCACAGTGACTGTGGTGTGTGGTAACTCACTGTGACTCTGTGGAGTGCAGTAACTCAGAGTGGCTCACTGAACGTGGTAACTATAATGACCAGGATACCCGGGCTTATCCCGGCGCTCTCATTATAGAGCTTATTGAGCTCCCATTAGCAGAGCTGATCTTATTCTCAAGTACTTGAGCCTTCAGACGAGGATAAAAGTCTATCGACTGCGGGAGGTAGGTAGGAAGGGAGAGAGGGAGAGGGAGGGAATGAGGGGGGGGGGAGCGACTAAGGGAGAGAAGGAGAGAGGGGGAGAGGGAGGGAGTAAAGGGAGTGAGGGAGGTGAATATTTAACAGTAAAGAGATAATTCTCACACTGAAGTTTTAAATGTGAAACACAAGATAAGTCTGACACGAAGGGTACGTCTGACACGGGGGGTAAGTCTGACACGAAGGGTATGTCTGACACGGGGGTAAGTCTGACACGAAGGGTATGTCTGACACGGGGGTAAGTCTGACACGAAGGGTATGTCTGACACGGAGGGTAAGTCTGACACGAAGGGTACGTCTGACACGGGGGGTAAGTCTGACACGAAGGGTATGTCTGACACGGAGGGTAAGTCTGATACGAAGGGTATGTCTGACACGGGGGTAAGTCTGACACGAAGGGTATGTCTGACACGGAGGGTAAGTCTGACACGAAGGGTATGTCTGACACGGGGGGTAAGTCTGACACGAAGGGTATGTCTGACACGGAGGGTAAGTCTGACATGAAGGGTATGTCTGACACGGGGGTAAGTCTGACATGAAGGGTATGACTGACACGGAGGTTAAGTCTGACACGAAGGGTATGTCTGACACAGGGGTAAGTCTGACATGAAGGGTATGTCTGACACGGAGGGTAAGTCTGACACGAAGGGTATGTCTGACACGGAGGGTAAGTCTGACATGAAGGGTATGTCTGACACGGGGGTAAGTCTGACATGAAGGGTATGACTGACACGGAGGTTAAGTCTGACACGAAGGGTATGTCTGACACGGGGGTAAGTCTGACATGAAGGGTATGTCAGACACGGGGGTAAGTCTGACATGAAGGGTATGTCTGACACGGAGAGTAAGTCTGACACGAAGGGTATGTCTGACACGGGGGTAATCTGACACGAAGGGTATGTCTGGCATGGAGGGTAAGTCTGACACGAAGGGTATGTCTGACACGGAGGATAAGTCTGACACGATGGGTATGTCTGACACGGAGAGGTAAGTCTGACACGAAGGGTATGTCTGACACGGGGGTAAGTCTGACACGAAGGGTATGTCTGACACGGGGGAAAGTGTGACACGAAGGGTATATTTGACACGGGGGTAAGTGTGACACGAAGGGTATGCCTGACACGGAGGGTAAGTCTGACACGAAGGGTATGTCTGACACGGGGGTAAGTCTGACACAAAGGGTGTGTCTGACACGGAGGGTAAGTCTGACACGAAGGATATGTCTGACACGGGATAAGTCTGACACGAAGGGTATGTCTGACACGGGGGTAAGTCTGACACGAAGGGTATGTCTGACACGGGGTAAGTCTGACACAAAGGGTATGACTGACACGGAGGGTAAGTCTGACATGAAAGGTATGTCTGACACGGAGAGTAATTCTGACACGAAGAGTATGTCTGACACGGAGGGTAAGTCTGACACGAAGGGTATGTCTGACATGGAGGGTAAGTCTGACACGAAGGGTATGTCTGACATGGAGGGTAAGTCTGATACGAAGGGTATGTCTGACACGGAGGGTAAGTCTAACACGAAGGGTATGTCTGACACGTAGGGTAAGTCTGATACGAAGGGTATGTCTGACACGGAGGGTAAGTCTGACACACAGCGTAAGACTGACACGGAGGGTAAGTCTGACACGAAGAATAACCTTTACACAGAAGGCTGTCTCAGTCAATCAATTTTACGTTTATCTTTTGACAATCTAACTCACGAAGTCACAGATTCATTAGTGGGCTTCTGGACCCTTTCTATGACAGAGAGTTTTCGGTAATGACAAAGAGTGAAACAGAAGGCGCAACAACAGTCCAGACTGGCTCGATTTACATAAGCTGTTTACAAAATGGACGATTTTTTCTTGTAAATAGTCACGTTCAACTGGCAGTCAGATATAAACAGACAGACAGGAGGACAAAGAAACTGTCCCGACTTTCCCCAAGCACCAACTTGAATGTCTTGATTTTAATTAAACTTTCCCTTACCAGTTGAGTCGGTCCTCGTGCTGCCATTGACCTGATTAGCTCCTTTGATTCCCCTGTCTCACCTTCACAGTATTCCTGACGTGTCTAACATTCGCGGTCCTTTCATACTTTGCCCTTGATAACCTCTCTTTTCTAACGAGAATCACCACCTTCCTCATCGATAGCAACTTCTCCCGACTTTCCCTAAATCTGTTACTGATCTTGTTATCTTTCTCTCTTACAAAAGCTCTTGGAGTGTCTTCAACAACAAATGTTACCTCAGAAGAGTCTCTTACTCTCGCACTTCCACTCGTCTTGCTTCCGGCCCTTGAGATTGCGTCAGGGAAATTTTAACCTCGCATTACGTGCTCTCTCCAATCTCTATTCACTAGATTTTTACACTGTTAGACGTTTCCGTGCCTGTTTTATTTCTATGATCTTCGTAAAACTCACGAACCTGGTGTTCCTCTATGTTTTATCATTTCCTCTAGACTACAGGATCCATTTTTTTTTCATATCCTCTTGCCTCCTGACTGGCGAAAACAACCACTCCTTTTCTAGGTTTCCCGTGTAGGTCACAACCTACCCGTAAGATGCTATATTTCACGACGTACTGGAGTTTTGTGACTCTCTTATCGCGGGTTCTAACCTCACCCTTGGTATGGTTTTTATAAGATGCTATATTGACACAAAATGGTTGGCTACCGAGGGTTTAAACCTATCAACTGCACGAGGGACAATAAGGCTGCACGTGACCTTTTCACAACTTGACAAGAATAATCCCTATAACAGGAATGAAAACAAACTTTCACCATATACATCTCTGTGAATATATCCTATACCACAAATATTAACACGGACAGAAATATACATAAACATCAAAACAGATATACACAACCAGAAAAAAAAATATGCAAAGGAAGGACGAACTCTCGAAAAATAAGGAAAATAAAGGCATAGAAACAAAAAAGCAACAAAAAGAAGAAAAGAGGAAGCCAAAACAGAAATAAGCAATCAATAAAAATATAAGTGACAAAAAATATACATAACCAACAGCAAATAAGAAAAACACTAACTATAAAATAATAAACCACCACCAAATGAATAAAAGACAAATATATATATAATGCAAAAAAAAAAATCCCAAGACAAAAAAAAAAAAAAAATAACAATTAGCAAAAATAATCAGATAAACAGTACGACATACAACCAGACATTGACATTAACATAAACAAGATACAAGCCTCCAGCTCTGCTTACAAGCTAACCAGTGAAGCAACTCTCCCGTCTCCCTCCCATGACTACAGTGACTCTATAAAATCCGTAACTCTCAAGCGACGTTGAAAATAAAATAAGAATTGCTCCCATGAAGGTTTTTCTTTCATTATGACGCAAACGAGCGAGTGTGAGACACGGAGCGAGCGAGTCTCATTGGGGGGTGAGATCAAATGAGGCATCTCTCAGAGGGTACGAGCCTCCGTGTACTGTGAGATCGAGAGAGACATCTCTCTGGGTGAGCTAGTCCCGTTTTAGCGACGTGGGGCAAGACATCTCTCGGGAGGGAGTAAATCCCGTTTAATAGAGACAGATCAAGACATCTTTCAGAGCGAGCGAGTCCCATTTAAGCGAGATCGAGCGAGACGTCTCTCTGAACGAGCGAGTCCCATTTAAGCGAGATCGAGCAAGACATCAGGGTGCTTCGGAGTGTTCAGGAGGTATTAGTGTCCATCAGCGAGACTCGAGCACCCGGGGTTTTGAAGCTCCAATTAACTTGATGAGGCACTGACGCACTCTGAACCTTTTAGAGTGCTCTTACATTCTATATTTACGTTTATCCTGCGCATATTTTCTTGTATATTTAGTTTAGTCGTATGTTTACTTCAGTATCAAACGCATTCAAGTTAGACATACAGTATTCAAGTATGTATGTTTTTGCACTATATGCATATTTGTTAGTATATATATTTCATATTTTTATGACGTCAAATCGTATTCTCGGTTTCATGCTTATAATTAAGTAAAGTGACTTTTTTTCACTTTTATTTTCAACAAAGTCATTCCTCACCAAGGTGGAATGAGCTATAGAGGAAACACATTTACCATCACTCATCCTCTAGCTGTCTTTCCAGAGCACAGACTTCAAAATGCCGTTACGTCGCTGCGTGATCCGAGAAAGAAATTCTCGTATCTCTTAAGATCAGCCCCACTTCCTCAGTGCACGCAGAGTGCGGCTTAAATATCTCATGCGGGTAAATATCAGCGTTGAAGTTTCTGCGGAAAAATCTACACTATTTTAAAAGTAAAGTTGGCAAACTTGTTCCTAGACACTCCAATAACAATCTCAACTATCTTATAAGTGGCTCTCAGCCTCGCTGCCCCAATTCACACGGAAAATACGTGTATTTTCAGCAATGTTCAAATCGACCAATGCGGTCTACATGGTCTAAACTGTTCCAAAACCAAGAGTTGGTACGCGGGGCACAGTGAGGTCAACAACATCATCATGAGGAGCCTTGGTTCAGCTGGGTTCCTGGCTGGGAGCCCTGATTCCTAGAATGCAAGAGTTCTCAGAATTCCACAAACAGCCCCAATGGGATCACAAACTATACCCAGAAAAATGGCAAGCTTTTAGCATAGCATTATACCTACATGTCGACTCTGACTGACACCTACATTCGTCACAGTGTCAAAGAACAGGGAGGAGTGCAAACTCTTCAGGTATAGGGACTTAATCCACCAGTACAAATTTGTTCCAGTGGGATCGATGACCCCTGTACAGTGGAGAAAAAATGCACCGGTTTCCTTAAAAAACTAGGCTCCAGGCTCACTGACACCACTATCAACCCAAGGGCAGCCACTTTCATGTTCCAGCATCTCAGTGTGGCCATCTAAAGTGGTCATGTTTGCTGCATTATTGGTTCGCATCCAACTTCGGAGGAGCCGGAGGAGATTCAGAATCTAAGTTTACACGTTGTACTATTGTATACATGCGTTTGTCTTTTAAATAAAAATCATTGGTCTTAAAAAAGCACACGCACGCACGCGCGTGCGTGCGTGTGTGTGAGAATACTGACATATCCTTAAACCAAAACATCTCCGCTCATTCTTCATATTGCAGTCACTGTACTACCCACTTCCAGAACTCATGTCTAGCCGACAGGTTTTCCTGAAGCCCCTCGAAGATGAAACATTGACCACACTTCGAGAGCACTTTAAATCCTAAAGAATCTCATGTCATTATTCACCTAACATGCTCACACAAGTCTGCCACTTAAAGCCTCTTTCCCATCATCCTTCCGGAGATATCCTTTACGTCGTGATCTTATCAATGATTAATATTTCCATTTTTGTTCCGTTTACCTGGTAAACAAAAGGTTTCTAATCGTTATTTTTTTCCCTTTCAACATTTACGTTTGTTTCACGAGTATTTATATTTCTCTATAATTTAATGATGTGATATATTACTTTTTGTGAAGTGTTTGTGAAATATTTTGCGCCTCAATTTATTTTACTGTTTGCCCAAATAAATTAGTTTCCTGTGGAGGTCTCTCTTGAGAGTGATTGGAATTTTGAGTGAGATCTCAGTGTGCTTGTGCATGGACGTGCGCTTGTTTATGTGCACGCCCATATACTTCTTTGCGTTCGTGAGCGTGTGTGCATGTTTACGTGTGCGCATGTGCATATGTATGAGTGTGCTTACCGAGTTATAATTAATGAGTTGTGTTTGTGGGAGTCGAGTCTCAGCTCCAGTTACTGTCACATAATCTTATAGACGAGCGTTAATTAATGGTCCCTTGACGCTTGGATCCAGTCACATTCCTCTACGTCCTTGTCACCCTAAGGTTAAAAAAGTAGTTACCTAACGTTCCTGTGGCTCATTTGTGTGTGTGCTTTTTTTTTTTCTTCCAAAAAAGCCGGCTCACCATTGTTTTTCACATTTCGAACAGTTTGTTCTGATCCGCCTTTTAAAAATCCTCTAAGATTCTTGTACCCCGTAATTTTACCTCTGGTTCCTTTCTTTTCTCAAATAGCAAAGTTCAGTTTCCTAAGTCTCTCAAAGTTGATCAGTTCTCTTAGTTCCAAGAAGAGTTTGACTGAAAAAAAAAAACGCTCACCCTTCTCTTAGCTTTACAACATGCATTAGGTGCGGGTTCCATGCTATGTCGCGTGAAGTGTATTTAAAGGATTCATTATTTAGGTTGTTTAAGGAAGCTTCTTGCTAGCCTCGCGTGCGCCACTCAGGCAGTGCGGTTTTATGGGCTTTTCCCGGTGATATAGTTAGAGTGATGTTCATTCATAGCTCCTTATCCTTGATTTATACATGTTTCTGTCCTTCATTCTCTGTGTCTGGTCTTCTCCTTTCCCAACTGAACGACACGGCTCTGTATTGATTTTGGTTGAACTCCATTATCCACATGTTTGATTGTTCATGTTTTTATGTAGTTTGAATTTCTCCTCTCCATTTATTTTCTTATTATCTTCACTTTATCAACTGCTTGATACAGACTCTTCAAAGTCCCTCCTTCATGCACTAGGGGGATTAAAAACAATCCTTTACTTGTCTTCAAGAGGGAACTCGACTGATTCTTCAAAACAGTTGCTGACCAACCGGGCTGTGGTATGTACAGGGGACTACTACTAGCGGCGGGTACTAACAGCTTGATCGATCAGGTCAGCAAACAAAAGGCCTGGTCTGGGACCGGGCCGTGGGGCCGGTGACCACTGGAAGTGACCCCAGGTACACTCCAGGTCTTTTACAGATATCAGAGATAGATTCCTGTTTACTCTTCACCTACTGTTTACCGTTTAATGGCAACATGTCTTTCAGATGCTCTCCTATTATCCAAGTTATCGTTCTTCTCTCTCTCTCTCTCTCTCTCTCTCTCTCTCTCTCTCTCTCTCTCTCTCTCTCTCTCTCTCTCTCTCTCTCTCTCTCTCTCTCTCTCTCTCCCTCTCTCTCTATTTTCGTTACTTACACACACACAACTCAGCGAGTCGATTGTCTTTGAGTCCAATCCTCTCTTAAGTGCTCAACCATCCTCCTTATAAACTCCAATATTTTGGAAGTGTATTTGTTACCGTATTTCGCGGCTTATTTGACGCACGTTTTTTCAATAAAATGTCTCCAAAAACCACCCTGCGTCCTGGAAACTGAAGGTCAGTGACAGGAGCTATAAGTTTGGGGTGTGGGGTGGGTTGTAGCTCTTCCAGTTACGTCCGATGCCGAGCCATTGGTACTAAAATAAGTCTTACAAGTCGCGAAATACGGTAATTAGTCTGAAAAGTGATTCATTCTCACATTCGCAGTTATCAAGCTTTCTGGGGTCTGCCTTCTCTTCGGTGACGTATTACGGAGCTTCGCTATAGGGTTGTATAATACAAACCCATGGAGTGTGCGTATGAGTACAAGGTTATGTGCGTATATAAGAGTGTGTTCAATCACTGGGTTGTGTTAGGTAAGACACATATGCAACAGTTAGGTATCTTTATTTCGAAACGTTTCGTCTACACAGTAGGCTTCTTCAGTCGAGTACAGAAAAGTTGATAGAAGCAGAAGAGACTTGAAGACGATGTAATCAGTCCATTACCCTTAAAGTTTTGAGATGGTCAGTCCCTCAGAAGGAGGTAATAAACACGAGACAAATGTAAGAAAAAAGTTACATATTGATCTGTAAAATCTCACACGAAATATAAAAGGGTAATAATCTTAAAGGTGAAGAACACACATAAGCTGGGTAATGAAAGGAGAGAAGAAGTACGTTACCATCAAGTTGAATTAGAAGATTAAAATTTTTTTTATAAGATTACTTCAAAAGGAATTTAAAGATTGGGTAAAGAAAAGGTACAAGAAACAGAAGGAGAGAAATAAAATACATTCGGACAGCAGACTCAAGTTAAAGGTCCTGTTCAAGACACGAAGAGAAGACAGACACAGACAGACAAAATAATCAAAGATTTCCCTAAAGAAAATATCTGGCTACGCTCAAAACTAACCCAAGGTTAAGCTCAGTTGCTAGCTCACGCATCTCACACACTGAAGTCCGTGGTTCGATTCCCTGTACGGGTGGAAACATTAGGACGTATTTCCTTAAGACACCTGCTGTCCCTGTTCACCTATCGATAAAATAGGTACCTGGGTGTTAGTCGACTGGTGTGGGTCGCATCCTGGAGACAGCGCATTTCGGACAAATTAGGTCAATTAGTAGTATGTCACTGATGTCAGGATCACAACAGTGCCACGATCGCACGTGCAAAGAAAATGATAGGATGGATAATGAGAACTTTCAAAACGAGAGATGCCAAGCCAATGATGATCCTTTTCAAATCACTTGTTCTCTCTAGGCTGGAATACTGCTGTACATTAACATCTCCATTCAAAGCAGGTGAAATCGCAGATCTAGAAAGTGTACACAGATCCTTTACTGCACGTATAAGTTCTGTCAAGCACCTTAACTACTGGGAACGCTTGGAAGCACTTGACTTGTACTCGTTGGAACGCAGGAGGGAGAGATATATCATAATCTACACTTGGAAAATCTTGGAAGGAATGGTCCCAAATTTGCACACAGAAATCACTCCCTACGAAAGTAAAAGACTGGGCAGGCGATGCAAAATGCCCCCAATAAAAAGTAGGGGCGCCATTGGTACACTAAGGGAAAACACCATAAGTGTCCGGGACCCAAAACTGTTCAACAGCCTCCCATCAAGCATTAGGGGAATTGCCAATAAGCCCCTGGCTGCCTTCAAGAGAGAGCTGGACAGATACCTAAAGTCAGTGCCGGATCAGCCGGGCTGTGGCTCGTACGTTGGACTGCGTGCGGCCAGCAGTAACAGCCTAGTTGATCAGGCCCTGATCCATCGGGAGGCCTGGTCATGGACCGGGCCGCGGGGGCGTTGATCCCCGGAATAACCTCCAGGTAACCAGGTATGGTCTGTATGCATTGTACATGTACTTGTAGAACTAAAGATTATTATTATTATTATTATTATTATTATTATTAGAATACAAGTGTCAGGAGCCAAAAAAAAAAAAAAAAACAGAGGGAGAAGGAAGTGGCGAGAATGGAAGAGGCTCCTGGAATAGGAAATCTTACCTAACACACACACTCACACATATTTATTCCCGGCCATCCTCTTTCCTCCTACCATTTTTCCTCTTGCCCCCAATCCCCCCCCCCCCCAAAAAAAAAAAAATTGTGTTTCCTTACCACCATTCCAACCTCCCTTCCTCGCTTTCCCTTCATTGCTACCCTTCCTCCTACCCTTAATATCTCCTCACACGAGATTCTTATTTTGTATTCTCTCCATGTTTCCTTCCATCCTCTGTTCTTTCATTTAATTTACCTCACCACTCTCTCTCTCTCTCTCTCTCTCTCTCTCTCTCTCTCTCTCTCTCTCTCTCTCTCTCTCTCTCTCTCTCTCTCTCTCTCTCTCTCTCTCTCTCTCTCTCTCTCCATCCTCCTTTCATCATTCACTGTCTTCCACTGTCATATCTAAATACCCACCCGTGCGAATAGAACTTGGCGAGTACAGAGGCATAGACAGACAGACAGACACACGCACACACACACACACACACACACACACACACACACACACACACACACACACACACACACACACACACACACACACACAAACACACACACACACACATACGAGCCAGGAGCTATGAATCGACCCCTGCAGCCACAAATAGGTGAGTACACACACACACACAACAATAAACTGATGACATAATAAAAATAAACTTCTAGGTCAAATTTACGGTGTAATTAATTCGTAAAATTAAATATAAATTATTATTATTATTATTATTATTATTATTATTATTATTGTTGTTGTTGTTGTTGTTGTTGTTAGTTACTAAAAACAACAGACATAGCCCCACTCCACAAAGGGGGCAGTAAAGCAACAGCAAAGAACTACAGACCGATAGCACTAACATCCCATATCATAAAAATCTTTGAAAGGGTCCTAAGAAGCAAGATCACCACCCATCTAGAAACCCATCAGTTACACAACCCAGGGCAACATGGGTTTAGAACAGGTCGCTCCTGTCTGTTTCAACTATTGGATCACTACGACAAGGTCCTAAATGCACTAGAAGACAAAAAGAATGCAGATGTAATATATACAGACTTTGCAAAAGCCTTCGACAAGTGTGACCATGGGGTAATAGCGCACAAAATGCGTGCTAAAGGAATAACAGGAAAAGTCGGTCGATGGATCTATAATTTCCTCACTAACAGAACACAGAGAGTAGTAGTCAACAGAGTAAAGTCCAAGGCAGCTACGGTGAAAAGCTCTGTTCCACAAGGCACAGTACTCGCTCCCATCTTGTTCTTCATCCTCATATCTGACATAGACAAGGATGTCAGCCACAGCACGGTGTCTTCCTTTGCAGATGACACCCGAATCTGCATGACAGTGTCTTCCATTGCAGACACTGCAAGGCTCCAGGCGGACATCAACCAAATCTTTCAGTGGGCTGCAAAGTTCAACGATGAGAAATTTCAATTACTCAGATATGGTAAACACGAGGAAATTAAATCTTCATCAGAGTACAAAACAAATTCTGGCCACAAAATAGAGCGAAAAACCAACGTCAAAGACCTGGGAGTGATTATGTCGGAGGATCTCACCTTCAGGGACCATAACATTGTATCGATCGCATCTGCTAGAAAAATGACAGGATGGATAATGAGAACCTTCAAAACGAGGGATGCCAAGCTCATGATGACACTCTTCAGGTCACTTGTTCTATCTAGGCTGGAATATTGCTGCACACTAACAGCACCTTTCAAGGCAGGTGAAATTGCTGACCTATAAAATGTACAGAGAACCTTCACGGCACGCATAACGGAGATAAAATACCTCAATTACTGGGAGCGCTTGAGGTTCCTGAACCTGTATTCCCTGGAACGCAGGCGGGAGAGATACATGATTATATACACCTGGAAAATCCTAGAGGGACTAGTACCGAACTTGCACACGAAAATCACTCACTACGAAAGCAAAAGACTTGGCAGACGATGCAACATCCCCCAATGAAAAGCAGGGGTGTCACTAGCACGTTAAGAGACCATACAATAAGTGTCAGGGGCCCGAGACTGTTCAACTGCCTCCCAGCATACATAAGGGGGATTACCAACAGACCCCTGGCAGTCTTCAAGCTGGCACTGGACAAGCACCTAAAGTCGGTTCCTGATCAGCCGGGCTGTGGCTCGTACGTTGGTTTGCGTGCAGCCAGCAGTAACAGCCTGGTTGATCAGGCTCTGATCCACCAGGAAGCCTGGTCACAGACTTATATCCTATTCAATCATTACCCCCCTACATGACACGCGGGGGCGTTGACCCCCGGAACTCTCTCCAGGCAAACTCCAGGTTAGTTCCTGCTGAATGGGAGGTAATCAGGTTTGATCAAGGGAAAAGGAGGATCGCTCTGATTCCTTGAATCAAGAGCCCTACGAGGGCATCGAAGAACCCCCACCTCAGAGGAGAATATAAATAAAGAGGGAATATAATATTAGTCTCCGGTGATGATCAGACTAGAACGTCTCGTCTTATGTATCAATATTTACTGAGATGATGAAGACTCTTGTTAATTTGTTTCAAGAGGAAAAGTAATTACAGCGTCAGTAATTTATTTGAGGGCACGGGAAAGAGTGGGAGGGAGGGAGGGAGGGTAGGTAGCATAGTGGGGAGGATGGAAGGAGGTACGAAGAGAGAGAAAGAGGGAGAGTGAGACTGAGGTAAGGTCAGAATGACGGCAGGATATGGAGGGAAGTACAGGAGGGAGGCAAAGATGAAGGGAAGGAGGTCCACAGGAACGGGGTACTCATAGCAGACAGGGAAAACGCTATTAATATCTTAGGACATTCAATGAGGTACAATCAACGTTGCGGTGACGACTCAGACACCACCATCGAGATTCATTTCTACAACATACAGCAATATACAATCCACGAATGAACCCTGATGATGTCACTTAACACTGAAATGTCTCCTTACTCAGTAAATGTCTTAGCTGCAAGCCTTTCCCACCTGCTATGAATCCTATCTCTCCCATTTGAGTCATTGCACTGCGTACAAAGGACATTGTTTACAAATACAGTGGAACCCCGAGTTTCGAACTGCTCCTAACTCGACCAATTATGTAAGTGTATTATTATAAATGCTTTTGTAAGTGTATTTTTGGGGGTCTGACACGGACTAATCTAATTTACATTATTCCTTATGGGAATAAATTCGTTCGGAAACGGCACTCAAGCAGCCTTCTGGAACGAAGAAAGTTCGAAACTCGGGGTTCTGTGACTGAGTCTGTAAATTTAATTAAAATAAATGTGCTAGAGGTTAACAGGTGAAAAGAAGTGAAAGGATTCGCATGGCACAAATCCTCTAATCGTATCAACGTAATTTAAGGTACAGAAGTCGAGGCACTGTGTCTCGCCTTTCCTTTTTCTACAGTATTCATACCTGTCAACGATAGGTCAGTTTATCTACCCTGTTCACCTAGCGGTAAATAGATAGTTAGGAGTTGGTCTATTGTTGTGGTTCGATTTTCCAGAGGGACCTAAGCAGTGTAAGGGGAAATTACAATCAATGACTGGGCTTCAAAGAAACAATAGCTTATTGTTGTTTATTTGTTGTTGTTCGGCTTTTCATCATCATCTTCATCTTCTTCCTCTGTTGCTTCTTCTTCTTCGTAAAGAATGAAAAGGCATAATAACACCGCGACTGGAACAATACAAAAATAACCCGTGTGTGTGACTAATTAATGCTTCAAGTACGACCGAAACGTCGTCAGAAGTTTCTGCCTCCTATGTGCGGGTTATTTGTGTAATCTCCTTACACTGAAAAACTTGCACGTAACTTTAATAGAAAACACAGTTAATTTTACTCTCCTAAAGACTCCTGAATTAGACTCATGCGTAGTAGTATGGTACACGCACTCTGTACTCTCTTGCTGGGTGAGGAATGCTAGTTAACACGGTACACGCACTCTGTACTCTCTTGCTGGGTGAGGAACGCTAGTTAACACGGTACACGCACTCTGTACTCTCTTGCTGGGTGAGGAATGCTAGTTAACACGGTACACGCACTCTGTACTCTCTTGCTGGGTGAGGAATGCTAGTTGACACGGTACACGCACTCTGTACTCTCTTGCTGGGTGAGGAACGCTAGTTAACACGGTACACGCACTCTGTACTCTCTTGCTGGGTGAGGAATGCTAGTTAACACGGTACACGCACTCTGTACTCTCTTGCTGGGTGAGGAACGCTAGTTAACACGGTACACGCACTCTGTACTCTCTTGCTGGGTGAGGAACGCTAGTTAACACGGTACACGCACTCTGTACTCTCTTGCTGGGTGAGGAATGCTAGTTGACACGGTACACGCACTCTGTACTCTCTTGCTGGGTGAGGAACGCTAGTTAACACGGTACACGCACTCTGTATTCTCTTGCTGGGTGAGGAATGCTAGTTAACACGGTACACGCACTCTGTACTCTCTTGCTGGGTGAGGAACGCTAGTTAACACGGTACACGCACTCTGTACTCTCTTGCTGGGTGAGGAATGCTAGTTAACACGGTACACGCACTCTGTACTCTCTTGCTGGGTGAGGAACGCTAGTTAACACGGTACACGCACTCTGTACTCTCTTGCTGGGTGAGGAACGCTAGTTAACACGGTACACGCACTCTGTACCCTCTTGCTGGGTGAGGAACGCTAGTTGACATGGTACACGCACTCTGTACTCTCTTGCTGGGTGAGGAACGCTAGTTAACACGGTACACGCACTCTGTACTCTCTTGCTGGGTGAGGAATGCTAGTTAACACGGTACACGCACTCTGTACTCTCTTGCTGGGTGAGGAATGCTAGTTAACACGGTACACGCACTATGTACTCTCTTGCTGGGTGAGGAACGCTAGTTAACACGGTACACGCACTCTGTACTCTCTTGCTGGGTGAGGAATGCTAGTTAACACGGTACACGCACTCTGTACTCTCTTGCTGGGTGAGGAACGCTAGTTAACACGGTACACGCACTCTGTACTCTCTTGCTGGGTGAGGAACGCTAGTTAACACGGTACACGCACTCTGTACTCTCTTGCTGGGTGAGGAACGCTAGTTAACACGGTACACGCACTCTGTACTCTCTTGCTGGGTGAGGAACGCTAGTTAACACGGTACACGCACTCTGTACTCTCTTGCTGGGTGAGGAACGCTAGTTAACACGGTACACGCACTCTGTACTCTCTTGCTGGGTGAGGAACGCTAGTTAACACGGTACACGCACTCTGTACTCTCTTGCTGGGTGAGGAACGCTAGTTAACACGGTACACGCACTCTGTACTTTCTTGCTGGGTGAGGAACGCTAGTTAACACGGTACACGCACTCTGTACTCTCTTGCTGGGTGAGGAACGCTAGTTAACACGGTACACGCACTCTGTACTCTCTCTGTACTTTCTTGGGTGAGGAACGCTAGTTAACACGGTACACGCACTCTGTACTCTCTTGCTGGGTGAGGAACGCTAGTTAACACGGTACACGCACTCTGTACTCTCTTGCTGGGTGAGGAACGCTAGTTAACACGGTACACGCACTCTGTAGGAACTCTCTTGCTGGGTGAGGAACGCTAGTTAACACGGTAGGAACACGCACTCTGTACTCTCTTGCTGGGTGAGGAACGCTAGTTAACACGGTACACGCACTCTGTACTCTCTTGCTGGGTGGGGAACGCTAGTTAACACGGTACACGCACTCTGTACTCTCTTGCTGGATGAGGAACGCTAGTTAACACGGTACACGCACTCTGTACTCTATTGTTGGGTGATGAACGCTAGTTAACACGGTACACGCACTCTGTACTCTCTTGCTGGGTGAGGAACGCTAGTTAACACGGTACACGAACTCTGTACTCTCTTGCTGGGTGAGGAACGCTAGTTAACACGGTACACGCACTCTGTACCCTCTTGCTGGGTGAGGAACGCTAGTTAACACGGTACACGCACTCTGTACTCTCTTGCTGGGTGAGGAACGCTAGTTAACACGGTACACGCACTCTGTACCCTCTTGCTGGGTGAGGAACGCTAGTTAACACGGTACACGCACTCTGTACTCTTTTGCTGGGTGAGGAACGCTAGTTAACACGGTACACGCACTCTGTACCCTCTTGCTGGGTGAGGAACGCTAGTTAACACGGTACACTCACTCTTTACCCTCTTGCTGGGTGAGGAACGCTAGTTAACACGGTACACGCACTTTGTACCCTCTTGCTGGGTGAGGAACGCTAGTTAACACGGTACACGTACTTTGTGCCCTCTTGCTGGGTGAGGAACGCTAGTTAACACGGTACACGCACTCTGTACCCTCTTGCTGGGTGAGGAACGCTAGTTAACACGGTACACGCACTCTGTACCCTCTTGCTGGGTGAGAAACGCTAGTTAACACTGTAAACGCACTCTGTACCCTCTTGCTGGGTGAGGAACGCTAGTTGACACGGTAAACGCACTCTGTACCATCTTGCTGGGTGAGGAACGCTAGTTAACACTGTACACGCGCTCTGTACCCTCTTGCTGGGTGAGAAACGCTAGTTAACACGGTACACGCACTCTGTACCCTCTTGCTGGGTGCAAAACGCTAGTTAACACGGTACACGCACTCTGTACCCTCTTGCTGGGTGAGGAACGCTAGTTAACACGGTACATGCACTCTGTACCCTCTTACTGTGTGAGGAGCGCTAGTTAACACGGTACACGCACACTGTACCCTCTTGCTGGGTGAGGAACGCAAGTTAACACGGTACACGCACTCTGTACCCTCTTGCTGGGTGAGGAACGCTAGTTAACGCGGTACACGCACTCTGTACCCTCTTGCTGGGTGAGGAACGCAAGTTAACACGGTACACGCACTCTGTACCCTCTTGCTGGGTGAGGTACGCTAGTTAACACGGTACACGCACTCTGTACCCTCTTGCTGGGTGAGAAACGCTAGTTAACACGGTACACGCACTCTGTACCCTCTTGCTGGGTGAGGGACGCTAGTTAACACGGTACACGCACTCTGTACCCTCTTGCTGGGTGAGGGACGCTAGTTAACACGGTACACGCACTCTGTACCCTCTTGCTGGGTGAGAAACGCTAGTTAACACGGTACACGAACTCTGTACCCTCTTGCTGGGTGAGGGACGCTAGTTAACACGGTACACGCACTCTGTACCCTCTTGCTGGGTGAGGGACGCTAGTTAACACAGTACACGCACTCTGTACCCTCTTGCTGGGTGAGAAACGCTAGTTAACACGGTACACGCACTCTGTACCCTCTTGCTGGGTGAGGGACGCTAGTTAACACGGTACACGCACTCTGTACCCTCTTGCTGGGTGAGGGACGCTAGTTAACACGGTACACGCACTCTGTACCCTCTTGCTGGGTGAGAAACGCTAGTTAACACGGTGCACGCACTCTGTACCCCTTTACTGAGTGACAGATGTTGAGGCTACATTAATATCCCTTGTGTGAGATTAATTCTCAGAAGTATTTGGGAGGGGCAAAGCACCATAGAGAGAGAGAGAGAGAGAGAGAGAGAGAGAGAGAGAGAGAGAGAGAGAGAGAGAGAGAGAGCGAGAGAGAGAGAGAGAGAGATAGAGAGAGAGAGAGGGGGAGGAGAGAGAGAGAGAGAGAGAGAGAGAGAGAGAGAGAGAGAGAGAGAGAGAGAGAGAGAGAGAGAGAGAGAGAGAGAGAGAGAGAGAGAGAGAGAGAGAGAGAGAGAGAAGGAGAGATAACGCAAAATGATAGGATCAACGTGAAGAATATCTGATGAGGTTAAGATTGACCATTAGAAGGCTCTCTCCCCACTCTCCTTCACTTCAGGCCACGTTGTCAACATGAGAGAGTGGCTGAAAAGAATTATCGTTAAGGATCGAAAAAAAAATATCCCATGGATGTTTAATATTGAAGTTGGAAGTGGTTTATTAACCTAACTACTACTACAGTTACTACCACTACTATTACTGGTACTAATACAATGACTACTACTACTACTACTTTTATTTCTACTGTTGCTGCTATTACTACTACTACTACCACCAGTACTTCTACTATTTCTACTATTACTACTTTCACTACCCCTAAAATTATTACTGGTACTATCAGTACCACTCTTACTACCACTACTAGTACTACCACTACTATTACAACAACAACAACTACTACTACTACTACCACTGCTAATAATTAAGCTTTCACTCAGATCTCATGTTTATTTCTTAAACTTTTAACTACATATAGCAAATAACGTCCAGTACAATGTGACATAGTTCTGTTTTGACATAGACATATAAATATTCCATCTCATCCTCAGCCCTTTGTGATTCTATTATAAACAGACCAGAATAAGCGTCATTTCAACAAAAGAAAAAATTATACATATTATAACAATGGAAGAAATCGATATGCTCCTTTTCTCGCAGCTTCGTTTTTGTGGATTATTTTTGTACTCTAGGCGCAGGTGCTGGGACTCGCAGCCTCAGAGAAGAAAATAATTGATCTTCAAGTGAAGACGCTGAGGGGTTCTCCTTGAGGCTGTTTGGATATTCTCTTTCCGCTACCACGCCTTTCTTCATATGTAATTATGTTTCTATGCCTTATTATGCACCCTTCTTAAATTGGTTTAATGCACACACCTCTCACATGCACACACCTCTCACATGCACACACCTCTCCCATGCACACCTCTCCCATGCAAACCTCTCCCCGCTGAAACTTCTTATACTGAACACTAGAACGCTGAACACTAGAATACCCGATGTTTAACCCCACAATCACAGTAGTTAGTAGAGCACTTGATGTTTACCCCAGTACCACAGTGAACACCAGAACACGTGGTATTTAACCCCCAGTACCACAATGAACACCAGAGCACCGCACATGCCTCTTTTGTATCCGCACGTTTATTTGCGGTCCAGAATTATCCTGAGCTTCGTTTAGATATTGCGAAAGGTCAGACAGTTATAATGGGATCACCGCAGAGACCTTGTTATGACACACACACATATATATACACACACACACACACACACACACACACACACATACACACACGCACATACACACACACACACACACACACACACACACCACTTATTTTATAAATTATAAATATTACTGAGAAATTGAAAGAGACACATGTGTATCACTTGTGTATTTGTATTGATGAAAGCCTTTGGTCAACCACCTGCCATGTTTTTATCAGTCCAGTACAGAGAATGGATTCCGGAGAGGGGGTGGAAGAAGTGGATACAGAATTCGAAGTTATCAGGCCCATAGCTTTGATAGGTGGTGCTCACTCCCTCAGCCTTGATAGGTGTTCGGTCCCCTAGCCTTGACAGGTGATGTTCAGTCCCTCAGCCTTTGTAGGCAGTGTTCAGTCTTCAGCCTTTGTAGGTGGTGTTCAATTCTCAGTCTTGATGGGTTTACAGATAAGTTTACAGCTACCAACTGCCTTCTCCCGGGTCACAACATTGCCCACCCAGGCAGAAATTATTTATTTCAATTAAATATTAATCGAGAATGCTAATGGATCGACTCAGTTGAAGGTGGTCGTCTCAAGCGGCACTAGAATGAATCACTCGCCTCATCACACATTCATGAGTTCCCTGAGTTAATAATGGCCACGGGACTCATGGCCCAATGATGACCCGCTGCTGTTGGGTCTTAATTTAACTCACACTCGTGACAGGCCATTTCTCCTGACGAATGAATATAAACAACAAAAACAGCATCAATGAAAGCAACAAAAAAAATACAAAGAAAAATAACGGCGAAAACAGCAACAACTACAAAAGTAAAAAAAAAAAAAACGACAACGGAAAAGAACAGCAGCAGCAGCAGCAGCAGCAGCAGCAACGTCAACGACAAAACAACCATAACAGCATTCAAACAAGTAACCAATGAAAATCCACAAACAAGCAGCTCCGCAAACAGATGCGTGAAACAATGGTATGAGTTCCCCGGGTTTGAGCATTTCGCCAGCGGCACAGTTGTCCAAGCAGCAGCAGCAGCAGCAGGAGCAGCAGCAGCAGCAGCAGCAGCAGCAGCAACAGCAGCAGCAGCAGCAGCAGCAGCAACAGCAACAGCAGCAGCAGCAGCAGCAGCAGCAGCAGCAGCAGCAGCAGCAGCAGCAGTCCGTGGAATTGTCTACCGTGGAAACTAAGATACCAAATTCAATATTTATCTCGTCTTCAAACAGCTGTTACTCATTATAAACTTTCTCGGAGGAATACTAGTCGTCGCAATTTTTCTCTATATATTTTTTGTACATTTTTAACCCAGATAAATCATTAGACAGGTGTGAATGCATCACAGGTATGATGAACGCTGTATATTACTGCTTCCGCGACACCATATCCGCTTCGCATGCTTCCCTGGACGATAGCACATATTTATCTCCGACAAACTCAATTGTGTTATCTAAATCGACTATCCCGTCGTGTGTCTGGTAAACAATAGCTTATAAAAAGAATAAAGTGGCTTGAAAACGCCAATCGAAGACGGTATAACCCTCCGCTGGAGACAAGGACGGCAAGGACTGTGTGGATGAATAAGACTTTAGCCTTAAATCGCGCGGTAGTTAATGCCTGTCTTGCTCTCTCCGTCTGCTGCTCCCCCGGGCGTCACCAAGGGTACTGAGGGAGAAAATACCACGGTGGGGTAATGCGAAAAGCGATCGTACGGTTCCTTGCTGCTTAGATCTATATTGCCCCGACGTCAACATATTACTCTGGCCACATGAGGAGGATATAAATTAAGAGCGTCCTAACGTACGTGAGTGCGCCTTCATACATACATCCTTCTTCCATTGGGATTGTTTGGTCGTTAGTGTTTGCGTGTGGCTGAACGAGTGAAGGTCGTTACTTACCATGTGTGTGTGTGTGTGTGTGTGTGTGTGTGTGTGTGTGTGTGTGTGTGTGTGTGTGTGTGCAAAAACAAATTTCAAACAATTGTGGCGACTCCTCCATTGTGTGGGTCGAACACAACCAACCGCCCGGCCTTAATAATACTTCACAACGATTTTCAAGAAGGGGTGTGTCGTCATAAGTCGTTTAACGTGTTGAAAGGTGGCCAGGTAAAGGAGCCAGGTAAGGGAGACAGGTAAGGGAGTCAGTTAAGGGAGACAGGTAGACAGGTTGTCTCCGGTGTCCTCTTCTAGTTAGGTGCGTCAAAACTGGCCTCCTGGTGTCGTTGTTCAACTATCAACACAATTGTCATTTTAACATATTCTTCACCTTACCCTCACCTTGAGAATTATTATTATTATTATTATTATTATTATTATTATTATTATTATTATTATTATTATTATTATTTTTATTCATAAGCAACCCTCCTCTTCCTTTGAGGAAGAGGAGGGTAGCTTTGATTTCCTAGGATCAGGAGGATAACCATTAATTTTTAAAGGGGTGGACCGGTAATCCAGAGGAAGGCCTAAGTCAGATGACCGAAAGCTCCAATGGCGTGTCATGATTTGACTTCGACCCGCGTCAGGAAACGCTTGTCCTGTTTCCTGACGAACCTTACCTAGCCTAACCAGGATCAGGATCCCTTTGAAGGATCAGCCGGGAAAACTTCTGGATCCTCTCTGTAGTAGTCCCATCTCTCTGTAATTGCAGAACTTTGGAAAGATCTCTCTTATCTCACACTCTGTTGTGACTGGCTAATGTTATTACATTAAAAATAAAATCATGGGCACAAAAAAAAAAGAACAGGAAAATTAAGATGATCTGAAAATTTCGAACTCTAATTGACATTCTCTGCTGAGGAGGACCTCAGCTGGAGAGCCACATACACAGGCCACCAAACTTTTTCGTATATTTTTTTCTCTGTTTGGTTTATTTCCTAGTATCGAAAAGTGCTCATAACACTTTTATATTTATATATGGTGCTGAATCTGTTGGTCAATCCTCACAAGGAATTGTGAAGGATCGATCAACGGTCCAGTACTAGCGAGACAAACCTTACTCTTCTAGCCAGCCTTCACTCTCTAGATTAGTTAACTGAATACCAGATGAGAGTCCCTTTGCTCGTGAATTGCTGCCCACACAAGGTACGTGGGATGTCCTGTGCTATTGACCCTAAAAGCCTATAATGTGTTACTTGAGTCTCTCAGCCACCCTTCTCTGGCAAAGTGTGCAGCAGACAGTGAAGCTAGCAGTGTGTGTGTGTGTGTGTGTGTGTGTGTGTGTGTGTGTGTGTGTGTGTGTGTGTGTGTGTGTGTGTGTTTGTGTGTGTGTGTGTGTGTGCAGTCGACTATTTGTGGTTGCAGGGGTTGAGTCTCAGCTCTTGATCTCACTTCTCATCTACCCGCTGCTGAGTTCCCTCCTGGCTGCGGGAACCCCAACACATATATTCTTAAAGCTATTTATGTAACCTGCTTCTACAACTTGTCTGTCTAGGTCGTTCCACTTCCTGATCCCTCTAAGGCTAAAAAAGTAATAAAGTTGGTAGAATTACCGACAATATGTAAAGTAAAAGGACACAAGTGCAACTAATGTGACGTTTATTGTGGCAACGTTTCGCTCTCCAGGAGCTTTATCAAGTATTTTCTGACATCCCTGTGACTCATTTGTGTTTTCAGCTTCTAGCTCGGCATTCATGTATCCGAGACTCGCCCCGTACATCGTGTCTAATCCTCTCTGTATATTGTACTTTGTAATAATGTCACCTGCAGGTTCTTCTCTCCTCTTGTGTCGTCAGGTTTAGCTCATCTTGTCTCTCTTAATGGCTCTTACACCTCAGCTTTGGGATTAGTCTCGTAGCAAACATTTGCACTTTTTTCCAGCTTCTTTATATTCTTTATCAGACCCATCTTGGAGGACGTGCTTCATACTCCAAGATGAGCCTGAAGTCTGGTGTGTAAATAATAATAATAATAATAATAATAATAATAATAATAATAATAATAATAATAATAATAATAACAATAATAATAATAATAATAATAATAAATATTTCTTTTTGCCGTACAAATAATATGGTTTACATGAAATAATACAGGGGTGTAACTGCCTCCTTGTTGAGATTCCTGAATTCCTGAATGCCATTCTTAAATTTGCTAATCTCATGTTTGTCATGGCTGGTATCTGGTTGATCAGCGCCTCGGGCGATATCCTCGGAACCATGCTCACCGCTAGCTCCTGTTTCAAGGAGGTTAGCAGCCTTTGTCCCCTGAGCTGTTACTCATTTTCCAGCCTTCTTTCCCCTTCACTAACTTTTATTACCTTGTATTTTCTGGGATTAAATTCTAAGAGCCATTAATATTAATTTCTCAGCTTGCACAAGTGCCTATCGGCACTTTCCAACTACATACTCCATCATATCGTTAGCTGTCTTTCCATTTAGCTTCTTTTCCAGTGACTCTCCACTTAGGAATTGTCTCATGCTTTTAAAGTCTCCTCTTTTAAAGTCAGATTTGTTCCATCACACTCTTCATTTCTCTGCACGTTCACTTCCACAAGGTAATCGAACCTAGTAGCACTTGGTTGCTTAGTTTCCCTTGTATCTGGCCCCTATGTGGTTCTAAACTCTCTTAGTCTATTTCCTTATGGTTGAGGTCTCCCATGATCTGTAACTTTATATTATCCTTGTGGGATCTTGTAGCCACCTTCGCTATAGATTCCATCATAGCCATGTTGCTGTCATCATATTCCTATCTTAATCTTCTGCTGTTTAGTGGTTGGTTGTACCTACATAACAGTTGTCACCAACTTGGGCCTCCCAGTTCTTAGTGTCCTTATTATCATTCGACCCTTTCCACATTAATTCCACTAGTTTCAAAAGTCAACTGGTTCCTAATTAGCAATGCAACTCCGCCTTCTCCGTTTCCTCTATCCTTTCTTGTTATTTAATATTCTTCTTGAAAGAACACACGTTATCACCTTTGTGACTTTATTCTATGTTTTGCTACAGTGTCTGGGGATGCCTCCTCTATCTGCTGTTTCCATTCAACACTCTTAATTTATCTCATTTGCATTTGTATGCCACACTTTCAGTTTCCTTTCTATTACTGTGCTTATTCTTGGATCCTGTTCTCCTTGAGCTTGGGGGTAAGGGTAAGGACTGGTTGTGAGGGTGGATCTTACATTGGAGAGGAAGGAGGGTGAGTGAGGAAGGATGGGAGGGTGAGGAACCAAAGGAAGAGAAGTTTGGGAGGGTTGGGATGGGGTTGATTGTGAAAGAAGGTTCTGAATTGATATGAGTTAGAAATGGGGCTGTGGTTGGGGGAGGATAAGGGATTGGATATGGTTTGCTTTGAGCTGTTGTCTTTGAGTAGAAAGGGGGGTTAAGGAGTGTTTGGGTCTGAGCTTAATGTGACCACTCGAAGCAGGGCCTCCACCTGGTGAGTGAGCTTGGGGTTCCCAATGACAGGGAGTTTCTGCATCTCCTTCTTTGTTTGCTGGTTCTCCTTCTGTCTTCGACGATTTCTTGTCTCTCTCAGTTTGTCCTTTTCCTATAACATTCTGTCTCAATTAAAGTACACTTGATATCTGTGTCTCCTCCTCAGCATGATTTCCATCTCAAAAATCAGTCTCATGCCATTTCTGATGTAAGGATGAGGTTGACCAGTCATATTGTGTGTGTGACTATTCATAATTGTGTGCTTCCCAATTCTCTGAAACTTCCACCTCACGCACTTCATCCTCTCCTGTCTAGTTAATGATATTACAGATCTCTCTTCCATCCGCTTGCCATGTCTCAACAGTTATCGTCCCTTTAGCCTTTTGAAGGCCATAGATAATACTGGTCTATAGTCAAAATGCTTCAGAAATAAACTAGTCATTCTCTACTAATTCTGGGACAGTGAATATAGAAAGGATGATTAAAGTTGCAAATTGACTCTATTTATAAAGATGGAGACTCAGGCCAATTGGTGTTTTCCTTGACATGGGAAGGGGAAGTAAGGCAAATAAAGTGTACAGGGTACAGACTTTTGATTCAAACTCTCAATGCGTAAATGTATAAAAATGCATTGAATTTCCTGTTTCTCATCAGTAGCTTTTCTTCTATTTTATTTATATATATATATATTTTTTTTTTTTGAAGTGAGAGGATGGGGAGAAACTTGTACCGAATAGACGATTAAGTGTGCAACTTACTTTGATGGGTGCATTGCTTTTTTTATGGCAATTCTAACGACAGAAAATGGATGATTCATTCACACTTCAGGTGCGAGTGAATCATCCGGGAATGAACTGGACTGCATCAGTTCATTCACGGATGTCATGCAATCCACATTTGTCAAACTCTTCTTAGTATTTGTTTCGTCATTGTCTTTTCTCAGTCACTGCACTGTATAAACAGTGCAGATAACTTTTCTTGTGTTGTGTATATGTTGATCTACAGATTCACAAGGATTACAGTTGATGAGAAAAATTCATGCAATGTTTTTCTGTTAGTAGCAACCAATTTTCTCAGAAATGACAAAGCTGACAAATACAGGGAGGTAGTGGGCAACCTGGCGTAGTCGTGGTAGTGGGCAACGTGACGTAGTCGTGGTAGTGGGCAACCTGGCATAGTCGTGGTAGTGGGCAACGTGACGTAGTCGTGGTAGTGGGCAACCTGGCGTAGTCGTGGTAGTGGGCAACCTGACGTAGTCCTGGTAGTGGGCAACCTGTCGTAGTCGTGGTAGTGGGCAACGTGACGTAGTCGTGGTAGTGGGCAACCTGACGTAGTCCTGGTAGTGGGCAACCTGACGTAGTCGTGGTAGTGGGCAACCTGACGTAGTCGTGGTAGTGGGCAACCTGACGTAGTCCTGGTAGTGGGCAACCTGACGTAGTCGTGGTAGTGGGCAACCTGACGTAGTCCTGGTAGTGGGCAACCTGACGTAGTCCTGGTAGTGGGCAACCTGACATAGTCCTGGTAGTGGGCAGCCTAACGTAGTCCTATCAAAAAAAAAAAAAAGACTTCAGTATATCTTTAAAGTCTATATAGATACATTTCCTCTATTTACTTATTTTTTTTTTGGGGGGGGGGGAGCAAATAATTACGGAGCAGTCAGCAATGATCACGTTGAACATTTCCACCATGGTATCTCATTTATGGAAAAATATTACCAGGGAAAATGGAGTCCATCAGTGATGGATTATTTCTGAACAGTAACAAGAGATGCTTCTGGAGTAGAATAAAGAGGCAAGTAAATTATTATTATTATTATTATTATTATTATTATTATTATTATTATTATTATTATTATTATTATTATTATTATTATTATTATCAAAAAGAAGCGCTAAGCCACAAGGGCTATACAGCAGAGACAAGTAAAGAAGCGTTGGGTTGAATCAGTGTAAAGAATTCAATATACAGGTATATTACTAATATGTTGTATACAAGTATGCGGAATGTATATACTTTAACCAACTGGTTGTTGCTATGGTTACATTTGTTCAAGTGAAATACCCTTTTTTTCACCATGGCAAAAAAAATTGCTCAAAAGTCTGTAGATAGGTGTTATCTATAACTTTCTTTCCTTCTGTTTCCTTTGCCTCCAGAGTTCGTTGTGTGTGTACTCACCTTGTTGTACTCAAGTAGTTGTGGTTGCAGGGGTCGAGTCATAGCTCCTGGCCCCGCCTCTTCACTGGTCGTTACTGGGTCACTCTCCCTGCACCATGAGCTTTATCATACCTCTGCTTAAAGCTGTGAATGGATCCTGCCTCCACTACATCACTTCTCCAACTATTCCACTTCCTGTGACTGAAGAAATACTTCTTAACGTCCCTGTGATTCATCTGTGTCTTCAACTTTGAACTGTGTCCCCTTATTGCTGTGTCCCATCTCTGGAACATTCTGTTTCTGTCCACCTTGTCAATTCCTCTCAGTATTTTATATGTCGTTATCATGTGCCCCCCATATCTCTCCTGTCCTGTCCTGTCATGTGTGTGTGTGTGTGTGTGTCTGTGTGTGTGTGTGTGTGTGTGTGTGTGTGTGTGTGTGTGTGTGTGTGTGTGTGTGTGTGTGTGTGTGTGTGTGTATGTTTGTTGTGAGGCATAGCAGACCTAGTTGCAGACACCACTACCACCATTCGTATGGAATCTGAGTTTCTCAACATTTATGGAGGACAGCTGAAGATACAGTATCCTTTTATCTTCAGCCTTTTCAAGAAATTGCTGACTCGAGTGTTACATCAGATTATGATTAGTTACTTTTAGCTGGAAGCAGAGAAATCTACGGTAGATCAGGATACAGGTGTGTGTGTGTGTGTGTGTGTGTGTGTGTGTGTGTGTGAGAGAGAGAGAGAGAGAGAGAGAGAGAGAGAGAGAGAGAGAGAGAGAGAGAGAGAGAGGGCGGGGGAAGAGGGAGGGAGATGAAGGCTCTGGTACCGACCAAGGAGGTGGCCGGTGGAGTGGAGTCCTGAAGTACAGAGTAGCATCCAAGGTGGTGTGTGTGTCTTAATGGGTGCCTATGTGTGTGTGTGCGTATGTGTGCGTATGTATATCTGTGTGCATGAGTCTGTATCCAATTGCATGTGAGGAAGGAGGTATGAGCGAGCAACCACTGACTGGTACATGTTTGTGTGTGTGTGTGAGTGTGTGTGTGTGTGTGTGTGTGTGTGTGTGTGTGTGTGTGTGAGTAGGTGTAAAAAAAGAATGTACACGTGCACAAACGTTTACACAGCGAACATATGTAAAGATATATTCTTGGTATACACTCATAGACTTACACAGCGTGCAGGTATGCACTTACACAGCGTGCAGGTATGCACTTACACAGCGTTCAGGTATACACTTACACAGCGTGCAGGTATACACTTACACAGCTTGCAGGTATACACTTACACAGCGTGCAGGTATACACTTACACAGCGTGCAGGTATGCACTTACACAGCGTGCAGGTATACACTTACACAGCGTGCAGGTATACACTTACACAGCGTGCAGGTATACACTTACACAGCGTGCAGGTATGCACTTACACAGCGTGCAGGTATGCACTTACACAGCGTGCAGGTATACACTTACACAGCTTGCAGGTATACACTTACACAGCGTGCAGGTATACACTTACACAGCGTGCAGGTATACACTTACACAGCTTGCAGGTATACACTTACACAGCGTGCAGGTATACACTTACACAGCTTGCAGGTATACACTTACACAGCGTGCAGGTATACACTTACACAGCGTGCAGGTATACACTTACACAGCTTGCAGGTATACACTTACACAGCGTGCAGGTATACACTTACACAGCTTGCAGGTATACACTTACACAGCGTGCAGGTGTACACTTACACAGCGTGCAGGTATACACTTACACAGCTTGCAGGTATACACTTACACAGCGTGCAGGTATACACTTACACAGCTTGCAGGTATACACTTACACAGCTTGCAGGTATACACTTACACAGCGTGCAGGTATACACTTACACAGCTTGCAGGTATACACTTACACAGCGTGCAGGTATACACTTACACAGCTTGCAGGTATACACTTACACAGCTTGCAGGTATACACTTACACAGCGTGCAGGTATACACTTACACAGCTTGCAGGTATACACTTACACAGCGTGCAGGTATACACTTACACAGCTTGCAGGTATACACTTACACAGCGTGCAGGTGTACACTTACACAGCGTGCAGGTATACACTTACACAGCGTTCACGTGCTTTGACATTCTAATTTCAAATTCACGAGTAAAATTAAATTCCTCTCCTCTTCTATGAATATCGAATTAATACCAGTCATAGTTATGAGTAAAATAAGCAAGTTGTAACTAAACTTCCAAGCACTTGACATAAATACCCACTATTTACGATTGTATACATTTGTGTGTGTATATATATATATGTCGTGCCGAATATGTAAAACTGGTCAATTAGCAAGAACTCTTTTAAAATTAAGTCCTTTTTGAAATTTTCTCTTATACGTTTAAAGATATATATTTTTCATTAATGTTGATGTAAAAATTTTTAATTTTGCACCAAAAGAATCTTAGAAAACTTACCTAACCTTATTATAACAAGAGCAATTTATTTTTGCCTAACCCAACTAAATATATTTTAAATACGTTTACAATAATTTAGTACTAAACAACCACAATCAAATATATTTTTTTCATTAGATTCAGAATGATTTTGGCGAAATTATTGCATACACAAATTTTCACTTGTCCTATATGGCAAGATGAGCGTTGCTATTTAAGCCAAGATCGCAAGTTCTGCCTATTCGGCACGACATGTATATATATATATATATATATATATATATATATATATATATATATATATATAAATATATATATATATATATATATATATATATATATATATATATCGTGCCGAATATGTAAAACTGGTCAATTAGCAAGAACTCATTTAAAATTAAGTCCTTTCTAAAATTTTCTCTTATATGTTTAAAGATATATTTTTTTCATTAATGTTGATGTAAATATTTATAATTTTGCACCAAAAGGCACTTAGAAAACTTACCTAACCTTATTATAACAAGAACAATTTATTTTAGTCTAACCCAACTAAACATATTTTAGATTTGCTTACAATAATTTAATACTAAACAAATACAGTGAAATATATTTTTTTCGTTAGGTTCAGAATGATTTTGGCGAAATTATTGCATACACAAATTTTCACGTGTCCTATATGGCAAGATGAGCGTTGCTATTTAAGCCAAGATCGCAAGTTCTGCCTATTCGGCACGACATATATATATATATATATATATATATATAAATATATATATATATATATATATATATATATATATATATATATATATATATAGAGAGAGAGAGAGAGAGAGAGAGAGAGAGAGAGAGAGAGAGAGTTAGAGCTAAAGAAGGAGTAGCATTATAGTTGAAGGATAAGTTATGGCAGGAAAAGAGGGACTATAAATGTATTAATTCAAGGATTATGTGGAGTAAAATAAAGGTTGGATGTGAAAAGTGGGTTATAGTAAGCGTATATGCACTTGGATAAGAGAGAAGTGTAGAGGAGAGAGAGAGAGATTTTGGGAAATGTGAATGCGTGCGGAGTTTTGAACCAAGTGTGAGAGTAATGGTGGTTGGGGATTTCAATGCTAAAGTGGGCAAAAATGTTGTGGAGGGAGTAGTAGGTAAATTTGGGGTGGCAGGGGTAAATGTAAATGGGGAGCCTTTAATTGAGCTATGTGTAGAAAGAGGTTTGGTAATAAGTAATACATATTTTATGAAGAAGAGGATAAATAAATATACAAGGTATGATATAGCACGTAATGAAAGTAGTTTGTTAGATTATGTATTGGTGGATAAAAGGCTGATGGGTAGGCTCCAGGATGTACACGTTTATAGAGGGGCAACTGATATATCAGATCATTATTTAGTTGTAGCTACAGTTAGAGTAAGAGGTAGACGGGAAAAGAGGAAAATGGCAACAACAAGCAAGAGGGAGGTGAAAGTGTATAAACTAAGGAAGGAGGAAGTTCGGGTGAGATATAAGCAACTATTGACAGAAAGGTGGGCTGGTGCAAGTATGAGTAGTGGGGGGTTGAAGAGGGTTGGAATAGTTTTAAAAATGCAGTATTAGAATATGGGGCAGAAGTTTGTGGTTATATGAGGGTATGTGCAGGAGGAAAGAGGAGTAATTGGTGGAATGATGAAGTAAAGGGTGTGATAAAAGAGAAAAAGTTAGCTTATGAAAGGTTTTTACAAAGCAGAAGTGTTATAAGAAGAGTAGAGTATATGGAGAGTAAAAGAAAGGTGAAGAGAGTGGTGAGAGAGTGCAAAAGGAGAGCAGATGATAGAGTGGGAGAGGCACCTGTCAAGGAATTTTAATGAAAATAAGAAAAAGTTTTGGAGTGAGTTAAACAAGTTAAGAAAGCCTAGAAACGAATGGATTTGCCATGTTAAAAACAGAGTAGGGGAGTTAGTAGATGGGGAGATGGAGGTTTTGGGTAGATGGCGAGAATATTTTGAGGAACTTTTAAATGTCGACGAAGAAAGGGAAGCGGTAATTTCATGCACTGGCCAGGGAGGTATACCATCTTTTAGGAGTGAAGAAGAACAGGATGTGAGTGTGGGGGAGGTGTGTAAGGCATTACGTAGAATGAAAGGGGGTAAAGTAGCTGGAACTGACAGGATCATGAAAGAAATGTTAAAAGCAAGGGGGGGATATAGTGTTGGAGTGGTTGGTATTTTTTTTTAATAAATGTATGAAAGATGGGAAGGTACCTAGGGATTGGCAGAGAGCATGTATAGTCCCTTTATATAAAGGGAAGGGGGACAAAAGAGATTGTAAAAATTATAGAGGAATAAGTTTACTGAGTATACCAGGAAAAGTGTACGGTAGGGTTATAACTGAAAGAATTTGAGGTAAGACAGAATGTAGAATTGCGGATGAGCAAGAAGGTTTCAGAGTGGGTGGGGGATGTGTAGATCAAGTGTTTACATTGAAGCATATATGTGAACAGTTTTTAGTTGAAGGTAGGGAAGTTTTTATTGTATTTATGGATTTAGAAAAAGCATATGATAGAGTGGATAGGGGAGCAATGTGGCAGATGTTGCAAGTATATGGAATAGGTGGTAAGTTATTAAATGCTGTAAAGAGTTTTTATGAGGATAGTGAGGCTCAGGTTAGGGTGTGTAGAAGAGAGGGAGAATACTTCCCGGTAAAAGTAGGTCTTAGACTAGGATATGTAATGTCACCATGGTTGTTTAATATATTTATAGATGGGGTTGTAAAAGAAGTAAATGCTAGGGTGTTCAGGAGAGGGGTGAGATTAAATTATGGGGAATTAAATACAAAATGGGAATTGACACAGTTGCTTTTTGCTGATGATACTGTGCTTATGGGAGATTCTAAAGAAAAAATGCAAAGGTTAGTGAATGAGTTTGGGGGTGTGTGTAAAGGTAGAAAGTTGAAAGTGAACATATGAACACAGAAAAGAGTAAGGTGATGAGGGTATCAAATGGTTAAGATAAAGAAAAATTGGATATTAAATTGGGCAGGAGGAGTATGGAAGAAGTGAATGTTTTCAGTTACTTGGGAGTTGACGTGTCGGTGAATGTATTTATGAAGGATGAGGTTAATCATAGAATTGATGAAGGAAAAAAGGTGAGTGGTGCATTGAGGTATATGTGGAGACAAAAAACGTTATCTATGGAGGCAAAGAAGGGAATGTATCAAAGTATTGTAGTACCAACACTCTGATATGGGTGTGAAGCTTGGGTTGTGAATGCAGCAGCGAGGAGGCGGTTGGAGGCAGTGGAGATGTCCTGTCTAAGGGCAATGTGTGGTGTAAATATTATGCAGAAAATTCGGAGTGTGGAAATTAGGAGAAGGTGGGGAGTTAATAAAATTATTAGTCAGAGGGCTGAAGAGGGGGTTGTTGAGGTGGATTGGTCATTTAGAGAGAATGGATCAAAGTAGAATGATATGGAGAGCGTATAAATCTGTAGGTGAAGGAAGGCAGGGTAGAGGTCGTCCTCGATAAGGTTGGAAGGAAGGGATAAGGGAGGTTTTGTGGGCGAGGGGCTTGGACTTCCAGCAGACGTGCATGAGCGTGTTCGATAGGAGTGAATGGAGACGAATGGTATTTGGGACCTGACGATCTGTTGGAGTGTGAGCAGGGTAATATTTAGTGAAGGGATTCAGGGAAACCGGTTATTTTTATATAGTCGGACTTGAGTCCTGGAAATGGGAAGTACAATGCCTGCACTCTAAAGGAGGGGTTTGGGATATTGGAAGTTTGGAGGGATATGTTGTGTATCTTTATACGTATATGCTTCTAAACTGTTGTGTTCTGAGCACCTCTGCAATAACATTGATTATGTGTGAGTGAGGTGAAAGTGTTGAATGATGATGAAAGTATTTTCTTTCTGGGGATTTTCTTTCTTTTTGGGTCACCCTGCCTCGGTGGGTGACGGTCGACTTGTTAATATATATATATATATATATATATATATATATATATATATATATATATATATATATATATATATATATATATATATATATATATATATATATATATGTATATATATACATATATATATATATATATATATATATATATATATATATATATATATATATATATATATGTATATATATATATATATATATATATATATATATATATATATATATATATATATAATCGGTGATACACACGTAACAACATGTACCTTATATGCCACCTTTATATCAACAATGTATCTCTCAAATCTCCTTTTGGTAAAAAAAAAAAAATATGAAGAGATGGGGTGGTAGGGGAAGTGGAATATTCAAACGGCTTCAGGAAGAAATCCAAATATTCTTCCTTGAAGCCTTTTTATCCACTTCTCCGAGGCTGTGGGTCCCACAATTTACACTAGAGGTGGACCCCATTATATATATATATATATATATATATATATATATATATATATATATATATATATATATATATATATATATATATATATATATATATATATATATATATATATACATACATACATACATACATATATATATATATATATATATATATATATATATATATATATATATATATATATATATATATATATATATATATATATATATATATATATATATATATATGTCGTGCCTAATATGTAAAACTGGTCAATTAGCAAGAACTCGTTTAAAATTAAGTCCTTTCTAAAATTTCCTTTTATACATTTAAAGATATATTTTTTTCATTAATGTTGATGTAAAAAATTATAACTTTGCACCAAAAGGAACTCAGAAAACTTACCTAACCTTATTATAACGAGAAGAATTTATTTTAGCCTAACCCAATAAAATATATTTTAGATTTGTTTACAATAATTTAATACTAAACAAACACAGTGTGTGAGTTGAGTGCGCTACCAACCGAGCTACTGTGTAAAATAAAATAAAAAAATGTCTGTATTAATGGTACATTTACAAATGCCTAGTGAACTATAGAGTACCGGTGTGTGTGTGTGTGTGTGTGTGTATCCTTCCATGTGTGAGTGCAATCAGCGAGTGCTGTTTGCGAGGGTCAAGTCTCAGCTCCTGGCCACACCTAACCTTCAAGTGCCCGGCATAACCGGTTTTAGGCCACCGGGGTCTTTCAAAACTACTCTTAAAACTGTGTATGAGGAACGTGGGAGAATACCCTGAATACTCCCACAACACAGAGATGGAAGACCCTCATCTTTTTCACGCTACCAATTATGATGAGATATCCCACATTTGTTTTCCTGGTATCTTCCTTCCTCGCGAAGATGGATGAGGCAATTATTCAAGAAAGGGGCAGAGACGAAGGGATGGCTTGTGTGTGTGTGTGTGTGTGTGTGTGTGTGTGTGTGTGTGTGTGTGTGTGTGTGTGTGTGTGTGTGTGTGTGTGTGTATGTGTGTGTGTGTGTGTGTGTGTGTGTGTGTGTGTGTGTGTGTGTGTGTGTGTGTGTGTGTGTGTGTGTGTGTGTGTGTGTGTGAGTCTCGTAATTTTCTCTTAAACTTCAATTCACAGTTCAACTCGACAGTTCTGTGGCTTTTGTTCTTATTTTCTATATCCCTTCAAAATCAATATTTATCCAGGCTGAATCCATGCTGTAAATACCGTCTGGACACAATACTTTTGTTCTTATTTCCTATATCCCTTCAAAATCTTTATTTATCCAGCTCGAATTTATGCTGCAAATATCGTTTAGGATAGCAATTTATCTGTACCCTTTTACGTACTTATTTGTGTACCTCAAGTACTTCGCTAACGACCAACAATTACATCAGTGAAACACGCTAGTAAACATAGAGTATTGAACACTAAGGCAGCTTTGAACTCTGCTTTGTGTGTTGTGCATTCAACACCATGATGTTGCCTTGAGTTACGACCACACAATGGAGTTACACAAGCACTGCACACACAATGGTGGAATATTTTCATTACCAAGGTGGTGGTGGTGCTGCCAAGCGTCACATGACTCGCGAAATGGCAAGACTAAGTGATCCGTGAAGGTAGAATGTGGCTGGAAGGCCGGGTAGGAAGGCAGAGTTTCTGACTGGAAGGCAGAGTGCCTGATAGATTGGCAGAGTGCCAACGAACATTGGGAATAAAAATAGTCGCTTTAGACTAGTTCTGGTCTACGGGCGTTTGTATTACCCAAGTTAGACTGTGTTGTCAGCTAGCCGAACAGGTGTATGCAGTCTACATGAACTGACAGTTTGCTTTACTCCCTATGTATCACACAAGTCGACATACGTATAACACAGACACATGTTCAACGACAGGAAACTTTCATTAGGATACGTAGAATACATACGTAGAATACATGCGTATCCTTACGTGGAATACATACCCTTTCCTTAGGGATTAAAAAATTTTTAACCGGTGTTGTAGAGGTGAAATGTAGCCTTAACAACCCTCGTGCAGTCGACAGGCTTTAAACCTGACATGTGGCTTAGCGCTTCTTTTTGATTATAATAATTTAAACCTGACAAACCAACCAAGCAACATGACTCCATGCAAGGCTGCTGCTTCGCCATGCTTGTCGGGTGCTTACATCCGTTGAACACGAGTATGTGTGTGTGTGTGTGTGTGTTTATCCCTTTCTCACGCACAGGTGTGTTCGTGCATGTGTGTGTATGTGCGCCAGTACGTTATAATACAGGGTGTATCAAAGAGATGGACCCAATTTCAAAGCAGTCTGCTTTGAAATTGGGTCCATCTCTTTGAAACCCCCTGTACTTCCCTTGCAACTGTTATCTGAAGACTGAAGCTGTAATTAGTAATCATCGCAGTTGTTTTGGTTCATGAACGTTCACCTACAATGCCGCATCATAGACACAGGTGATAGTGGCACCAATTATTATGATTTCCGTTGATCTTGTACTTGCTCGTACCCGCCTGAAACTCACGTTACTCTGAAGACTCAAGTTGCAGGACAACGATTTCACGGTGACCACATTTCGCCCTGTGCAAAACTCCGCACAGAGAGAAACGTTATCCCAAGAAAAGCTTGTTCTGCACTTTTTGTTTTTTGTTTTCGACACATTTTATCCACACTGACTACATCAATAACATTATCCATGGTAACCCTCGCCCTGTCTACCAAGATGGATCATTAATTACATATGGTAGAGCTGCGGCAACCACATGGATATCTGACATCAAAATCTGACATCAAAATCTATTCACGTCTGTGAGACTGAGCATCTACACACACACACACACACACACACACGAATAATCGATATTCTTATAAGCATTACAGAAGGGGGGAAATATGGTAGGGATATAATTGTAGTCAGCCACAGCACATCTATTCTAGGCTCAAAATGACACCTACTGCACTCATCAGTGAAACATATTCTTTGCAGTTATTCCTGTAGAGAGTAAAGAATACAGTACTGAGGTAATCGAAGTACCTTTACATGTAGTCATTATAGACTGATGCTACAGAGAAGCAAGCAAAACAAACTGAATCAGATACAGATATAACTCTCACGCTGTCTGAGATGAGCAAATGATACACTCGTCACATAGATACTGTTATCACAAATACACTCGTCACATAGATATCGTTATCACAGATACACTCGTCACATAGTTACTGTTATCACATATATGCTCGTCACATAGTTACTGCTATCACAGTTACACTCGTCACATAGATACTGTTATCACATATTATCTTGTCATATATTCCCGTTTCATATACATTTTCTTTTCAAACCCCTACGATGAGCTTTAGCATTTTTCTACGAATATCCCAGGTCCAATAACCAGAAATATAAAGAGCACTCTGGTTAATTCTTGCTACACTGAGGCTTGGGTACCAATACATGTGAGAACTCACGGACAGCAGCGTACCACTTTATTCATAATATAACCTATGTAAAGTAAAAGGACACAAGTGCAACTAATGTGACATTTTATTGTGGCAACGTTTCGCTCTCCAGGAGCGAAACGTTGCCACAATAAAATGTCACATTAGTTGCACTTGTGTCCTTTTACTTTACATATTGTCGGTAATTCTACCAACTTTATTACAATATAACCTATGTTGACAGCCTGATATATGTAACTCACGAAACCGTAATGGCACGATTGCAAATAAACTATACCACGGGCGGGGATAGAACCTGGGATTCTATCCCCGGGTTCTATCCCCGCCCGTTGTATGGTTTGACATACGTACACTACCGCACACTGTATTACAATGTGGCCCAACTTATGCTCTCTGATCTTTACTTATAAACACATTTCTCTCTAACTCAGCAACTTCCATTTCTTCCCAGTTCTGGACTGGCATTTGATATCACCGGAGAGTCACAAATAATCCACACTTAAGAGAGGAAAACTAAAAGTTTCGGTTCTTCCTGGACCGAAACGTCGTCTTAAGATTCCTCTCCTCACTGTTGGATAATTGTGAATTGTTCCAGGCAAGGAGTTTTGACTTTTTATATCCAACTTTGCTTTAAATACAAGAAGAAAAGTTGCAAGTGATGTATACATATTATTCCTCTCGTTGTTGAAATTTCTTAGCAATACTGATAAACTCTTCGCAGTGTCAAAGCCTTACAGAAAATATCGACAATAATAGTCATCAAAAGCATATTAATGACCGTTCACTTAAGATTACTCACGTTGAGCATGTAAAATCTGACGTCTGTATATGAAATTAACGCCACCAACAGGTTAAGAAATCTGTTCTAACCTCCATTTTGAGTATTTATAGATTTTTTTTTTTTACTCCAGCACAGGATATAGGGAAAGAGGTTTAATAAATGATCTATTTAAGTGATGGGAAGATGAAGAAAGAGTTATTCGAAGTTATTACCAAAGCAAATACGAACTGTCTTCGTTATCAGCTTCAAGGCATCTGTTTATATTACCAAGACAAGGTCAAAACCAGTTTAACACTGGGAGAACGTGGGCAAATATCTGTTTAATCACCCTAAGCCAAGGACACATCAAGCTTAGCGCTCTGGAATATGTCGCAAAAAACGTGGGGTTGAACACTGAGCAAAGCCACAACACGAGTCCTCGATAATGAAAATATCACAGACTTTCTTTAGCTTTACAGATGTGAGTCTTATCTCTGTCCCTGACAATCGAAGACATAAAAGAGGCAAAGAACAGCTTGGCAAGAAGTCGCAGACTCACAAGAGACCTGCTCAGCCCGCCCTGCCTCGTCTAATACCGTGTAGGTGGCCATTATCATAGTAAGGATTCCACACAAGGTGAGCACTTATCGCGAGAAGCACAGAGCTCGTATTGCCAAAGACGGCGCAGCTAGAGGAAGGTGGGTTTTATACTAAGGGAATGTAAGCTAAGTGGAGACGAGAGAGGTCAGAGGCCGGAGCCAAGAGATGGCGGAGGTTGTGGGTGAAGATAAAAAGGATTTGAGAATAAGGAAGACTTTTTTAGAGGATGCAGGGAGGAGAATTTAGATGCAGTGTGGCGAAAAGAGGAATTTTCATTATCAGGGATTATATCTACCTGAAGAGCATTTGTAATTAGAAGGAATAAAATTGTAATCAAATACTAATTAATTTAAGTTTAATATAGATAATTTACTGATGTAAATTACCTATTTTAAAATGTATCAGACGCGAGCTGATTCTAAGGTATACTATTTATTAGATTGGTCTCCTAAAGTACCATGACTGAGGTGGGTTTTAAGAGGATTAGGATGCTAAGCTGAAAAAAGTGTCATTGGATTCGAAGTGACAGCAACTAACTCAGGCTTAGGGTAACAAGAATTGAAACAAAAAATGATAATCTGAATGCCGACCAGAGAAAAACTGGAATTTGATACAAAGACAATACGCAGAGGAATATATGCAAAGAATACTCAAGCCAACCGGGGTTAATGTATTCTCTAAACGCTCAGATAATCTACATTAGTCCTCCATCGAGACTACCTCATGAAGGACTCGTCTCACACGCTCCAGTGTGGAAAACCATCCCGTCTTACAACTTAAAAAGAGAAAACGCGTAGTAACAACGCATTAAGCACCAGTGATGTTAACTTCTTGTTTAGGACCATACGTATACTTTAATTTATGATGGGTTTGATTAAGCTAACCTGACCGAGAACAAGTAGCATTAATATTTAGATCGTGAAAAAAAATTCACCTCAACATAACGCCTCCATCAACCGACACTATTTGGAATACAAGCTGCACAAATCCGCTCCCCGACAACTCGTGCAGCGCACCCAATATGCAGCATTTGTGTGTATGAATATAACAGGCAATAACTCAGTCTCCCGGGGTCTCAAGCCCACACCCCTGCCAAGACCAAGGTAAATTCTGAGAGGACTCGTGATTAGCATTAAATTCCGCCGCGACCATAAACGCTGAGGAATTTCGAGACAACAATGTGAGCGTCTCGCTCGTGTGAATACTGAAGACGGCTCTGGGGTTCATAACAACCCCGGGCGGTAAGGGCGAGGTGACGCCTCGATGCTGCGTGGTTCTAATCCTTGTGGTTAAAGAGTGAGGGGTACCGCCTGCTATTGTCTGTAGGTACCCGGCGAGGTATTGGGAGGTACCTGCCTGCCTGCCTGCCGGTCTGTCTACCTTCCTTTGCTGCTGATTGCCTGCTCGTCTGATTGCTTGTCTGTCTGCTTGCCTGTCAGCCTGCTTGTCTGACTGCTTGTCTGATTGCTTGCTTGTCAGCCTGCTTGTCTGTTTGTCTTCCCACCTGCCTGCCTACCTACCTGCCTGCCTACCTACCTGCCTAACTTCCCGCCTGCCTATTTACCGGTCCACCTGCCTATCTGCCCTCCTGCCGTCGCCCCAACACGGCTGGCAGCGACTAGATAACACCACCACTCAGACCACTTGGCTACACTATCATTTGTCCAGGTTATGGGTCGTTTAATCGGTGTGTTGGCTAGGTCGTCACTGATGGTGTTGTTTGTTACCCACGACCAGTACTGACCTCGTCACCTCACACCCACACCTCCCCCTCACAGTCACCCACACACGCCCAAACCACCAAGATAGACACCCACACATGCCTTAATAAACCTCGCACATTCACACGCCCACACTACTTACGTAAATGCGTACACTCCCCCGCCACACATACACACGCACCTACACGACGAGGACTTCGGGGTGTAGGTGTGTATTGTACCGAGCATATCGCTTGAGGCGCACATCAGCCGAACAACTGCCGCAGCAAATGCGCGTCTAGGAAATCTAAGACTAGCTTTCCGAAATATTACCAAGTGCACCGCGTACGTGAGGCCCATATTGGAGTCTGCGGCACCAGTGCGGAACCTACACTAGTCAAGCATGTCAAGACTTCACACACACACACACACACACACACACACACACACACACACACACACACACACACACACACACACACACACACACACACACACACTGTACACCGTGTACGTGTGTGTATGCAGCAACAAGGCTAGTTCCAGAGCTATGGGGAATGTCCCACGAAGAAAGGTTAAAGGAAATCGGCCTGCCGACACTGGAGGACAGGAGGGTTAGGGAAGACATGATAATGACATACAAAATGCTGCGAGGAATTGACAAGATAGACAGAGACAGGATGTTCCAGAGATGGGACACAAAAACAAGGGGTCACAATTGAAGGTTGAAGACTCAGATGAGTCAAAGAGATGTTAGGAAGTATTTCTTTAGTCATAGAGTTGTCAGGAAGTGGTATAGTCTGGCAAATGACGTAATGGGGCAGGAACCATACATAATTTTAAGACGAGGTGGTTGTGGCGGAGTTGGTGGTGATGGTGGTACATATGTCGTGCCGAATAGGTAAAATTGGTCAATTAGCAAGAACTCATTTAAAGTATTATAAACTTATCTGAAATATATTTAATTGCATTAGGCTAAATTAAATTGAGCTTGTTATAATAAGGTTAGGTTAAGTTTTCTAAGGTTCTTTTGGTACAAAATTATTATTTTTTACATTGACATCTTTAAACGTATAAGAGAAAATTTTAGAAAGGACTTAATTTTAAATGATTCTTGCTAATTGACCGATTTTACCTCTTCGGCACGACATATATATATATATATATATATATATATATATATATATATATATATATATATATATATATATATATATATTAGATATAGATATATATGCAATAAGATCACAGTAGATAGGTGATATCAGAATATACAAAACAAATACTGTGAAAGGGCAGTGAAATTCCAAGCGCTTTCGTGAATTCTCACATTATCAAGGAACTATGTTCCTTGATAATGTGCGAAGTCACGAAAGTGCTTGGAATTTCACTATCCTTTCACAATGGTTGTTTTGCATATACATAAATATATATTCCTATCTCAGGAAAATCGTTATAGTCTTAACAAATTAGATTTTTTTTAAATGTGATTAAAAAAAAGCACTGGGGAAGAACTTACCCAATTTGTAAGCTCGGGAGGCCTGGTCATGGACCGGGCCGCGGGGGCGTTGATCCCCGGAATTACCTCCAGGTAACCTCCAGGTAACAATTCAATTAATTACATCGCTTTTGTACTGCACTGTATTAATTAAGCGCTGAAGCCGTGCTAGTCATTAAGCGCAACGGGTGGTGGAGGCTCGAGCCTCCGTCTGCTTGTCGTAAACCCCCTCCCCTGCTCTTTGAACAAATCCCTTAAATTCCTGAATTAACACAAATGCCTGAAATACCGCATCCACGCTTGTATATATAAAAAAAACGACACATGCAGTCGTAATCCCTCTCTACTATGCAGGAAGATCACCCAGGTGGATGTTATCCAACTGAACACGAGATGGATTCAGTGTTGACCACAACGAGTTCAGTGCTGGCCACAACGGCTTCACTGTTGGCCACAGCGGGTTCAGTGTTGGCCAAAATGGCTTCAGTGGTGGCCACAACTGGTTTAATAACAACCATGACTGCTCCGGCGTTAACCACGACAGAGTCGGACACGACGAGGATGTTCAAACAAGGAAAAGCTAGAAAAAAATGAAAACGAAATACCAGTTTGTCGGCCTAGCTAACAGTTACTGAGAGTGGTGTTGGTGGTGTGCCAGGGTTGGTAGTTTAACCTCACACACTCTGAAGCCTAGGTATCAACCTGACAAACATGTTGCCAGCCTGACAACCATGGCGCCAGCCTGACAAACATGACACCAGCCTGCTAATCATTACGCCAGCCTGCCAAACACGACGTGAACACTTGTCGGCTCCCTGCTCGGTCGGACAACCGACCAGACGCAGCCAAGGTGTTACGTCCGCTGTCAGGTTACCATGATGATGATGGTGGAACTTACAGATGTGATGGAAGAATGAGAGGGGGGAGGGGGGAACGAGAGAGAGTTATCAAGGAGGTAAAGGGAAGTGGTGACGAAGGCGTGGAAGGGGAAATGGAAGAGGGAAAGATTTATAGAGTGGTAAGTAATGAGAGAAGGGAGGTAGCGAAGGACAGCAAAACGGGTGATGAATGCGACGAGAGAGAGAGAGAGAGAGAGAGAGAGAGAGAGAGAGAGAGAGAGAGAAGAAGAAGAAGAAGAAGAAGAAGAAGAAGAAGAAGATGAAGAAGATGAACTTTCTTGCGATTGTTAATCCTTGAGACTTTTCAACCCTGGAAAGCGAGAGTGGCTTATTTCCCTGGAGAATACCTGGAAAGGATTTTTGGGGTCAGCGCCCCCGCGGCCCGGTCCGAGACCAGGCCTCGTGGTGGATCAGGGTTTGATCAACATGGCTGTTACTGCTGGTCGCACACAGACTGATGTACGAACCACAGCCCGGCTGGTCAGGTACTGACTTTAGGTGCCTGTCCAGTGCCTTCATGAAGACAGCCAGGAGTCTATTGGTAATCCCCCTTATGTATGCAGTGAGGCAGTTGAACAGTCTTGGGCCCCTGACACTTATTTTGTTGTCTCTCAGTGTACTTGTGGCGCCCCTACTTTTCATTGGGGAAATGTTGCATCGTCTGCCGAGTCTTTTGCTTTCATATGGAGTAATTTTCGTGTGCAAGCTTGGTTATAATCCCTCTCGGATTTTCCAGGTGAATATTATCCTTTATCTCGCTTGCCTTTTCCGAAAGATGCGACCACAATGGAAATAAGTCACTCTGTCTGACTTTTTTGGGTTATCCCAGGTTCTCTACACATATGCTGCTATGTATGATAATTCTATGTAACTGTATTTGTGTATACCTGAATAAACTTACTTACTTACTTACTTACCCACGACAGTCGACTATCTCCCACTCGCCTGTTCACCGCTAGATAAAATGAGGCAGCAGATGCAAGGATCCTTACACAACCGACTCACCTGGCGATCAAACTCGCGTCCTTCTGACTTTATTGCATCTATTAAGTTTTGTTTGTGAAAATGATAATGGTATGCATTATCGACAATTTGATAAGACACGTGTTCATCAGTCAGGTGTCTTTATGACTCACGAAATCGTAATGACACGATTGCAAACAAATCATACCACGAGCGGGGGTAGAACCCGCGATCGTGGGTTCTATCCCGCCCGTGTATGGTTAGGTGTATTTATTCCGAAACGTTTCGCCTACACAGTAGGATTCTTCAGTCGAGTCCAGAGAAGACAGCAGAAGCAGTAGAGATATAAAGACGATGCAGTCAGTCCATCACTCTTGAAGACGTGGTTTTGAGGTGGTTAGTCTGTCAGTCTGGCGAAAGTTTCTCCCTAAAATCAGGAACAATGTTCCAAACTATAGGGAAAAAATCTTCTCCAGGCTGAGGGACTGACCGTTTCAAAGCCACGTCTTCAAGGGTGATGGACTGATTACATCGTCTTTACAACACTACTGCTTCTGCTGCCTTCTCTGTACTCGACTGAAGAAGCCTACTGTGTAGGCGAAACGTTTCGGAATTAAAACCCCTAACTGTTGCATATGTGTCTCATCAAGCTTTTCTTTTTTTTGTTTCAGTGACGGTACTCGGGATTTTTTTCACTCTGTTCCACAAGGCACAGTACTCGCCCCCATCTTATTCCTTATCCTCATATCAGACATAAACAGAGATATACACCACAGCACCGTATCATCCTTTGCGGATGATACTAGGATCTGCATGAGGCTGTCATCTGCTGAGGACGCGGTTAACCTCCAAGAAGATATAAACAAAGTTTTCCAGTGGGCAACGGTAAACAATATGATGTTCAATGAGGACAAATTCCAACTACTCCGTTATGGAAAACTGGAGGAGATAATAACTAGAACAGAGTATACTACTGACTCCGGCCATACAATAGAGCGGAAAAATAATGTAAGGGACCTGGGAGTAGTAATGTCTGAGGATCTCACTTTCAAGGATCACAACAGTGCCACGATCGCACGTGCAAAGAAAATGATAGGATGGATAATGAGAACTTTCAAAACGAGAGATGCCAAGCCCATGATGATCCTTTTCAAATCACTTGTTCTCTCTAGGCTGGAATACTGCTGTACATTAACATCTCCATTCAAAGCAGGTGAAATCGCAGATCTAGAGAGTGTACAGAGATCCTTTACTGCACGTATAAGTTCTGTCAAGCACCTTAACTACTGGGAACGCTTGGAAGCACTTGACTTGTACTCGTTGGAACGCAGGAGGGAGAGATATATCATAATCTACACTTGGAAAATCTTAGAAGGATTGGTCCCAAATCTGCACACAGAAATCACTCCCTACGAAAGTAAAAGACTGGGCAGGCGATGCAAAATGCCCCCAATAAAAAGTAGGGGCGCCATTGGTACACTAAGAGAAAACACCATACGTGTCCGGGGCCCAAAACTGTTCAACAGCCTCCCATCAAGCATTAGGGGAATTGCCAATAAACCCCTGGCTGCCTTCAAGAGAGAGCTGGACAGATACCTAAAGTCAGTGCCGGATCAGCCGGGCTGTGGCTCGTACGTCGGACTGCGTGCGGCCAGCAGTAACAGCCTAGTTGATCAGGCCCTGATCCATCGGGAGGCCTGGTCATGGACCGGGCCGCGGGGGCGTTGATCCCCGGAATAACCTCCAGGTAACCTCCAGGTAACTCTATTACCAAACCAGTGGTCTCCAATATCCTTTCTAAATCTAAATTTGTCCAACTTGAACCCTTCGTTAGCATATTTGTCAGTCTAGTAAAACAGTTAAGAATAAACTTGGAATAGTTGGTAGTCTCGGTATAACTGGAAAATGCTTTATCTGATTGGTTTAACATTTCATCACTGGTGTGGTTTCCTGATGGAATGGTTCGCTCTGAGTGGCATAAGTTCCAATTTGTCAGTTTTGAGTACCAGAGTCCGAATACCCTTATACTCAGCTACTTGGAGTCTACCTGGAGGGTATTCCAGGGGTCAACGCCCCCGTGGCCTGGTCCATGGCCAGGTCTCCTGGTGGATTAGGGCCCGGTCAACGAGGCTGTTACTGCTGGCCGCACGTAGTTCAACGTACGAACCACGGCCCGAGTGATCCGGTACTGACTTTAGGTATCTGTCCAGCTCCCTCTTGAAGACAACCAGGGATCTATTGGTAATTCCCCTTATGGATGGTGGGAAGCTGTTGAACAGTCTTGGGCCCCGGACACTTAATGTGTTTTCTCTTAGTGTACTAATGGCGCCCCTTCTTTTCACTGGAGGTATGTTGCATCGCCTGCCAAGTCTTTTGCTTTCGTAGGGAGTGATTTCTGTGTGCAGATTAGGAACCAGTCCCTCCATGATCTTCCAGTTGTAGATTATGATGTATCTCTCTCGCCTGCGCTCCAATGAGTACAAGTCAAGTGCTTCAAAGCGTTCCCAGTAGTTAAGGTGTTTGATGGAACCTATAGATGCAGTAAAGGTTCTCTGCACATTCTCTAGATCTGCAATTTCACCTGCCTTGAATGAGATGTCAATGTACAGCAGTATTCCATTCTAGAGAGAACAAGTGATTTAAAAAGCATCATCACTGGCTTGACATCTCTTCAGACAACTTTTCGCTCTTCTTGGGATGGACGGGAGCGTCGTCTGCGGTCTCCCCGCCAAACTGTGGCTTAGCTGTGCATTGTTCCAGCCACGATGTTGTGACTCGTATTCTTCAAGGAATCCATTCACTGACACCAATAAGATCCTAAAGACAGTGACGATAACTGGAATGAGACGATGGAAGACTTTCGCATATAGCAACAACCAAACGAGGTATGAAAGTAGTATACGAACCACGAAGACTTCCTTCATAGCACGCCTGCAGGGAGAACCAACTAGTGCAGGTATGAAAGTAGTACACAAACCGCGGGGTAGAAAAGACTTTCACAGAAAACAGAAACAAAGAGAACAACCAGAGGAGGTAGAAAGAGAGACAGAAAAAAAATGCGATCCACCGGAAAACCAGGCAACCGCAGCGGCACATCCGTACCCCAAGGGAGAGACCGTGACGAGTGGTGTCCCACAGTTCTCCTTCCTGAGACCGTTACTGTTTCTGATAGACCTAAATTGCATACCCCTGTTGAGTCCTACGTAACCCCTGTTTGTAGATGATGTAGTATAGCACATTTATAGAGCTGAGAACTGGAGAACACCAGGAGAGGCTACATAAACACCGGGGAGGCTACAATAACACATGGCGAGGCCACTGGAACACCGAGAGAGGCTACAGGAACACCGAGGGAGGTTACCTGGTTACCTGGAGGTTATTCCGAGGATCAACGCCCCCGCGGCCCGGTTCATGACCAGGCCTCCCGATGGATCAGGGCCTGATCAGCTAGGCTGTTACTGCTGGCCGCACGCAGTCCAACGTACGAGCCACAGCCCGGCTGATCCGGCACTGACTTTAGGTATCTGTCCAGCTCTCTCTTGAAGGCAGCCAGGGGCTTATTGGCAATTCCCCTAATGCTTGATGGGAGGCTGTTGAACAGTTTTGGGCCCCGGACACTTGTGGTGTTTTCCCTTAGTGTACAAATGGCGCCCCTACTTTTTATTGGGGGCATTTTGCATCGCCTGCCCAGTCTTTTACTTTCGTAGGGAGTGAGTTCTGTGTGCAGATTTGGGACCATTCCTTCCAAGATTTTCCAAGTGTAGATTATGATATATCTCTCCCTCCTGCGTTCCAACGAGTACAAGTCAAGTGCTTCCAAGCGTTCCCAGTAGTTAAGGTGCTTGACAGAACTTATACGTGCAGTAAAGGATCTCTGTACACTCTCTAGATCTGTGATTTCACCTGCTTTGAATGGAGATGTTAATGTACAGCAGTATTCCAGCCTAGAGAGAACAAGTGATTTGAAAAGGATCATCATTAGCTTGGCATCTCTTGTTTTGAAAGTTCTCATTATCCATCCTATCATTTTCTTTGCACGTGCGATCGTGGCACTGTTGTGATCATTGAAAGTGAGATCCTCAGACATTACTACTCCCAGGTCCCTTACATTATTTTTCCGCTCTATTGTATGGCCGGAGTCAGTAGTATACTCTGTTCTAGTTACTATCTCCTCCAGTTTTCCATAACGGAGTAGTTGGAATTTGTCCTCATTGAACTGATATCATATTGTTTACCGTTGCCCACTGGAAAACTGTTTATATCTTCTTGGAGGTTAACCGCGTCCTCAGCAGATGACATCCTCATGCAGATCCTAGTATCATCCGCAAAGGATGATACGGTGCTGTGGTGTATATCTCTGTCTATGTCTGATATGAGGATAAGGAATAAGATGGGGGAGAGTACTGTGCCTTGTGGAACAGAGCTCTTCACTATGGCAGCCTCCGATTTAACTCTGTTGACCACTACTCTTTGTGTTCGATTTGTTAGGAAGTTGAAGATCCATCTCCCCACTTTCCCAGTTATTCCTTTAGCACGTATTTTATGGGCTATTACGCCATGATCGCATTTGTCAAATGCTTTTGCAAGGTCTGTGTATATTACATCTGCATTCTGATTTTCTTCCAGTGCATCCAAGGCCATGTCATAGTGGCTACAGGAACACCGGGGAGGCTACAAGAATACCGGGAAAGCTACAAGAACACCGGGGAGGCTCCAAGAACGCCAGGGGAGGCTACAAGAACACCGGGGGATGCTACATGAGCACCGTGGAGGCTACAGGAACATCGGAGGAGGCTACTGTAACAACGGGGAAGGCTACAAGAATACCGGGGAGGCAACAAGTGTCGTGAGGGTTCGTGAGGAGATACTGGAGTAAGAAATACACAGGTAGAATGTCTTGGATGTGTATAATTAAGAGAGTCTTGAGGAGAAGCCCAGGAGTCTACTCTTTACATGTGATGGATCTCATGACGTCACGGCTAGCAAGGGAGCATATCTATAAAGTAGCTGGGATTATCTAAGTACCCTACACAAATACAAAGTAAAGCTACTGACACAAGAACACCTCAAATGCATTTTCTCCATCAACCTTAGAGAAAAAGTATTTGAGGTGGTCTGTCCCTCAGCCTGGAGAAGAGTTCAGTTTCATGGTCTGGAACGATCCGAAGATGAAGCATGAGAATGGAGTCTTAAATATAAGAACATAAGAACATAAGAACGAAGGAACACTGCAGAAGGTCTACTGGCCCATGCGAGGCAGGTCCAAGTCTCCTACCGGCTTAAGCCAATGCACCCAACCTAGTCAGGTCAGGTCACATTGACTTAAGGGAGGAACACGGCAACCGACCTGGTAGCACAAGCTATCAGGTCCAACTCACACCCACCCACATCCACTCATGTATTTATCCAACCTATTTTTAAAGCTACACAACGTTCTGGCCTCTATAACTGTACTCGGGAGTTTGTTCCACTCATCCACAACTCTATTACCAAACCAGTACTTTCCTATATCCTTCCTGAATCTGAATTTTTCCAACTTAAACCCATTGCTGCGAGTCCTGTCTAGGCTAGATATTTTCAGGTGAAGTGGAAGATCTCGAAGACATTATAGATGACGGGAATCACTAGTGGAATTAAGAAGACAGGTCCCTCTAGAATCCAACCCTTCTCACTTCTTCCTAGTGATTCCCGTCATGTACAATGTCTTCGAGATATTTCACCTCACCTTCGACAGTATTTAAGACTCCATTTTCATGCTTCAGCTCCAGACCATAAAGCTGAACTTTTCCCCAGGCTGAGGGACTGACCACCTCAAATACTTTTTTCTGCAAGGTTTGTGGAATAATTATATCATCTTCGGTTCACTGCTTCACCTCCTGCCCCTGTATTTGACTAAAGAAGCTTACTGTGTAAGCGAAACGTTTACCCGGAGGGTATTCCGGGGATCAACTCCCCAGAGGTTCGGTCCATGACCAGGCCTCCCGATAGATCAGGGCCTGATCAACCAGGCTGGCCATACGTAGTCTAACGTACGAACCACAACCCGGCTGATTGGATATTGACTTTAGATATCAATCCACCTCCCTCGTGAAATTGGTCATTACCCGTTATAGATTTTATAAAAACTGATATAGAAAAGCTTGGGTTGAGTCTGGGTACAGATTATAACGAAACTGAAACTGTTAAAATCCAACATATGATGGAAGCGCATGTGGTAGCTGTTTATCTGTTTTTATGAGGTTAAAAAGCATATCAGGAACTACCTGGAGGTTACCTGGAGGTTATTCCGGGGATCAACGCCCCCGCGGCCCGGTCCATGACCAGGCCTCCCGATGGATCAGGGCCTGATCAACTAGGCTGTTACTGCTGGCCGCACGCAGTCCAACGTACGAGCCACAGCCCGGCTGATCCGGCACTGACTTTAGGTATCTGTCCAGCTCTCTCTTGAAGGCAGCCAGGGGTTTATTGGCAATTCCCCTAATGCTTGATGGGAGGCTGTTGAACAGTTTTGGGCCCCGGACACTTATGGTGTTTTCTCTTAGTGTACCAATGGCGTCCCTACTTTTTATTGGCGGCATTTTGCATCGCCTGCCCAGTCTTTTACTTTCGTAGGGAGTGATTTCTGTGTGCAGATTTGGGACCATTCCTTCCAAGATTTTCCAAGTGTAGATTATGTTATATCTCTCCCTCCTGCGAATGAAAGACCCGGCAATTTATGTATAAAAGCAATAATATAACAAGCAAGTGCTTTTTATTTTAGTATTCCATCTGCCTTCCCACCACGTGAAATTATTTTTGAGCAAGTTTCAAAACCACGAAAAAAAAAAAAACAGGATAAATAAAACCTCAGTAAAAAGTGAGAGCGAGGTAGAGAAATCGCACAGATGCATTAAATCTTGCAGGAGGGAAAAGCACCTAGATGAAAAAAAAAAAAAAAACAGTCCCGCAAACGGAGCGGAGAAAGTCAAGAGGCAAGCTTGGTCAGGCAGGATGAGTGTGTTCAAGCTGGCCGCTAATGCGTCTTCCACAACAGGCATTCGCGAAAGTGGATCCATGTTTGTCAACAAGTTTGCCCAGCTCGAGGGATGCCTTCAGAAAAGATGGATGGATGGGTGGGTGGGTTTTGGTAAGACGGATAGATGGGTTTTAGTAGGAGAGATAGATGGAATTTAGGCCGACTGATAGATGGATTATAGTGAGACTAATATATATATATACATATATATATATATATATATATATATATATATATATATATATATATATATATATGTGTGTGTGTGTGTGTGTGTGTGTACTCACCTATTTGTGGTTGCAGGGGTCGAGTCCTAGCTCCTGGCCCCGCCTCTTCACCGGTTGCTACTAGGCCCTCTCTCTCCCCGCTCCATGAGCTTTATCAAACCTCGTCTTAAAACTGTGTATGGTTCCTGCCTCCACTACGTCATTTTCTAGGCTATTCCACTGCCTTACAACTCTATGACTGAAGAAATACTTCCTACTATCTCTCTGACTCATTTGTGTCTTCAACTTCCAATTGTGGCCTCTTGTTTCTGTGTCCCCTCCCTGGAACATCCTGTCTTTGTCCACCTTGTCTATTCCACGCAGTATTTTATATGTCGTTATCATGTCTCCTCTGACCCTCCTGTCCTCCAGTGTTGTCAGGCCGATTTCCCTTAATCTTTCTTCATAGGACATTCCCCTTAGCTCTGGAACTAACCTTGTCGCAAACCTTTGTACTTTCTCTAGTTTCTTGACGTGCTTTATCAAGTGCGGGTTCCAAACAGGTGCTGCATACTTCAGTATGGGCCTGACATACACGGTGTACAGTGTCTTGAATGATTCCTTACTAAGGTATCGGAATGCTGTTCTCAGGTTTGCCAGGCGCCCATATGCTGCAGCAGTTATCTGATTGATGTGTGTGTGTGTGTGTGTGTGTGTGTGTGTGTGTGTGTGTGTGTGTGTGTGTGTGTGTGTGTGTGTGTGTGTGCAAAACAACCACTGTGAAAGAATAGAGAATTCCAAGCGCTTTCGTGACTACTCACATTATTGTTCCTTGATAATGTGAGTAGTCACGAAAGCGCTTGGAATTCTCTATTCTTTCACAGTGGTTGTTTTGCACACACACACACACACACACACACACACACACACACACACACATATATATATATATATCTATATATATATATATATATATATATATATATATATATATATATATATATATATATATATATATGTCTGTGTGTTTGTGTACTCACCTAGTTGTACTCACCTAGTTGAGGTTGCGGGGGTCGAGTCCGAGCTCCTGGCCCCGCCTCTTCACTGATCACTACTAGGTCACTCTCCCTGAGCCGTGAGCTTTATCGTACCTCTGCTTAAAGCTATGTATGGATCCTGCCTCCACTACATCGCTTCCCAAACTATTCCACTTACTGACTACTCTGTGGCTGAAGAAATACTTCCAAACATCCCTGTGATTCATCTGTGTCTTCAGCTTCCAACTGTGTCCCCTTGTTACTGTGTCCAATCTCTGGAACATCCTGTCTTTGTCCACCTCGTCAATTCCTCTCAGTATTTTGTATGTCGTTATCATGTCCCCCCTATCTCTCCTGTCCTCCAGTGTCGTCAGGTTGATTTCCCTTAACCTCTCCTCGTAGGACATACCTCTTAGCTCTGGGACTAGTCTTGTTGCAAACCTTTGCACTTTCTCTAGTTTCTTCACGTGCTTGGCTAGGTGTGGGTTCCAAACTGGTGCCGCCTCCTCCAATATGGGCCTAACGTACACGGTGTACAGGGTCCTGAATGATTCCTTATTAAGATGTCGGAATGCTGTTCTGAGGTTTGCTAGGCGCCCATATGCTGCAGCAGTTATTTGGTTGATGTGCGCTTCAGGAGAAGTGCCTGGTGTTATACTCACCCCAAGATCTTTTTCCTTGAGTGAGGTTTGTAGTCTCTGACCCCCTAGACTGTACTCCGTCTGCGGCCTTCTTTGCCCTTCCCCAATCTTCATGACTTTGCACTTGGTGGGATTGAACTCCAGGAGCCAATTGCTGGACCAGGTCTGCAGCCTGTCCAGATCCCTTTGTAGTTCTGCCTGGTCTTCGATCGAGTGAATTCTTCTCATCAACTTCACGTCATCTGCAAACAGGGACACCTCAGAGTCTATTCCTTCCGTCATGTCGTTCACAAATACCAGAAACAGCACTGGTCCTAGGACCGACCCCTGCGGGACCCCGCTGATCACAGGTGCCCACTCTGACACCTCGCCACGTACCATGACTCGCTGCTGTCTTCCTGACAAGTATTCCCTGATCCATTGTAGTGCCTTCCCTGTTATCCCTGCTTGGTCCTCCAGTTTTTGTACCAATATCTTGTGTGGAACTGTGTCAAACGCCTTCTTGCAGTCCAAGAAAATGCAATCCACCCACCTCTCTCTCTCTTGTCTTACTGCTGTCACCATGTCATAGAACTCCAGTAGGTTTGTGACACAGGATTTCCCGTCCCTGAAACCATGTTGGCTGCTGTTGATGAGATCGTTCCTTTCTAGGTGTTCCACCACTCTTCTCCTGATAATCTTCTCCATGATTTTGCATACTATACATGTCAGTGACACTGGTCTGTAGTTTAATGCTTCATGTCTGTCTCCTTTTTTAAAGATTGGGACTACATTTGCTGTCTTCCATGCCTCAGGCAATCTCCCTGTTTCGATAGATGTATTGAATATTGTTGTTAGGGGTACACATAGCGCCTCTGCTCCCTCTCTCAATACCCATGGGGAGATGTTATCTGGCCCCATTGCCTTTGAGGTATCTAGCTCACTCAGAAGCCTCTTCACTTCTTCCTCGGTTGTGTGCACTGTGTCCAGCACTTGGTGGTGTGCCCCACCTCTCCGTCTTTCTGGAGTCCCTTCTGTCTCCTCTGTGAACACTTCTTTGAATCTCTTGTTGAGTTCTTCACATACTTCACGGTCATTTCTTGTTGTCTCTCCTTCTTCCTTCCTTAGCCTGATTACCTGGTCCTTGACTGTTGTTTTCCTCCTGATGTGGCTGTACAACAGTTTCGGGTCAGATTTGGCTTTCGCTGCTATGTCATTTTCATATTGTCTTTGGGCCTCCCTTCTTATCTGTGCATATTCGTTTCTGGCTCTACGACTGTTCTCCTTATTCTCCTGGGTCCTTTGCCTTCTATATTTCTTCCATTCCCTAGCACACTTGGTTTTTGCCTCCCTGCACCTTTGGGTAAACCATGGGCTCATCCTGGCTTTTTTCATTATTCCTGTTACCCTTGGGTACAAACCTCTCCTCAGCCTCCTTGCATTTTGTTGCTACATATTCCATCATCTCATTAACTGGCTTCCCTGCCAGTTCTCTGTCCCACTGAACCCCGTTCAGGTAGTTCCTCATTCCTGTGTAGTCCCCTTTCTTGTAGTTTGGCTTCATTCGTCCTGGCCTTCCTGCTTCTCCCTCCACTTGTAGCTCTACTGTGTATTCGAAGCTTAAAACCACATGGTCACTGGCCCCAAGGGGTCTTTCATATGTGATGTCCTCGATATCTGCACTACTCAAGGTGAATACTAAGTCCAGCCTTGCTGGTTCATCCTCTCCTCTCTCTCTTGTAGTGTCCCTTACGTGTTGGCACATGAAGTTTTCCAGTACCACCTCCATCATCTTGTGTGTGTGTGTGTGTGTGTGTGTGTGTGTGTGTGTGTGTGTGTGTGTGTGTGTGTGTGTGTGTGTGTGTGCAAAACAACCACTGTGAAAGAATAGAGAATTCCAAGCGCTTTCGTGACTACTCACATTATCAAGGAACAATAATGTGAGTAGTCACGAAAGCGCTTGGAATTTCTCTATTCTTTCACAGTGGTTGTTTTGCATATTCTGAAATCACCACACAACATATATATATATATATATATATATATATATATATATATATCTATATATATATATATATATATATATATATATATTTGCATGACAAGCCACGGGGGGTGGAAATCTTTAGCTCAAGTACTTTCACACTTCTCAGTGCGTCATCAGGAGCTGTGCAATGTTGCAAGGTTGCAACCAAAGCAAGGAGGTCTCAGAGTAGCATAGGTGTCATTGGCCACGGTTACCCTTAGACTGACGACACCTACGCGGTATCACGGCTACTCTGAGACCTCTCTCCCTTCTTTGGTTGTTCCCTTGCAACATTGCACAGCTCCTGATGACGCACTGAGAAGTGTGAAAGTACTTGAGCTAAAGATTTCCACCCCCCGTGGCTTGTCATGCAAATATATATATATATATATATATATATATATATATATATATATATATATATATATATATCTATATATCTGTGTGTGTGTGTGTGTGTGTGTGTGTGTGTGTGTGTGTGTGTGTGTGTGTGTGTGTGTGTGTGTGTGTGTGTCGTGCCGAATAGATAATATTTGCGATTTTGGCTTAAATAGCAATGCTTATCTTGCCGAATAAGACAAATAAAAATTTGTGTATGCAATAATTTCGCCAAAATCATTCTGAACCTAACGAAAAAAAATATATTTCATTGTGTTTGTTCATTATTAAATTGTTGTAAACTTATCTAAAATATATTTAGTTGGATTAGGCTAAATTAAATTGCACTTGTTATAATAAGGTTAGGTAAGTTTTCTAAGGTTCTTTTGGTACAAAAATTAATTTTTACGTTAACATAAATGGAATCCTTTGCCACTTCATTCTCCGGACACTACAGATCAATCATTCCCTAATTTTTAAAGAGATAGACTGGTAAGCCAGCGGAAGGCCTCGGTCAGTTGACCAAAAGCTCCATCGGCGGGCCATCAAATGACTAAGACCCGCGTCAGGAAACATTTCTCCTGTTTCCTGAAGGAGCTTATCTAACATTCGAGTATTAAAGCTTGAGCCACTCTCGTACTCTGACTTAAGCTGAACTTCAAATGAGTACATACACGACATGATGCTTCGAAAATTACAATCCATCCTTCTAAAAAAAATTTTGTACTGTTATTGAATGCGTTCGTAAAACGAAAGTGGTGGCCTGGTGGTTAACGCTCTCGCTTCACACGGTGAGGGCCTGGGTTCGATTCCCAGCCAGAGTAGAAACATTGGACGTGTTTCTTTCCACCTGTTGTCTATGTTCCCCATCAGTAAAATGGGTACCTGGGTGTTAGTCGACTGGTGTGGGTCGCATCCTGGGACACTGACCTAAGGAGGCCTGGTCACAGACCGGGCCGCGGGGGCGTTGACCCCCGGAACTCTCTCCAGATAAACTCCAGATATGTGAAATTAACCTAACTAACCTAATCTAATCCAATCTAACCTAACCTAACCTCACCTAGTCCAAACTAAACTCAAGTAATCTAACCTAACCTAATTTAACCTAACCTAACCTAACCTAATCTCAAGTAACCTAGCCTAAATAACGAACGAAGAGAAAATGTCAATAAAAAGTCGGAGTGCCGTTGCTGGAACGATACTCAAATAACCAAATACTTCGGAAAACAACGACCGTTCGTTCCGATGGTCCAAGTCGGACCGAAGCGTCGTCAGTACCTGCCCTCTCCTAAGGTCAGGTTATTTTCGTTGATAAACTGTTGTAAGTATATAAAATCAAAACTCAGTATTGGATTTCAGAGAAATTGATAAATATTTTCTCAGTGTAGCGTAACTGTGGGTAATTTTGGTACAGAAAAAGTCTAGTAATAAACGAGACCAAAACTAGAACTTCACCAGTCAATTTGACAGAGAATTCGTTCTCAAAAAATGCGACAGTCTGGACCAAAGCGACAATAACGAAAGACGCATTGCAAAACAAGCTTGTATGTGGACAATGTTTCGTTCTATTTAGAGCTTTATGAAGCCGTGACTTGATAAAGATTTACACCGAGGGAAACGTTGTTCCGATGAAAGCTTGTTCGATATGTGTCTTTTCTTGGCAGGAGCGGCAGTTACAGGGGGTGGGGCCCTATGGCAGTTACAGAGGGTAGGGCCCTATGGCAGTTACACGGGGTGGGGCCCTATGGCAGTTACAGGGGGTGTGGCCCTACGGCAGTTACAAAGGGTGGGGCGCTATGGCAGTTATACGGGGTGGGGCCTTATGGCAGTTACAGCGGGTGGGGCCCTATGGCAGTTACAGGAGGTGGGGCCCTATGGCAGTTACGAAGGAACAGGAAACTCATAATGTGGGAGTTCCAGCGTGGAAATTTCCCTTGGCTGTGTATTGGGAAACAGGTCTTATCGAACGCCCCTTACAAGGCTAATGGCCTTTCAAATGTCTTACCCGTATCTTGAATGGACGACACTCAGGGTGGTCACACGCGGTCACGGCCCAACCACGGTCACTGTCGCTGCGGCCACTGTCCCATTACGGTCACTACCCACCCGCGGTCACATCCCCCAGCAGCGGTCAATGTCGCTGTGAGCTGTCACTGGTCAACAATAAGGAAACAAGGACCCGGCATTGAGTGAGAAATATAAATATCAAGAAAATGAATCTAGATTTTACTCCAAGGAGCGAATCTACTGGGCAGCGCCACTCATCCTGTGAGGGAACATTCCACCTGTGGGCGATATATGTCAGCTCAGACAGTCGAAGACCAAGACTTTATTCTGATTATACTGGTCAACAAAGGTTCCACCACTTTACGTTTTGGAACAATAAATTCAATCAGAACTTAGTTTTGCTCCAACACGTACACTTTCTGTGAGACAGAAACCCCGCCCTCACGTCAATTACTTTTCCGAAATATATCGTTGTCGACTGAGTGGTCATTTTAAGGAAGGTGATTTATGGTTTTGTTTGATTTTTTTGTGGACTTATGAGACTGTGTAATCACTAATGGATTGTGTGTTTTCTCTTTTTTAGGGTAAGTTGTATTTTCATCTGTCAGGTTGTAAGCCTAAAATGCCTCGTGGTTGTTTGAACGACATCAGTATTTTTGTTACATATATGACAGCTTTACACCGACTAAGCAGAGGCGAAACATAAGGACATGAGAAAGGAGGAACACTGCAGCAGGCCTACTGGCCCATGCCAGGCAGGCCCAAGTCTCCTACAATAAGCCATTGACCCAACCTTACATTACACCTACACAAATAACCCGCACATAGAAGAGAGAAACTAACGACGACGTTTCGGTCCGACTTGTGTATTGTTTCAGTCACGGTATTGTGACGTTTTTGTTATTTACATTACACTTCTTATGAAAGCAGTCTATTTTCACTACTTTGGTGTAAAGTTCAGAGATCAGGATAAATTGTGGTTGCCTCATCGTCGTTGTGTGACTTTTTTCAAGTCCATGCACGAGTGGTATACTGCAATGAACTTATGCTTGCCATTTGCAGCCCCGGATTGTTATTTATGATAAGAGTGTCTGGATTTCATCAAAACACACATACAGAACAGTTCCTGCCTTACGAATTTATTAACTTTTTTCACTAAGGTATTTGAGGAGGTAGATCATGGTAATGAATATGATATTGTGTATATGGACTTCAGTAAGGCTTTTGACAGGGTCCCACATCAGAGACTATTGAGGAAAATTAAAGCACATGGAATAGGAGAAATTTTTTCCTGGATAGAGGTATGGTTGACAAATAGGCAGCAGAGAGTTTGCATAAATGGGGAGAAATCAGAGTGGGGAAGCGTCACGAGCGGTGTTCCACAGGGGTCAGTGTTGGGCCCCCTGCTGTTCACAATCTACATAAACGACATAGATGAGGGCATAAAGAGCGACATCGGCAAGTTTGCCGATGACACCAAAATAGGCCGTCTAATTCATTCTGACGAGGACATTCGAGCACTCCAGGAAGATTTGAATAGACTGATGCAGTGGTCGGAGAAGTGGCAGATGCAGTTTAATATAGACAAATGCAAAGTTCTAAATGTTGGACAGGACAATAACCATGCCACATATAAACTAAATAATGTAGATCTTAATATTACGGATTGCGAAAAAGATTTAGGAGTTCTGGTTAGCAGTAATCTGAAACCAAGACAACAGTGCATAAGTGTTCGCAATAAAGCTAATAGAATCCTTGGCTTCATATCAAGAAGCATAAATAATAGGAGTCCTCAGGTTGTTCTTCAACTCTATACATCCTTGGTTAGGCCTCATTTAGATTATGCTGCACAGTTTTGGTCACCGTATTACAGAATGGATATAAATTCTCTGGAAAATGTACAAAGGAGGATGACAAAGATGATCCCATGTATCAGAAACCTTCCCTATGAGGATAGACTAAGGGCCCTGAAACTGCACTCTCTAGAAAGACGTAGAATTAGGGGGGATATGATTGAGGTTTATAAGTGGAAGACAGGAATAAATAAAGGGGATGTAAATAGTGTGCTGAAAATATCTAGCCTAGACAGGACTCGCAGCAATGGTTTTAAGTTGGAAAAATTCAGATTCAGGAGGGATATAGGAAAGTACTGGTTTGGTAATAGAGTTGTGGATGAGTGGAACAAACTCCCAAGTACCGTTATAGAGGCCAGAACGTTGTGTAGCTTTAAAAATAGGTTGGATAAATACATGAGTAGATGTGGGTGGGTGTGAGTTAGACCTGATAGCTTGTGCTAACAGGTCGGTTGCCGTGTTCCTCCCTTAAGTCAATGTGACCTGACCTGACTAGGTTGGGTGCATTGGCTTAGGCCGGTAGGGACTTGGACCTGCCTCGCATGGGCCAGTAGGCCTTCTGCAGTGTTCCTACGTTCTTATGTTCTTATGTTCTTATATCCAGATCTTCCCTCTGCAATCAGACTGGTGGAATATTCAGAGTGTTTCCCTTTTCGAGTACCACTATCCTGCAAAAATATACTTCCCTTGGATGATGAAAAGGCCACTAACTTAGATTCCGGCTGGAGTCAACAACCAGGAATGACTTTCAGTAACTCAACGTGACCTTACTGATCTAGTGCGCGATCTTAATTTATCCAAGGAACAGTCAAGATTGCGCCAGTGGAATTTAGTTCACCCAAATACAAGAATAAGTTAGAAAATTGCTTTAAATCGGAAGAATCAATATATTACTGATGTGATGTTAACATTCTTTTCGATGCTTCGGAAGAGTATCATGATCCTGCAACGTAGCGCTTGTTTATTGATTTCAGCAAAGCAAGTGTGAATTCAGTCTTCACGATGGCAAAACTCTACCAAGTTTACCTTTAGCTCTTGCTAGAGACTTGAAAAAAATATGAAACAATGTGAAAACTTGTAATTCTCCTCTAATATAAGAAGTCTGGGTGGAAAGTACTGTGTCTTGGTGAAAATGTTCACAGTGCTCCTCACTAACGTCACCGAGGTTTGCCAGGGAAAAGTCGAGGTGAGAATGGAGGAAATGAATCCCAATAGATATGTTGTCAATATCTCAACAATATTTCTGTAATTATCACTGTGATGACTACTGAAGAAACCTGCACAAGTGTTCTTGGGCGCCTCGTAAAAATGAGGATCATTAAAGTAGCTTCCGAATTTAAGGTCCGATGAAGATACTTATTAGTTCAGTTACGCAGCTTAAGTACTTGGAACGTTTGAAGTCCTTCACTTGTACACCCTTCTTCTGGAATCTTATGAATTAGCTAATGAAGCTTGAAGCATTACATGATGTATGTTACCTAACAATGATAGGTATTATATTACATAGACACAGTCACAGACACACACACACACACATATATACATATGTATATATATATATATATATATATATATATATATATATATATATATATATATATATATATATATATATATATATATATATATATATATATATATATATACATTGAAAGTATCACCTCTATAGCTGGAATGGGGACCCTCATCCTCAGAGAAGACAATAAACGTACCTCAGGGAAAACTCAAGGTTATCCCCGGAGCTGTTTGAATATTTTCTTCTCCTACCACCCCCTATATTTTATATTCTATGTGAAAATTTATTAATAAACAGAATACATTTACAGAAAAACACAAACATGAATACAATGGTACAATGTATTAAAGATCGATATATATATATATATATATATATATATATATATATATATATATATATATATATATATATATGTGTGTGTGTGTGTGTGTGTGTGTGTGTGTGTGTGTGTGTGTGTGTGTGTGCGTGTGTGTACTCACCTAGTTGTACTCACCTAGTTGAGGTTGCAGGGGTCGAGTGCAAGCTCCTGGCCCCGCCTCTTCACTGGTCGCTACTAGGTCACTCTCCCTGAACCGTGAGCTTTATCATACCTCTGCTTAAAGCTATGTATGGGTCCTGCCTCCACTACATCGCTTCCCAAACTATTCCATTTCCTGACTACTCTGTGGCTGAAGAAAAACTTCCTAACATCCCTGTGATTCATCTGTGTCTTCAACTTCCAACTGTGTCCCCTTATTGCTGTGTCCCATCTCTGGAACATCCTGTCTTTGACCACCTTGTCAATTCCTCTCAGTATTTAGCATGTCGTTATCATGCCCCCCCCCCTATCTCTCCTGTCCTCCAGTGTCGTCAGGTTGATTTCCCTTAACCTTTCCTGTGTGTGTGTGTGTGTCTCTCTCTCTCTGACTGTGTCTGTGTAATATATTACCTATGATTGTTAGATAACATACATCATGTAATGCTTCAAGCTTAATTAGCTAACTCATAAAATTCCAAAAAAAGGTGCGTGACAGAGACTAAACAAACTCAGTCGTCTAACACTCAGATTCTTACTCCTGGGTGAAGAGAGGCAACAAGTACAAGGAAATATTAATATTTTTCAAGCCGAACAGAAGCGACTCTCTCAAGTTATTTTGCAGAAGCGAAAACAAGAAATGGTTTATGTAAATCAGCCTAAAGGGCACCTAAACACTCCATAAATTGCATTAACTTTTCTTTCTGGTTACAGTAAACAGCCTGGGAAATCTGAATCCTGCCAGATGAAGTGTTCAGATTAAAAACAAAACAAAAAAAAATCGAAAAATACATGAAGGTACCATTTAAAGATGCTCCTTCGGGATATACATTTTCCATTATTATTATTATTATTATTATTATTATTATTATTATTATTATTATTATTATTATTATTATTATTATTATTATTATTATTATTAATAGTAGTAGTAGTAGATGTAGTAAATTGAAATACACGAAGTTTAGTTAAAAAGCACAAATATTGCATGTAATATAATGCCAAGTGAAGACAATATGTAATACAAACCAACAAAATAACATAAATTGATAAGAAGAAAAGCGAGAGAGAAATAGAGACGAAGCCATGGAGCGAACACAGAATTAAAAATAAAGTGGAGAGAACAATAAGATATCTTTAAGCCAGGTTAGCAAAGCATCGGAGCAATTAAGACTAATCCACCGTGTGGCCCAGGGAAGCCACCTCTCCAGCTGAGGGTCGTAAGGGTCGTAAAATAATTGAGGAAATCATTTTTACCACAGCCAAGACGAATTAGGGCGCCTTTACGACTCTTTCTGAGAATCTGTGTTGGGTACTGGAGAGTTCATAGTAGTCTACCTGGTGTGTCCTCCCTGGTGATGGCACAGGGGATCAACGCCCCCTTCTCTCCCCTCCCATCCCCTACCTCCCCGCGGCCCGGTTTCAAGTTGCTGTCCCCGACAGCACACGCAGACCAACATAGCTTTACAGACCAGCTGGTCAGGAATAGTTTGGGTGAAGCTGTTAAGGTTTATCTTGAAGATCAATAAAGAGCTGTTGGCAGTTATCCATATATTTAAAGGGAAGGTGCAGAATGTCTGGGACTTTTATGATCACTGCTCAGACAGCTTATGTTCCAAACATGGAAATCAGATCAAACAAAAATGATCCTAAATGAATAAACAATATATTAAAACATCTCATTGGTCAAAAAGAGAGACATATAGGCGAATCAAAAGAGGAGAGGGGCAGTTAAGAAATCAATATATTCAGTTAAAGAGAGAAATAAAAAAAAGGGAATAAGAAGATCAAAGAGAGATTATGAGGTTAAAGTTGCAATGGAATCGAAAAGTAACCCAAAAGGATTCTTTCAGATGTACAGAAGTAAGATTAGGGACAAAATAGGCCCACTCAAAAGTTACTTGGGTCAGCTCACCGACAGTGATAAGGAAATGTGTAGAATTTTTAACACTTGCTTTCTTTTAGTTTTAACACAGGAGGATACCAGCGATATTCCAGAAATAATAAATTATGTAGAACAGAACGATAATAAACTATGCACGATTAGACAAATAGATAAATTAAAACCTAACAAATCCTCTGGCCCTGATGAACTGTATGCAAGGGTTCTAAAAGAATGTAAAGAGAAGCTTAGCTAACCTTTGGCTAATCTTTTCAACATATCACTACCAACTGGCATAGTGCCGGATAAGTGGAAAAAGGCAAATGTGATACCTATTTTCAAAGCAGGTGACAGGTCCTTAGCTTCGAACTATAGACCAATAAGCCTAACTTCCACAGTGGGAAAAATTATGGAATCAATAATTGCCGAGGCAGTTCGTGGCCATCTTGAAAAGCGTAAATTGATCAATGAATCTCAGCATGATTTTACAAAAGGGCGTTTCTGCCTTAAGAATTTATTAACTTTTTTCACTAAGATATTTGAGGAGGTAGATCATGGTAATGAATATATTATGCATTTGGACTTCACTAAGGCTTTTGATAGAATCCCACATCAGAGACTATTGAGCAAAAATAAGGCACACGGAAGAGGAGGAGAAATTTTTTCCTGGATAGAGGCGTGGGTGACAGATAGTTTGCATTAAGGGGGAGAAATCAGAGTGGGGAACCGTCACGAGTAGTGTTCCACAGGGGTCAGTGTTGGGCCCCTTGTTGTTCACATTCTACATAAACGATATAGATGAGGTAATAAATAGCGACATAAGCAAGTTTGCCGATGACACCAAAATAGGCCGTCGAATTCATTCTCACAAGGACATTAGAGCACTCCAGGAAGATTTGAATAGACTGTTGCAGTGGTCGGAGAAGTGGCAGATGCAGTTTAATATAGACAAATGCAAAGTTGGGTAGGAAATTAACCATCTCACATATAAACTAAATAATGTGATCGTAATATTACTGATTGCGAAAAGGATTTGAGAGTTCTGGTTAGTAGTAATTTAAAACCAAGACAACAGTGCATTAGTGTTCTCAGTAAAGCTAACAGAATCCTTGGCTACATATCAAGAAGTATAAATAATAGGAGTCCTCAGGTTGTTCTTTAACTTTATATATCATTGGTTAGGCCTCATTTAGATTATGCTGAACAGTTCTGGTCATCGTATTACAGAATGGATATAAATGCACTGGAAAAGTACGAAGGAGGATGACAAAGTTGATCCCATGTATCAGAAATCTTCCCTGTGGGGATAGACTGAGGGCCCTGAGTCTGCACTCTCGAAATGCGCAGAACTAGGGGTGATATGGTTGAGGTGTATAAATGGAAAACAGGAATAAGTAAAAGGAATGTAAATAGCGTGCTAAAGATATCTAGCCAAGACAGGACTCGCAGCAATGATTTTAAATTGGAAAAAAATCAGATTCAGGAAGGATATAGGAAAGCATTTGTTTGGTAATAGAGTTGTGGATGAATGGAACAGACCCCCGAGCAACGTCATAGAAGCTAAAACGTTGTGTAGCTTTAAAAATAGGTTAGATAATACATGAGTGGGTGTGGGTGGGTGTGAGTTGGACCTGACTAGCTTGTGCTACTAGGTCAGATGCCCTGCTCTTTCCTTAAGTGAAAGTAACCTGACCTGACTAGGTTGGCTTAAGCCGGTGGGAGACTTGGACCTGCTTCGCATAGGCCAGTAGGCCTGCTGCAGTGTTCCTTCTTTCATATGTTCTTATTGTACTCCCGCTGTTCATTGGTTCTATTTTGCCTCGTCTGTTATCTCTCACTAGGCTAATGGGGATTCAGTCCCTCAAGAATTTTCCAGCTGCACATTACTATGCAAGGACATCGATGGAAATAAGTCACTTTGACTTTTTTTTTGGTTATCCTAGGAAATCTACACATGTGTTGCTATGTACGATAATTTATATAACTATATGTGTGGCTGTAAACTTCCTGCAGCTATCTCGCTTGCACTCCAGAGATTGCAGTTCGAGGAGTACCCAATAAATTAAATGTTTAAACTGATACAGGAAATGAAAGTTTTTTGTACATTCTGCATATGTGCAGTTTCGCATGCGTAGTGTTAGTTATGTACGGTGACATTCCATCGGGAGGCCTGGTCATGGACCGGGCCGCGGGGGCGTTGATCCCCGGAATAACCTCCAGGTAACCTCCTCCAGGTAGAGAACACAGTCTCCTCTAAGAGTGTCGTAACTGGCCTGGCGTCTGATGTTTTGAAGATTCTTACTATTCTTTTCCTTTCGGTTACCATAATAATACTACTGTATTCTTAAGTGTTTAAGTCCCGGGTTGTGATGCTTAGGTTGGACTGAGAGGAAGAAGGAAGGGAGGGAGAGAGGGAGGAAGAAAGGGAGGGAGGGAGGAAGGGAGGAAGGAGGGAGGAAGGGAGGAAGGGGAGAAGAGAGTGAGCAAAAAGAACCGGAGTGAAGAAAAGGAGGAACAAGAAATAAAGAGAGGGAGGGAAGAGAAGGAGAAGGAGGAAAGGAAGAGAGGGAAGAAAAGGAGGAAAAAAAGAGAAAGAAAGATGAGGTAAGAGTGTGATAGAAGTGAAAGAAAGAAGAGAGGAAACAAGAAGGGGATTAACATGGGAAAAAAATAATGAGGTAAAAGAAGGGAATTGAGAGAGAGAGAGAGAGAGAGAGAGAGAGAGAGAGAGAGAGAGAGAGAGAGAGAGAGAGAGAGAGAGAGAGAGAGAAAGGGTTACACAGAGACAAAGAAAGAGATCAATAAAGTATAATTTTTTCAATTTAGGCTCAAGACAACTTTCAATTTTTCATTCCCTTATTTTTGGGTCCTTTTTTATTTCTTTTATATATTTGCTGCAACGGCTGGGGAACTATGGCTCAAGGGCTCTTGATCCAAGAAATTGGAGCCTCCTTCCCTTTCCCTGGATCACATCTGGTTACATTCTCCCCAGTGTTCTCATATCCCAAATGCTGTATGATCCTTACAGGTATAGAGCTTCTCGTAATAATAATAATAATAATAATAATAATAATAATAATAATAATAATAATAATAATAATAATAATAATAATAAAAATATTAATATCAATGCTTTGATATGGTAAGAATAGGTAAAACTATTATTATTATTATTATTATTATTATTATTATTATTATTATTATTATTATTATTATTATAAGTGTAAGGGATGTGGGGCAGTTTACTGTTTTATATAACGAAGAGTTAGAACACGCTTAGCTTAGGCTGCCAGTCCTCTTAAATTGGTGGGATTATATAGGCCTAACTTTGCCTTAGTGTGAGGATCACGCTATGAAAGCGACTTAAAAAAAACTTTTTTAAAGTTGGCCTAAGTATTCTGAACTTAAGACAACTTATTAAATAGCATGTAACAATAGCGTCTTCACAGGCTTTTGTTTCGTAAGCTTTAAGATGTAATGCATCATGAGAAAACGTTTGTCTTTCGTCTGTCCTGTCTGTTATAAAAGAAGAGCCGTTATAACACAGCAGGATACAACGTTTTTGCTTTTTCGTGGCTTGAAAAAACGAAACGTTGTAAAAAGGTTTGCTGTGCTGTATTTATCTTGGTATTAGCTTCTCCTATCGACATTTATTCACTTGCTCTCTCTCTCTCTCTCTCTCTCTCTCTCTCTCTCTCTCTCTCTCTCTCTCTCTCTCTCTCTCTCTCTCTCTCTCTCTCTCTCTCTCTTTTTTTTTTTTTTTTTTACACAGGGTTTGACAAGGTTAAGGATCCCTAGCTTTATTGACAGCTATATTACAGGTTAAAGATTCCTAACTTTATTGAAAAGCTAAGAGCTGTTACCTACATCAACTCATTTAAGAGCCTCTTTCTTTTTATTGTTATGGGACATACAAGTAGGGAACAGGTTGAAGTTGGAGCCATCTGTGGGGCCAGCAATTTCACTTGATCAGCTGACTTTATCTCGTTGACATCATTATACTCGAGTCATCCTGGGTATGTATGATCTCAGATGGAGTGATGTTCTGGAGAAGGGTACAGCCAGAGTGAAGTTGCTGCTTTCTGCCCGTCTTGTGGCATAAAAGCTTGTTTCACGCTGTCCTCGAAGTGGATCCAAGTGTGGTATTTTGACAATATTGGCCTTGTACATAACAGTAAGGCCACCCACATCCCTCCTATGTTGAAGGCTCTGCTGAAATGATAGATCTATCCAGGATGGGTCCAGGCGAGAGATGAGACGTCTTGCTCTGTTCTCTACTCTGTCAAGCAGTCGCAGATGACAGGGGGGGGGGGGCAGGCAAACCAAGAAAGTGGAGCATACTCAAGGTGTGAGCGTACTTGTGCCTCGTACAGAATCTTGCAACCCCTACTGTCAAGCTGATGCGAGATACGGCGAAGTGCTGTAAGCTTCCTGGCTGCCTTGTTTGCAAGATTTACAACATGGTTCTTCATGGTTAGTTTGGAGTCAAATTTCACCCCAAGGATATCAACTTCTTCTCCAGGTGCCAACATCCTCCCATTCATCCTTACTACTGCACCAGCATTACCATCATGGTGCCTAGAGACGATCATCATTTGCGTTTTCTCAGGTGCAAATGTTACTTGCCATCTATTTCCCCAAGCTGATATAGCTCTCAGCTGGTGATTGATGTAGCTTAGAGCAGCTGGCATTTCTTCTCTTGGATAAGTGAATGTCAGTGTACAGTCGTCTGCATATGCATGTGATTCTGGGATGAGATGAAGAAGGTCGTTGAAGTAGACATTCTCTCTCTCTCTCTCTCTCTCTCTCTCTCTCTCTCTCTCTCTCTCTCTCTCTCTCTCTCTCTCTCTCTCTCTCTCTCTCTCTCTCTCTCTCTCTCTCTCTCTCATTCATTTATATAGTTTAGTAACCAATATACAAACGTTTATGCTATTCTTAAAAAAAGAAATGATTGCATCGTCATTATTCTAATTTGTGCTGTTTAATACAGTATTTTCCCGTATTTCTCCACTGACACCCATGTCTAACTTCCAGCATTTTACATTCCAGTATGAACTCTTTGCCCTAGACTGGCCTGGTTAACTCCGCCGTCCCCGCTCTGGAGAGATGTACCCCGCCACTTTCATACATGTCATGTTTGCTATAGAATTTATCCCTGTTCTCAATTAATGGTATTGCTCTTTCGTTCCAATACTGCCCAGCCAGTAATTTACATCACTTGCCCTGGATATCCATTCATTTACCAACTTCACTTCCTGGCAGAATGCTACATATGATCGGGATCCCTTTCTGTGACCTAATTACCAGTGTACCTATCCTATACTTTTCAGGGAACTCATTTACTCCTTCGCTTCTCCGCATCACCGCCTCCAGCACTGAGGCGGATAATTGGGTTGCTTCCTTGCCCTGACGTGATGTTATCCATCCAGCTAACTACACCCCTCACCTTAGGCCCCGGAGAAACCCACCGTCATCCTTCACTAGCCCTCTTGCAGAAGGCACTGTCCATACATTTAGCTTGATAGTTCCCAACAGTCAATTTTTTTTCTTTTTACATTTCATATCCCCAGAATATTGTCCAAAGCTTCTGGCCTCTAAATTATACAATCAGAAATTTATTACGCCTCTTCACCTGACCTGCCTTCAACCTTTCTTCTCCATTCCTCTCTCTCATTCGCTATTTCATAATGGTTCAACACGGACCGAAACGTCGTCTAAACTCCGTCTCCAAATTTTTGGTTTAGTTGCTGTTTGGTTAAACCCATTGTGGTTTAATATATTTTACGATGTTAGAACAAGAAATGTGTTAAGTTGTATTTCGAGCCTGCTCAGCACATCTAAGCATTAACACTGTTGACAGTGACAAATCTCCAGCAAGTCTCTTGATCTAGTTTGGTAGTCGCTCACATATAAGTGAGAGCAAGAAGATCCAGTCTTAAAGGTGGAGGCTCGCTATTTGTACGAATGCATTTGTAGATGGAATAGCAACACCCTGGAAAACTCTCAGTCATGGTGGAAAAAGATGAGGGGTGAGTTGAGGACTAAGAGGGGAAAGTCTGTGATGTGAGGGAGAAAACTGAGTGAATGGAAAAGGGGAAAATTGAGTGAATGGAAGAGGGGAGTATGGAGGCTGAGGGAAATCACGAGGAGGGGAGCTAGCGGAAATGAGGGAAGGAAGGAGAATTGAGGGGACATAGGTGGTGGGTCAGCGTAAACGGCGGAGGGGGAGAGTGAAATGAAGTAAGCATGACAGACAGTGAAGGAGGATTAGGGATGAGGAGACTAGGGGGATGAGGAAACTGGGGGATGAGGAGACTGGGGGGGAGGAGATTGGGTAATGAGGAGGCTGGGGGATGACGAGGCTGGGTAATGAAGAGGCTGGGGGATGAGGAAACTCGAGGATGGAGATAGGCTTTTCTACGAAGACAGGCTGTCAGTCCTAGCTCTCTTGATAGACCTAGAATGATCCCAATGGGTACGAACCGAAAGAATTAACATCTCGCCCACAACGTGGAGATAAATAATAAAACGATATTTCGGCCAGACCGGGACTGAAATAATCGATGATAGTCCATTATGAAGCAGTGCCATGGTAATGTTTCATGATGGACCGAAATGTCACGTCGAGTTTCTTCTCCAAAGTTTGTATTAGTTTTCGATCGTTCCAGTCATAGCACTGTGACTTTCACTCATCAGCTTCATGGTAATGTCATTATTAGTCCTTTTGGGATCTAGTTCAGTCATTCCTACGAAACAGCGTTACGTGGATTTCAGCAGTGAGGTGCAGGGTATAACATTCTCTGTGCTAACGAGAGATTCAGGAGTTGGAATTCCAAGAGGAGTCAAATACCTTTGGCAAAGCTCCTTTCCTCGCTTCTGTGCACTCAGCAATGATTGCTGACCTGGAAGCCAGTCGACTAGCAGGCCGTATTGCAGGTAGTGTTGGTTACCTCGTATAGGCTACGGACGGTTCCCTATTCCTTCGTCACTCCTGGTACCTTCTTCCGAGCTCGCCCACTGTGGGTGCAGTTAGTCAAAGCATCGAACATAACGAGTCTTTGACATCCATCAAATTAGCCCGCGAGGGTTTATCCCGTGTGTTATCTTGCAGTCCTTATGTTCCTCTCCGCTTGTGCAATTTTTAATTATTGATAGATAAATAAATGTAATCTTACTTTAATAAAAAAAATGACTTTAGTAAACTGAGTCTTCGGTTGGGTTAGGTTTAACGACGTAGATCGTTCAGTAATGGACAAAGTGAAACGCATCACAAAGCGAACGATGTGTTACGAGGAAGGTCTGCCGGGTGAGGATATCAAGTTCGATATGTTACGAGGAAGGTCTGCTGGGTGAGGATATCAAGTTCGATATGTTACGAGGAAGGTCTGCTGGGTGAAGATATCAAGTTCGATATGTTACGAGGAAGGTCTGCTGGGTGAAGATATCAAGTTCGATATGTTACGAGGAAGGTCTGCTGGGTGAGGATATCAAGTTAGATGTGTTATGAAAATTTTGTGTTGGTCAGTGGTTGGGACCTCAGTATACTTATAAAAATATATAGACACGAGTCAGCGAAAGTACACAGGGTTTTATGTTTCTTGTTTAATATTCTTTGTTTTTGTTACACTGTTTGCTTGACAAAAATGAAGACTTTGTTGAAACATCTGCTATTTAGCTAAAGGAATAACATTTGTTTTTGTTTACATTTGCCACTATTTTTATCTGCTCTTGATATTACTAGTTTTCAATAATATAACAGTTTACCCGAGTCATTTTTATCTTTCCGTAATTTTTGTTAATTAAAAAGTATCACTTATTATTACTGTAATCAAAAGGAAGTGCTAAGCCTACTAGTATCAAAGAGCGTTGCTAGAAATTATCACTACGTCCACATGTAAGGGAAATTGAAGATAAGGCTGCAAAACACCAGAAATAACTGAAGTGTAACCGAAGACAGGAGATAAGAGGACAATGAGAGCTCGGTGAGTCTATATCAGTTAGTGAGTGTGTCATGAACGGGGGTCAGGGGGAAGAGGTTAAGGTCAACTTTGAGCTAAACGTTCTGCAATAAAAGCTTGCTCTGATGTAAGTGCCTTTGTATCGCCGTACTCGTGGGTATTTTGCCTCCGAGCCACAGCGAAGAAGGGAAATGAAATGTGTAAAAAACCCGTGGCGGAAGAGCAAGGCTCTCTCTCTCTCTCTCTCTCTCTCTCTCTCTCTCTCTCTCTCTCTCTCTCTCTCTCTCTCTCTCTCTCTCTCTCTCTCTCTCTCTCTCTCTCTCTCTCTCTCTCTCTCTCTCTCTCTCTCTCTCTCTCTCCCTGGTGCACCTTTAACCCGCTTGCGACACTAGGATGTACTTAAACAGTCGTCACCTGCCGTGTATTTCTTATTTTCTCCCTTTTCTTCAAAAGCACATTTTCTGTTTTGACTTTTTATGGTTTGTGGTCACCTTTCTCGTGTTTTTTATAACAACTTATTGCCCGAACAACACGTAACAGCCGAATATTTTGTGACTGTTACCTGGTTAAAGTCGTGTTTGTCCTGGAGTATACCTGGAGGGGATCAACGCTCCCGCCACCCGGTACACTATTTCTATTAGTTCACAATTTTAATGATTTAGGGGATCGTCGCCCCCGTTGCCCGGTCCAAAATCGGGTCTCATAAATTGGGGAAAAAAATATTACAGGAATAATAACTGTTACAACACAGGAAAGTAAAGTGAACATTGAATATAAGGTCAACGTAGTAAGACTCACCTAACGTTTGACGTGTTTACGATTCGCTAAATGGAAAGAGCATCTCCCAGGATGATTGATGTTTTCTATCTTAATAATAATAATAATAATAATAATAATAATAATAATAATAATAATAATAATAATAATAATAATAATCTTTACAGTCACATGATGCAGATATATGGCACCAATGATATGCTACACAGAAAGCCACTGGTTATGCAGAGCATTTCGGGCAACTTAGGATAATTTTATCCCTAGGATGAGACCCACCCAGGTACCTACTTACTGGTAGGTAAACAAGAGACAGTAGGTGCCTTAGGGAAACACGCCCAATGTTTCCACCAGCACCGAGGATCGAACCAAGGATCTTCAGTGTGAGAGCTGAGTGCACTACCAACCGAACGGCGAAGGAAGCCACCTTCAGTAACTTTCTGCTGTTGTCGCTTAACAGTTCGCGCGTACCTTGTGCTGGAAGATCCCAGTGTGCTCTTAACTTTACTCTGTCCACGGTAAAAATTTAATGCCTAGAATTACGGTATAGTTTTCCCGGGAAGTTTTATAAAATCTTTACGACAACGCTACCGCAGCGTCTGCAAGCAATTGTAACTTCAATAAGATTACAGTAAGTTAAAAAGGCTATTACTTCTTCGCAAGGGATGTATAGTGGAATGTCGTGTAGGCTTTATTGTATTCTTGGGAAATATAGTGGAATGTCGTGTAGGCTTTTTTGTATTCTTGGGAAATATAGTGGAATGCCGTGTACGTTTTATTGTATTCTTGGGAAATATAGTGGAATGTCGTGTACGTTTTATGGTATTCTTGGGAAATATAGTGGAATGTCGTGTACGTTTTATGGTATTCCTGGGAAATATAGTGGAATGTCATGTAGGTTTTGTTGTATCCTTGGGAAATATAGTGGAATGTCATGTAGGTTTTGTTGTATCCTTGGGAAATATAGTGGAATGTCATGTAGGTTTTGTTGTATCCTTGGGAAATATTGTGGAATGTCATGTAGGTTTTGTTGTATTCTTGGGAAATATAGCGGAATGTCATGTAGGTTTTATTGCATTCTTGGGAAATATAGTGGAATGTCATGTAGGTTTTATTGCATTCTTGGAAAATATAGTGGAATGTCATGTAGGTTTTATTGCATTCTTGGGAAATATAGTGGAATGTCATGTAGGTTTTATTGCATTCTTGGGAAATATAGTGGAATGTCATGTAGGTTTTATTGCATTCTTGGGAAATATAGTGGAATGTCATGTAGGTTTTATTGCATTCTTGGGAAATATAGTGGAATGTCATGTAGGTTTTATTGCATTCTTGGGAAATATAGTGGAATGTCATGTAGGTTTTGTTGTATTCGTAGGATATTGGAAAGTGTCTTAACGTAGACTCCTTCAGTGATCAAGCATCAACTGGCTTACTCCAGCTAGATTTTACACTCCATGTAATGAAAATTTTTTTATGATGTATGACTTAAGTGTAAACTTAAAAGAAATAGAGGGGGGATTTTGTTATATATGCAGGATGGAAAAGTATGATGTGTAATATAACATAACCATAACAACGGAAAATGTTTCACTACACTGGAAAATACGCAGTCGCCCAAGAAAATATTGTTGCTAGTCTTAGTGACGTGTGTCGTAAGCCCAGACTATGCTGCCCTGTCCTCCTCACTTATTGAGCTTCCGACACCTTGTAGACGCCGCACACGCCTTGGTGTTCTATTTCAGACGTCATTTGCCGAGAGCCCCGACGTCTGTGAGCGCCCCACACACCTTGGTGCTCTGTTTAACTACTCTCGCTGAGTTCCAGCGCCTGGAGAGCCACATAAAACTCTTTGCAACGTTGCCTGGGGACGCCAGGCACACGTTGGTGCTCATTTGAATGCATGATCGCCAGTACAAAATTACAAAATATAAGGAATTCCTTGAAAACTTAATAAATAAATGGAAAATAATTAGAAAAATTAATCCAGATGCAAAAAATAAAAAAGAGTTTTAAGAACTCCTGCAAAACAATCGAAGAGATTTGATCAGACGAACTGGAAACTGGAAGAATGAGGCACAGTGTTGAGTCGACACTTCAGAATAAGTTGTGCTTCATCGCGGACCGTCACATAAAAATAGTCTAGTGACAGTTGACAACAGACATTCCGTAAGAAAACTTTAAGGAAAATTTGCGTTGTATGACCCTTTTAGGTTTAGCGCTTCTTTTTTATAATAATAATAATAATAATAATAATAATAATAATAATAATAATAATAATAATAATAATAATGAGAAAAATACATTACTATCGGGAACATAATTATTATTATTATGGGGAGCGCTAAATACGTAGGAATTATACACTTTCGGGAGCATAGAGCCATAATAAGAACCCACAAACCTTAGCGTTAAACCCGCAGGGGCTATACAACGCCTGGAGATTAGTAGGTAGTCATGCTTTAATCTTCGGAGGGGTAGATTAGCTCATATTAATTAGATCAAAAGCCCTTGAAAGGTGTGTTCACTATTAAAAAAAGAGTTGTGGAAGGAGAGACGACCAGCGTGGTCTTGACGACCAGCGTGGTCTTGACGACCAGCGTGGTCTTGACGACTAAGTGTGGTCTTCAAGACCGGATATAGTGTGTTATATCTTGGTTTGTTGCTTCTGCCTCTGGTGCAAGAATTTTTTAACTCCCGTGTAACAGCGTTCTCCATAGTGTTTATGTAACCACAGAGGCAGGTGTCCATTATATTTCCTCTGTGCCAAGTGGGAGGTAAAGAGTAAAAGTTTAACATCTCTCCTAACTGCCTTGAGAGACGAGTGTCGTGGCTCTGTAGCGTCGTGTGCTGAGTCACCTGCCAAGCAGATGGATCTGGCACTATGAGACAATGAGACCTATTTGTTACTAGATACTCATAGTGACTGACGTTCTGACATACTGAGAGTGATGAACTCTCACCTTTACCAGCTAATTGGTACCAGAATCATAGGGCTAGCCAGTCTGTAGGTCGGGATGTATTGTTATGAATGCCTGGGGCGCTAGTCTTGTGTCAGGAACAAAAGAAGCGCCATGGGTGTTCGGAATTCCTCAACCAGGGAGCCCGATTAATTTAGTACCATTCAATGAACATATTATTGAGAGAAAACCTGCACATCTACTCATCGTGTGCTCTAACAGCGAGTGTGCTGAGTGTCGACTGTAATGACTGACGATAGTCAGGTAAAGTGACAGCTCGTCATCAGGCAGGATATTAATTAATGAGCGTTCTGTCTTGACCTCAACACGAACCCAAGGCACCAACAACCTCGAGCCAGGTCAAATAAAATTCATTTCTCTCCTTGTTCATTAAATAGATTTCAGTCCATAATTTGTACAAGGCAGGTAGGGACTTGATTAATATACATAACGTTGGTATAGTGCAAGTGAGGTGATTAAGTTCTGGGGCTTGTCAAAGTGTCACGTCTACACGTTGTGTCTTCACCCTCGGCTGAAGCCTCCATTCATCATCCAGTACAATGGAACCTTTAGCCTGGTAATGAACCAGGAGACAAGTGTCAACAAGAACATCATTCTGGTAATTGTACCGTGTCCAGTGTACCTGTTATTGACAACCCGTTGTCGAGGAAAGTGTTTATCAAATCTCTGAGAGCTGGCAGGCTCTAGGTGAATACACTGATTCTGTGTTGAAAGTTGTATATAATACCAACAAGTTGATTATTAAGACACATGTGCAACAGCTGGGTATCTTTATTGTTGAAACGTTTCGCCTACACAGTAGACTTCTTCAGTCAAATACAGAGACAGCAGTTGTAGTGGTGAAATGAAGATGATGTAAACAGTCCATCAATCTTGGAGAAAACGTATTTGAGGTGGTTAGTCCCTCAGCCTGGAGAAGTGTTCAGCTCCATGGAGACTGAGGGACTGACCACCTCTAATACATTTTCTGCGCCATCTGTTGCCTTCCTCGAGAAGGTTGTTGATGTGTTTGGGAATGAATAGAGGTGAGTTCTCTCTTATTTCCTCTCCCTTCTGTTATCTCCCCTCACACTAATATTCTGTTATCTCCCCTCACACTACCATTCTGTTATCTCCCCTCACACTAACATTCTGTTATCTCCCCTCACACTAACATTCTGTTATCTCCCCTCACACCAACATTCTGTTATCTCCCCTCACACTAACATTCTGTTATCTCCCCTCACACTAACATTCTGTTATCTCCCCTCACACTAACATTCTGTTATCTCCCCTCACACTAACATTCTCTTATCTCCCCTCACACTAACATTCTCTTATCTCCCCTCACACTAACATTCTCTTATCTCCCCTCACACTAACATTCTCTTATCTCCCCTCACACTAACATTCTGTTATCTCCCCTCACACTAACATTCTCTTATCTCCCCTCACACTAACATTCTGTTAGTTGTGTCTCTTCACAGCTAATTTTTTTTGTCTTTGTATTCTGACCTCGTGTTAGCTGAGATCTCTTTAAAGGAGGATTTTCCAGTAGTAGTGAAGGGCTCTCTATTCAAGAAATTGGAGTTATTCTCCGTTTCCTCGATTCAAATTTGATTACCTCATTATATAATTTCCATATGTTATAGGTCTTTCCCACGAATATAGTAAGAAAAACGTGTCATAATATCTATTTCGAGCTATGATGGTAATATCTGACCCAACAGAATTTTTTTTAGGTAGGTAGGTAGAGTGATTGTCTCGCGATCAGCCAAAGAAGGCTCGAGCCTTCATCATTTTTTGCACTAAATCACTTCGTGCTCACCTGTGAGGTAGACAAATGCTCTTATTTTCTAAGTCTCTCCATTCCATCTTTATTGTTTTGTTTCACCTGCTTATGAAAACCTTGAATAACGCCTGGTCACAGACCGGGCCGCGGGGGCGTTGACCCCCGGAACTCTCTCCAGATAAACTCCAGAAACTCTTCTGTTTCCTTCAATCTCTGAAATATTTATCTGTTAATATCAACTCTTTCAGAGTCTCATTGATTGTATGGATCAATGATATTAAAATTGTGTGCTCACTGGCACACAAAAATTTAATGATCATTTAGTTGCTACCACCGAGAACTCGCAGATCAAAGGAATAGAAAAAAGGACATAAATCCTCGAACCTATATGTCACGAAACCCCATGATTGATGAGTGTTATGACGACCTACATGTACTCAGCTCAACAGGAGTAGCTAGAACGACGGATAAAGAATATCATGACTGTGGAACCCTATAACTCAAAACTTTCTAAGTTTCACTAACAAATAAAAGGAACAGAAAACGAGAAGTTTGGAATGAGAACAGTTTGTCAATGGGGTCAACAGATCCACCTCTCTCTAAGTCTAGCCTGGACAGGTATAAATAAAATAACTTGGAAAAACGAATGGTAATATTACTCGTCCTTCTACTACTGAAAAAGCTAAGGACCTCATAAATAACCGGGCCAAAGCATCTAGCCATGATACCTTGCCGATCACACATAAGAACAATCCTAGAGAGTGCGTCGGAATAAATGTTGAAGTTGAGTCACTCTATGAGCCAGAATGTTGGTGAGAGTGATTTTCCTTTCACTGAGTATGAGTTAGATATTGAATTAAGTAAAGGTCGATCACCAGTCCCTGGAGAGCATGGTATTATAATATCCACTCATTCCACTCTCCCCAATCTTCCTCTTACTTACCTCCTCCCTGCCTTCCACCCTCGGTCTTTCATTTCACTCCTCCTCCTCCTCGTCTCTTCCCACAGAGTCCCCCTCTCCTCCTCCCACCTTTCCCATCCCTCATCCCATTCCTCGCTTGCTTTTTAATTTCTCGCACCCCTCAAGCCCTTGCTCTTCCTATCCTCGAGTGTTCACACTATCACACACAGCTCCCCGGAAACACATATGAATGTCATTGGGTGGGAGAGGTAGAAGGAACAACGAGGTTCCTCATATCCCCCCACTAAGTAGACACTTAACCACTTGAAACACATGGTGGTGCTAAGTCCTACTTCAACACCTAATAGCACTTTCCCAACACCTCGACCTCGCCATTAAAGTCAGACAGTAACAGGGAAATTTTACCGTGAAAACTTTTACCCAAATATGCAAGCCAGTATAATTATTGTACTAACAATGCAGGTAAGAACACAATTACTATACATGCTATGATCTTTCAGATTGTTGCATGTTTTGTACAGAATTTTTCAAATAGCGTTTGCATTCGCATTTGTACGTTACCACTTAAGAGAAAGTCACTTGGAGAGTCAACGATATAATACTTCAGAGACGTTTTAACAAGTGATCTGTATACTACTGAGGACTGGGGGGTTACAATATACTAGCAAAACAAATCCACTTAGAATTGGAGAGTGTAACTTCTGTATGTAGACCACTTTAGAGGGCCACTTAACAACAATAGGAGGACGCAGTCCTACTCCTCATGGGCTCGTCCTCACACCACCATCACTGTCTCCTCTGTCCTCTCTATGGAGGTCACACACCGTCAGACTGGCTGTAGCCAAGCTAATATTACCCCCTCCCTAAATGCAGGGACAAGGAATTCTTCGTATTTACCGCCCCTCATCCCTCACGTGGGTGGTGGGTGGGGTTGCTGGGAGACAACAAACATTTCAAGAGGGAACAGAGTGAGGGAGACAGTGTGAGGAATGAGGACAATGTGAGGGAATGTATGGAGAAATGGGGAGACAAATGCAAGACATAAACAAAGGTAATGAAGAGATAAAGGGAGTGGAAGCTGGAGGGAGATAAAGGATGGGAGGGTAAAAAGGAGATTAGAAAAGGCAGGACGGAAGGGTTAGAGAGAGAGAGAGAGAGAGAGAGAGAGAGAGAGAGAGAGAGAGAGAGAGAGAGAGAGAGAGAGAGAGAGAGAGAGAGAGAGAGAGAGAGAGAGAGAGAGAGAGAGAGGCGCATGCAATAAATTCTGCGCTCCGGATCAGGTTACCTTGCGAATATGGGAAAAGAGAAATATGGAGGAGAGTGGAAGAGAAATAGAAGTGGAGGAAGGCTGAGAAGTGGGAGTTGTAGAAGGATGTGAGGCGAAAAATGTGAGTGGGAGAGAGAGAGAGAAGTGGAAAGCAAGAATCGGAAACTAGGATGAAGGAGGGGATGGAGAAGAACGGTGAATAGAAGAGGCAGAAAAGGAGAGAAGGATTTAAAAAGGGAAGATTAAAGGATAAGGAAAAAGAAAGAGGAAAGTGAAAATGAGTGAAAGTAAAGATAATTTGGATAGGGAAGAGCAGAAGAGAGGATAAAAAGAGGAAAGGAGGGAGCAAACGCGAAGAAAAAATGAGAGAGAGAGAGAGAGAGAGAGAGAGAGAGAGAGAGAGAGAGAGAGAGAGAGAGAGAGAGAGAGAGAGAGAGAGAGAGAGAGAAAGCAGCAACTTCACTCTGGCTGTACCCTTCTCCAGAACATCACTCCATCTGAGATCATACATACCCAGGATGACTCGAGTATGGAACACATTCGTACAGCATAATGATGTCAACGAGATAACGTCAGTTGATCAAATGAAAATGCTGGCCCACAGATGGCTCCAACTTCATCCTGTTCCCTACTTGTATGTCTCATAACAATAAAAATGCTTTCAAATGAGCTGATGTAGGTAACAGCTCTTAGCTTGCCAATAAAGTTAGGAATCCTTAACCTGTAAATAGCTGTCAAAAAAGCTAGGGATCCTTAACCTTGTCAAACCCTGTGTTAAAAAAAAAAAAAAAAAAAAAAAGAGAGAGACAGAGACAGAGACAGAGACAGAGACAGAGACAGAGACAGACAGACAGACAGACAGACAGACAGACAGACAGACAGAGGAAGGAATGAGGAAGAAATAGGAAAGAAATGAGAAACGAAGAGAGGATAAGGTAGAAAAGAAGGGAGAGTGAGAGTAAATGAGGGAAGAATAGAAAAAACGAGGGAGAGGACGAGAAGGACAAAGGGTGAGGAAAAAGAAAAAAATGGAGAGAGAGAGAGAGAGCGAAAGAGAGAGAGGGAGAGAGGGAGGGAGAATAATTATTTTTAATAAGCAGACAGGAAACCATTAATACAATTGCCTTGGTAATGTATGCAAAATAATATCACCGAAATGTCAACAATAGATCCCCAGCCAGTGCCTCCTAGCACTACCCCAGCCAGTGCCTCCTGGCACTACCCCAGCCAGTGCCTCCTGGCACTACCCCAGCCAGTGCCTCCTGGCACTACCCCAGCCAGTGCCTCCTGGCACTACCCCAGCCAGTGCCTCCAGGCACTACCCCAGCCAGTGCCTCCTAGCACTACCCCAGCCAGTGCCTCCTGGCACTACCCCAGCCAGTGCCTCCTGGCACTACCCCAGCCAGTGCCTTCTGGCACTACCCCAGCCAGTGCCTCCTGGCACTACCCCAGCCAGTGCCTCCTAGCACTACCCCAGCCAGTGCCTCCTGGCACTACCCCAGCCAGTGCCTCCTAGCACTACCCCAGCCAGTGCCTCCTAGCACTACCCCAGCCAGTGCCTCCTAGCACTACCCCAGACAGTGCCTCCTAGCACTACCCCAGCCAGTGCCTCCTAGCACTACCCCAGCCAGTGCCTCCTAGCACTACCCCAGCCAGTGCCTCCTAGCACTACCCCAGCCAGTGCCTCCTAGCACTACCCCAGCCAGTGTCTCCTAGCACTACCCCAGCCGGTGCCTCCTAGCACTACCCCAGCCAGTGCCTCCTAGCACTACCCCAGCCAGTGCTTCCTAGCACTACCCCAGCCAGTGCCTCCTAGCACTACCCCAGCCAGTGCCTCCTAGCACTACCCCAGCCAGTGCCTCCTAGAACTACCCCAGCCAGTGCCTCCTAGCACTACCCCAGCCAGTGCCTCCTAGCACTACCCCAGCCAGTGCCTCCTAGCACTACCCCAGCCAGTGCCTTCTAGCACTACCCCAGCCAGTGCCTCCTAGCACTACCCCAGCCAGTGCCTCCTAGCACTACCCCAGCCAGTGATTCCTAGCACTACCCCAGCCAGTGCCTCCTAGCACTACCCCAGCCGGTGCCTCCTAGCACTACATCAGCCAGTGCCTCCTAGCACTATCCTAGCCAGTGCCTCCTAGCACTACCCCAGCCAGTGCCTCCTAGAACTACCCCAGCCAGTGCCTCCTAGCACTACCCCAGCCAGTGCCTCCTAGCACTACCCCAGCCAGTGCCTCCTAGCACTACCCCATCCAGTGCCTCCTAGCACTACCCCAGCCAGTGCCTACTAGCACTACGCCAGCCAGTGCCTCCTAGCACTACCCCAGCCAGTGCCTCCTAGCACTACCCCAGCCAGTGCCTCCTAGCACCGCCCCAGTGAGTGCCTCCTAGCACTACCCCAGCCAGTGCCTCCTAGCACTACCCCAGCCAGTGCCTCCTAGCAATACCCCAGCCAGTGCCTCCTAGCACTACCCCAGCCAGTGCCTCCTAGCACTACCCAAGCAGTGCCTCTTAGCACTACCCCAGCCAGTGCCTCCTAGCACTACCCCAGCCAGTGCCTCCTAGCACTACCCCAGCCAGTGCCTCCTAGCACTACCCCAGCCAGTGCCTCCTAGCACTACCCCAGCCAGTGCCTCCTAGCACTACCACAGCCAGTGCCTCCTAGCACTACCCCAGCCAGTGCCTCCTAGCACTACCCCAGCCAGTGCCTCCTAGCACTACCCCCAGCCAATGCCTCCTAGCACTACCCCAGCCAGTGCCTCCTAGCACTACCCTAGCCAGTGCCTCCTAGCACTACCCCAGCCAGTGCCTCCTAGCACCGCCCCAGTCAGTGCCTCCTAGCACCACCCCAGCCAGTGCCTCCTAGCACTACCCCAGCCAGTGCCTCCTAGCACTACCCCAGCCAGTGCTTCCTAGCACTACCCCAGCCAGTGCCTCCTAGCACTACCCCAGCCAGTGCCTCCTAGCACTACCCCAGCCAGTGCCTCCTAGCACTACCCCAGCCAGTGCCTCCTAGCACTACCCCAGCCAGTGCCTCCTAGCACTACCCCAGCCAGTGCCTCCTAGCACTACCCCAGCCAGTGCCTCCTAGCACTACCCCAGCCAGTGCCTCCTAGCACTACCCCAGCCAGGGCCTCCTAGCACTACCCCAGCCAGTGCCTCCTAGCACTACCCCAGCCAGTTCCTCCTAGCACTAACCCAGCCAGTGCCTCCTAGCACTACCCCAGCCAGTGCCTCCTAGCACTACACCAGCCAGTGCCTCCTAGCACTACCCCAGCCAGTGCCTCCTAGCAGTACCCCAGCCAGTGCCTCCTAGCACTACCCCAGCCAGTGCCTCCTAGCACTACCCCAGCCAGTGCCTCCTAGCACTACCCCAGCCAGTGAATCCTAGCACTACCCAGCCAGTTCCACCTAGCACTACCCCAGCCAGTTCCTCCTAGGACTACCCCAGCCAATGCCTCCTAACACTACCCCAGCCAGTGCCTCCTAGCACTACCCCAGCCAGTGCCTCCTAGCACTACCCCAGCAAGTTCCTAATAACACTACCCCAGTCAGTGCCTCCTAGCACTACCCCAGCCAGTGCCTCCTAGCACTACCTCAGCCTGTGTCTCCTAGCACTACCCCAGCCAGTGCGTCCTAGCACTACCCCAGCCAGTGCCTCCTAGCACTACACCAGCCAGTGCCTCCTAGCACTACCCCAGCCAGTGCCTCCTAGCACTACCTCAGCCAGTGCCTCCTAGCACTATCCCAGCCAGTGCTTCCTAGCACTATACCAGCCAATTTCTCCTAGCATTACCCCAGCCACTGCCTCCTAGCACTGCCCCAGCCAGTGCCTTCTAGCACTACCCCAGCCAGTGCCTCCTAGCAGTACCCCAGCCAGTGACTCCTAGCACTACCCCAGCCAGTGCCTCCTAGCACTACCCCAGCCAGTGCCTCCTAGCACTACCCCAGCCAGTGACTCCTAGCACTACCCCACCCAGTTCCACCTAGCACTACCCCAGCCAGTTCCTCCTAGGACTACCCCAGCCAATGCCTCCTAACACTCCCCCAGCCAGTGCCTCCTAGCACTACCCCAGCCAGTGCCTCCTAGCACTACCCCAGCCAGTTCCTAATAACACTACCCCAGTCAGTGCCTCCTAGCACTACCCCAGCCAGTGCCTCCTAGCACTACCTCAGCCTGTGTCTCCTAGCACTACCCCAGCCAGTGCGTCCTAGCACTACCCCAGCCAGTGCCTCCTAGCACTACACCAGCCAGTGCCTCCTAGCACTACCCCAGCCAGTGCCTCCTAGCACTACCTCAGCCAGTGCCTCCTAGCACTATCCCAGCCAGTGCTTCCTAGCACTATACCAGCCAGTTTCTCCTAGCATTACCCCAGCCAGTGCCTCCTAGCACTGCCCCAGCCAGTGCCTTCTAGCACTACCCCAGCCAGTGCCTCCTAGCACTACCTCAGCCAGTGCCTCCTAGGACTACTTTAGCCAGTGCCTCCTAGCACTACACCAGCCAGTGCCTCCAAGCACTACCCCAGCCAGTGCCTCCTAGCACTACCTCAGCCAGTGCCTCCTAGCACTATCCCAACCAGTGCTTCCTAGCACTATACCAGCCAGTTTCTCCAGCATTACCCCAGCCACTGCCTCCTAGCACTGCCCCAGCCAGTGTCTTCTAGCACTACCCCAGCCAGTGCCTCCTAGGACTACCCCAGCCAGTGCCTCCTAGCACTGCCCCAGCCAGTGACTCCTAGCACTATCCCAGCCAGTGCCTCCTAGCACTACCCCAGCAAGAGCCTCATAGCACTTTCCCAGCCAGTTCCTCCTAGCATTACCCCAGCCAGTGCCTCCTAGCACTGCCCCAGCCAGTTCCACCTAGTACTACCCCAGCCACTGCCTCCTAGCACTACCCCAGCCAGCCAGTGCTTCCTAGCACTACCCCAGCCAGAACCTCCTAGCACTACCCAGTCAGTGCCTCCTAGCAATGCCCCAGCCAGTGCCTCCTATCACTACCCCGGCCAGTGCCCTCCTAGCACTTCCCCAGCCAGCGCCTCCTAGCACTACCCCAGCCAGTGCCTCCTATCACTACCCCAGCCAGTGCCCTCCTAGCACTACCCCGGCCAGTGCCTCCTAGCACTACCCCAGCCAGTTCTCCCTAGCACTACCCCAGCCAGTTCCTCCTAGGACTAACCCAGCCAGTGCCTCCTAGCACTACCCCAGCCAGTGCCTCCTAGCCTTATCCCAGCCAGTGCCTCCTAGCACTACCCCAGCCAGAGCCTTCTAGCACTACCCCAGCCAGTTCCTCCTAGCACTATCTCAGCCAGAACCTTCAAGCACTACCCTCAGCCAGTGCCTCCTAGCTCTACCCCAGCCAGTGCCTCCTAGCTCTACCCCAGCCAGTGCCTCCTAGCACTACCCCAGCCAGTGCCTCCTAGCACTACCCCAGCCAGTGCCTCCTAGGACTACCGCAGCCAGTGCCTCCTAGCACTGCCCCAGCCAGTGACTCCTAGCACTATCCCAGCCAGTGCCTCCTAGCACTACCCCAGCTAGAGCCTCATAGCACTTTCCCAGCCAGTTCCTCCTAGCATTACCCCAGCCGGTGCCTCCTAGCACTTCCCCAGCCAGTTCTTCCAAGCACTACCCCAGCCAATGCCTCATAGCACTACCCCAGCCAGTTCCACCTAGTACTACCCCAGCCACTGCCTCCTAGCACTACCCCAGCCAGCCAGTGCTTCCTAACACTACCCCAGCCAGAGCCTCCTAGCACTACCCAGTCAGTGCCTCCTCGCACTGCCCCAGCCAGTGCCTCCTATCACTACCCCAGCCAGTGCAATCCTAGCACTACCCCAGCCAGCCAGTGCTTCCTAGCACTACCCCAGCCAGAGCCTCCTAGCACTACCCAGCCAGTGCCTCCTATCACTACCCCAGCCACTGCCTCTTAGCACTACCCTAGCCAGCCAGTGCTTCCTAGCACTACCCCAGCCAGAGCCTCCTAGCACTACCCAGCCAGTGCCTCCTATCACTACCCCAGCCAGTGCCCTCCTAGCACTTCCCCAGCCAGCGCCTCCTAGCACTACCCCAGCCAGTGCCTCCTATCACTACCCCAGCCAGTGCCCTCCTAGCACTACCCCGGCCAGTGCCTCCTAGCACTACCCCAGCCAGTTCTCCCTAGCACTACCCCAGCCAGTTCCTCCTAGGACTAACCCAGCCAGTGCCTCCTAGCACTACCCCAGCCAGTGCCTCCTAGCCTTATCCCAGCCAGTGCCTCCTAGCACTACCCCAGCCAGTGCCTCCTAGCACTACCCCAGCCAGTGCCTCCTAGCACTACCCCAGCCAGTGCCTCCTAGCACTACCCCAGCCAGTGCCTCCTAGCACTACCACAGCCAGTGCCTCCTAGCACTACCCCAGCCAGTGCCTCCTAGCACTACCCCAGCCAGTGCCTCCTAGCACTACCCCAGCCAGTGCCTCCTAGCACTACCCCAGCCAGTGCCTCCTAGCACTACCCTAGCCAGTGCCTCCTAGCACTACCCCAGCCAGTGCCTCCTAGCACCGCCCCAGTCAGTGCCTCCTAGCACCACCCCAGCCAGTGCCTCCTAGCACTACCCCAGCCAGTGCCTCCTTGCACTACCCCAGTCAGTGCTTCCTAGCACTACCCCAGCCAGTGCCTCCTAGCACCGCCCCAGTCAGTGCCTCCTAGCACCACCCCAGCCAGTGCCTCCTAGCACTACCCCAGCCAGTGCCTCCTAGCACTACCCCAGCCAGTGCCTCCTAGCACTACCCCAGCCAGTGCCTCCTAGCACTACCCCAGCCAGTGCCTCCTGGCACTACCCCAGCCAGTGCCTCCTAGCACTACCCCAGCCAGTGCCTCCTAGCACTACACCAGCCAGTGCCTCCTAGCACTACCCCAGCCATTGCCTCCTAGCAGTACCCCAGCCAGTGCCTCCTAGCACTACCCCAGCCAGTGCCTCCTAGCACTACCCCAGCCAGTGCCTCCTAGCACTACCCCAGCCAGTGACTCCTAGCACTACCCCAGCCAGTTCCACCTAGCACTACCCCAGCCAGTTCCTCCTAGGGCTACCCCAGCCAATGCCTCCTAACACTACCCCAGCCAGTACCTCCTAGCACTACCCCAGCCAGTGCCTCCTAGCACTACCCCAGCCAGTTCCTAATAGCACTACCCCAGTCAGTGCCTCCTAGCACTACCCCAGCCAGTGCCTCCTAGCACTACCTCAGCCTGTGTCTCCTAGCACTACCCCAGCCAGTGCGTCCTAGCACTACCCCAGCCAGTGCCTCCTAGCAGTACCTCAGCCAGTGCCTCCTAGGACTACTCCAGCCAGTGCCTCCTAGCACTACACTAGCCAGTGCCTCCTAGCACTACCACAGCCAGTGCCTCCTAGCACTACCTCAGCCAGTTCCTCCTAGCACTATCCCAGCCAGTGCTTCCTAGCACTATACCAGCCAGTTTCACCTAGCATTACCCCAGCCACTGCCTCCTAGCACTGCCCCAGCCAGTGCCTTCTAGCACTACCCCAGCCAGTGCCTCCTAGCACTACCTCAGCCAGTGCCTCCTAGGACTACTCCAGCCAGTGCCTCCTAGCACTACACCAGCCAGTGCCTCCTAGCACTACCCCAGCCAGTGCCTCCTAGCACTACCTCAGCCAGTGGCTCCTAGCACTATCCCAACCAGTGCTTCCTAGCACTATACCAGCCAGTTTCTCCTAGCATTACCCCAGCCCATGCCTCCTAGCACTGCCCCAGCCAGTGCCTCCTAGCACTATCCCAGCCAGTGCTTCCTAGCACTATACCAGCCAGTTTCACCTAGCATTACCCCAGCCACTGCCTCCTAGCACTGCCCCAGCCAGTGCCTTCTAGCACTACCCCAGCCAGTGCCTCCTAGCACTACCTCAGCCAGTGCCTCCTAGGACTACTCCAGCCAGTGCCTCCTAGCACTACACCAGCCAGTGCCTCCTAGCACTACCCCAGCCAGTGCCTCCTAGCACTACCTCAGCCAGTGGCTCCTAGCACTATCCCAACCAGTGCTTCCTAGCACTATACCAGCCAGTTTCTCCTAGCATTACCCCAGCCCATGCCTCCTAGCACTGCCCCAGCCAGTGCCTTCTAGCACTACCCCAGCCAGTGCCTCCTAGGACTACCCCAGCCAGTGCCTCCTAGCACTGCCCCAGCCAGTGACTCCTAGCACTATCCCAGCCAGAGCCTCATAGCACTTTCCCAGCCAGTTCCTCCTAGCATTACCCCAGCCAGTGCCTCCTAGCACTTCCCCAGCCAGTTCTTCCAAGCACTACCCCAGCCAATGCCTCATAGCACTATCCCAGCCAGTTCCACCTAGTACTACCCCAGCCACTGCCTCCTAGCACTACCCCAGCCAGCCAGTGCTTCCTAGCACTACCCCAGCCAGAGCCTCCTAGCACTACCCAGTCAGTGCCTCCTAGCACTGCCCCAGCCAGTGCCTCCTATCACTACCCCAGCCAGTGCCCTCCTAGCACTTCCCCAGCCAGCGCCTCCTAGCACTTCCCCAGCCAGTGCCTCCTAGCACTTCCCCGGCCAGTGCCTCCTAGCACTACCCCAGCCAGTTCTCCCTAGCACTACCCCAGCCAGTTCCTCCTAGGACTAACCCGGCCAGTGCCTCCTAGGACTACCCCAGCCAGTGCCTCCTAGCCTTATCCCAGCCAGTGCCTCCTAGCACTACCCCAGCCAGAGCCTTCTAGCACTACCCCAGCCAGTTCCTCCAAGCACTATCTCAGCCAGAGCCTTCAAGCACTACCCTCAGCCAGTGCCTCCTAGCACTACCACAGCTAGTGCCTCCTAGCACTATCCCAGCCAGTGCCTCCTAGCACTACTCCAGCCAGTGCCTCCTAGCACTACCCCAGTTATTGCCTCCTAGCACTACCCCAGCCACTGCCTCCTAGCACTACCCTAGCCAGTGCCTCCTAGCACTACTCCAGCCAGTGCCTCCTAGCACTACCCCAGTTATTGCCTCCTAGCACTACCCCAGCCACTGCCTCCTAGCACTACCCTAGCCAGTGCCTCCTAGCACTACTCCAGCCAGTGCCTCCTAGCACTACCCCAGTTATTGCCTCCTAGCACAACCTCAGCCAGTGCCTCCCAGCACTACCCCAGCTAGTGCCTCCTAGCACTACACGAGTCAGTGCCTCCTAGAAATACCCCGGCCAGTGCCTCCTAGCACTACCCCAGCAAGTGCCTCCTCAAACTACCCCAGCCAGTGCCTCCTAGCACTACCCCAGCCAGTGCCTCCTAGCACCGCCCCAGTCAGTGCCACTTATCACCACCCCAGTCAGTGCCTCCTAGCACCACCCCAGCAAGTGCCTCCTAGTACTACCCCAGTCAGTGCCTCCTAGAACCGCCCCAGTCAGTGGCTTCGTAGCACCGCCCCAGCCAGTGCCTCCTAGCACTACCCCAGCCAGTGCCTCCTAGCACTACCCCATCCAGTGCCTCCTAGCACTACCCTAGCCAGTGCCTCCTAGGACTACCCCAGCCAGTGCCTCCTAGCACCGCCCCAGTCAGTGCCTCCTAGCACAACCCCAGGCAGTGCCTCCTAGCACTACCGCAGCCAGTGCCTCCTAGCACTACCCCAGCCAGTGCTTCCTAGCACTACCCCAGCCAGTGCCTCCTAGCACCGCCCCAGTCAGTGCCTCCTAGCACCACCCCAGCCAGTGCCTCCAAGCACTACCCCAGCCAGTGCCTCCTAGCACTACCCCAGCCAGTGCCTCCTAGCACTACCCCAGCCAGTGCCTCCTAGCACTACCCCAGCCAGTGCCTCCTGGCACTACTCCAGCCAGTGCCTCCTAGCACTACCCCAGCCAGTGCCTCCTAGCAGTACCCCAGCCAGTGCCTCCTAGCACTACCCCAGCCAGTGCCTCCTAGCACTACCCCAGCCAGTGCCTCCTAGCACTACCCCAGCCAGTGACTCCTAGCACTACCCCAGCCAGTTCCACCTAGCACTACCCCAGCCAGTTCCTCCTAGGACTACCCCAGCCAATGCCTCCTAACACTACCCCAGCCAGTGCCTCCTAGCACTACCCCAGCAAGTGCCTCCTAGCACTACCCTAGCCAGTTCCTAATAGCACTACCCCAGTCAGTGCCTCCTAGCACTTCCCCAGCCAGTGCCTCCTAGCACTACCTCAGCCTGTGTCTCCTAGCACTACCCCAGCCAGTGCGTCCTAGCACTACCCCAGCCAGTGCCTCCTAGCACTACCTCAGCCAGTGCCTCCTAGGACTACTCCAGCCAGTGCCTCCTAGCACTAAACAAGCCAGTGCCTCCTAGCACTACCCCAGCCAGTGCCTCCTAGCACTACCTCAGCCAGTGCCTCCTAGCACTATCCCAGCCAGTGCTTCCTAGCACTATACCAGCCAGTTTCTCCTAGCATTACCCCAGCCACTGCCTCCTAGCACTGCCCCAGCCAGTGCCTTCTAGCACTACCCCAGCCAGTGCCTCCTAGCACTACCTCAGCCAGTGCCTCCTAGGACTACTCCAGCCAGTGCCTCCTAGCACTACACCAGCCAGTGCCTCCTAGCACTACCCCAGCCAGTGCCTCCTAGCACTACCTCAGCCAGTGCGTCCTAGCACTACCCCAGCCAGTGCCTCCTAGCACTACCTCAGCCAGTGCCGCCCAGGACTACTCCAGCCAGTGCCTCCTAGCACTACACAAGCCAGTGCCTCCTAGCACTACCCCAGCCAGTGCCTCCTAGCACTACCTCAGCCAGTGCCTCCTAGCACTATCCCAGTTAGTGCTTCCTAGCACTATACCAGCCAGTTTCTCCTAGCATTACCCCAGCCACTGCCTCCTAGGACTGCCCCAGCCAGTGCCTTCTAGCACTACCCCAGCCAGTGCCTCCTAGCACTACCTCAGCCAGTGCCTCCTAGGACTACTCCAGCCAGTGCCTCCTAGCACTACACCAGCCAGTGCCTCCTAGCACTACCCCAGCCAGTGCCTCCTAGCACTACCCCAGCCAGTGCCTCCTAGCACCGCCCCAGTCAGTGCCTCCTAGCACCACCCCAGCCAGTGCCTCCTAGCACTACCCCAGCCAGTGCCTCCTTGCACTACCCCAGTCAGTGCTTCCTAGCACTACCCCAGCCAGTGCCTCCTAGCACCGCCCCAGTCAGTGCCTCCTAACACCACCCCAGCCAGTGCCTCCTAGCACTACCCCAGCCAGTGCCTCCTAGCACTACCCCAGCCAGTGCCTCCTAGCACTACCCCAGCCAGTGCCTCCTAGCACTACCCCAGCCAGTGCCTCCTGGCACTACCCCAGCCAGTGCCTCCTAGCACTACCCTAGCCAGTGCCTCCTAGCACTACACCAGCCAGTGCCTCCTAGCACTACCCCAGCCAGTGCCTCCTAGCAGTACCCCAGCCAGTGCCTCCTAGCACTACCCCAGCCAGTGCCTCCTAGCACTACCCCAGCCAGTGCCTCCTAGCACTACCCCAGCCAGTGACTCCTAGCACTACCCCAGCCAGTTCCACCTAGCACTACCCCAGCCAGTTCCTCCTAGGGCTACCCCAGCCAATGCCTCCTAACACTACCCCAGCCAGTGCCTCCTAGCACTACCCCAGCCAGTGCCTCCTAGCACTACCCCAGCCAGTTCCTAATAGCACTACCCCAGTCAGTGCCTCCTAGCACTACCCCAGCCAGTGCCTCCTAGCACTACCTCAGCCTGTGTCTCCTAGCACTACCCCAGCCAGTGCGTCCTAGCACTACCCCAGCCAGTGCCTCCTAGCAGTACCTCAGCCAGTGCCTTTTAGGACTACTCCAGGCAGTGCCTCCTAGCACTACACCAGCCAGTGCCTCCTAGCACTACCACAGCCAGTGCCTCCTAGCACTACCTCAGCCAGTTCCTCCTAGCACTATCCCAGCCAGTGCTTCCTAGCACTATACCAGCCAGTTTCACCTAGCATTACCCCAGCCACTGCCTCCTAGCACTGCCCCAGCCAGTGCCTTCTAGCACTACCCCAGCCATTGCCTCCTAGCACTACCTCAGCCAGTGCCTCCTAGGAATACTCCAGCCAGTGCCTCCTAGCACTACACCAGCCAGTGCCTCCTAGCACTACCCCAGCCAGTGCCTCCTAGCACTACCTCAGCGAGTGCCTCCTAGCACTATCCCAACCAGTGCTTCCTAGCACTATACCAGCCAGTTTCTCCTAGCATTACCCCAGCCACTGCCTCCTAGCACTGCCCCAGCCAGTGCCTTCTAGCACTACCCCAGCCAGTGCCTCCTAGGACTACCCCAGCCAGTACCTCCTAGCACTGCCCCAGCCAGTGACTCCTAGCACTATCCCAGCCAGAGCCTCATAGCACTTTCCCAGCCAGTTCCTCCTAGCATTACCCCAGCCAGTGCCTCCTAGCACTTCCCCAGTCAGTTCTTCCAAGCACTACCCCAGCCAATGCCTCATAGCACTATCCCAGCCAGTTCCACCTAGTACTACCCCAGCCACTGCCTCCTAGCACTACCCCAGCCAGCCAGTGCTTCCTAGCACTACCCCAGCCAGAGCCTCCTAGCACTACCCAGTCAGTGCCTCCTAGCACTGCCCCAGCCAGTGCCTCCTATCACTACCCCAGCCAGTGCCCTCCTAGCACTTCCCCAGCCAGCGCCTCTTAGCACTTCCCCAGCCAGTGCCTCCTAGCACTTCCCCGGCCAGTGCCTCCTAGCACTACCCCAGCCAGTTCTCCCTAGCACTTCCCCAGCCAGTTCCTCCTAGGACTAACCCAGCCAGTGCCTCCTAGGACTACCCCAGCCAGTGCCTCCTAGCCTTATCCCAGCCAGTGCCTCCTAGCACTACCCCAGCCAGAGCCTTCTAGCACTACCCCAGCCAGTTCCTCCAAGCACTATCTCAGCCAGAGCCTTCAAGCACTACCCTCAGCCAGTGCCTCCTAGCACTACCACAGCCAGTTAGCACTACCCAAGTTATTGCCTCCTAGCACTACCCCCAGCCAGTGCCTCCTAGCACTACCACAGCTAGTGCCTCCTAGCACTATCCCATCCAGTGCCTCCTAGCACTACTCCAGCCAGTGCCTCCTAGCACTACCCCAGTTATTGCCTCCTAGCACTACCCCAGCCACTGCCTCCTAGCACTACCCTAGCCAGTGCCTCCTAGCACTACTCCAGCCAGTGCCTCCTAGCACTACCCCAGTTATTGCCTCCTAGCACTACCTCAGCCAGTGCCTCCTAGCACTACCCTAGCCAGTGACTCCTAGCACTTCCCAGCCAGAGCCTCCCAGCACTACCCCAGCTCGTGCCTCCTAGCACTACACGAGTCAGTGCCTCCTAGAAATACCCCGGCCAGTGCCTCCTAGCACTACCCCAGCAAGTGCCTCCTCAAACTACCCCAGCCAGTGCCTCCTAGCACTACCCCAGCCAGTGCCTCCTAGCACCGCCCCAGTCAGTGCCACTTATCACCACCCCAGTCAGTGCCTCCTAGCACCACCCCAGCAAGTGCCTCCTAGTACTACCCCAGTCAGTGCCTCCTAGAACCGCCCCAGTCAGTGGCTTCCTTATCACCGCCCCAGCCAGTGCCTCCTAGCACTACCCCAGCCAGTGCCTCCTAGCACTACCCCAGCCAGTGCCTCCTAGCACTACCCTAGCCAGTGCCTCCTAGCACTACCCCAGCCAGTGCCTCCTAGCACCGCCCCAGTCAGTGCCTCCTAGCACAACCCCAGCCAGTGCCTCCTAGCACTACCCCAGCCAGTGCCTCCTAGCACTACCCCAGCCAGTGCTTCCTAGCACTACCCCAGCCAGTGCCTCCTAGCACCGCCCCAGTCAGTGCCTCCTAGCACCACCCCAGCCAGTGCCTCCTAGCACTACCCCAGCCAGTGCCTCCTAGCACTACCCCAGCCAGTGCCTCCTAGCACTACCCCAGCCAGTGCCTCCTAGCACTACCCCAGCCAGTGCCTCCTGGCACTACTCCAGCCAGTGCCTCCTAGCACTACCCCAGCCAGTGCCTCCTAGCACTACACCAGCCAGTGCCTCCTAGCACTACCCCAGCCAGTGCCTCCTAGCAGTACCCCAGCCAGTGCCTCCTAGCACTACCCCAGCCAGTGCCTCCTAGAACTACCCCAGCCAGTGCCTCCTAGCACTACCCCAGCCAGTGACTCCTAGCACTACCCCAGCCAGTTCCACCTAGCACTACCCCAGCCAGTTCCTCCTAGGACTACCCCAGCCAATGCCTCCTAACACTACCCCAGCCAGTGCCTCCTAGCACTACCCCAGCCAGTGCCTCCTAGCACTACCCGAACCAGTTCCTAATAGCACTACCCCAGTCAGTGCCTCCTAGCACTACCCCAGCCAGTGCCTCCTAGCACTACCTCAGCCTGTGTCTCCTAGCACTACCCCAGCCAGTGCGTCCTAGCACTACCCCAGCCAGTGCCTCCTAGCACTACCTCAGCCAGTGCCTCCTAGGACTACTCCAGCCAGTGCCTCCTAGCACTACACAAGCCAGTGCCTCCTAGCACTACCCCAGCCAGTGCCTCCTAGCACTACCTCAGCCAGTGCCTCCTAGCACTATCCCAGCCAGTGCTTCCTAGCACTATACCAGCCAGTTTCTCCTAGCATTACCCCAGCCACTGCCTCCTAGCACTGCCCCAGCCAGTGCCTTCTAGCACTACCCCAGCCAGTGCCTCCTAGCACTACCTCAGCCAGTGCCTCCTAGGACTACTCCAGCCAGTGCCTCCTAGCACTACACCAGCCAGTGCCTCCTAGCACTACCCCAGCCAGTGCCTCCTAGCACTACCTCAGCCAGTGCCTCCTAGCACTATCCCAACCAGTGCTTCCTAGCACTATACCAGCCAGTTTCTCCTAGCATTACCCCAGCCACTGCCTCCTAGCACTGCCCCAGCCAGTGCCTTCTAGCACTACCCCAGCCAGTGCCTCCTAGGACTACCCCAGCCAGTGCCTCCTAGCACTGCCCCAGCCAGTGACTCCTAGGACTATCCCAGCCAGAGCCTCATAGCAGTTTCCCTGCCAGTTCCTCCTAGCATTACCCCAGCCAGTGCCTCCTAGCACTTCCCCAGCCAGTTCTTCCAAGCACTACCCCAGCCAATGCCTCATAGCACTACCCCAGCCAGTTCCACCTAGTACTACCCCAGCCACTGCCTCCTAGCACTACCCCAGCCAGCCAGTGCTTCCTAGCACTACCCCAGCCAGAGCCTCCTAGCACTACCCAGTCAGTGCCTCCTAGCACTGCCCCAGCCAGTGCCTCCTATCACTACCCCAGCCAGTGCCCTCCTAGCACTTCCCCAGCCAGCGCCTCCTAGCACTTCTCCAGCCAGTGCCTCCTATCACTACCCCAGCCAGTGCCCTCCTAGCACTACCCCGGCCAGTGCCTCCTAGCACTACCCCAGCCAGTTCTCCCTAGTACTACCCCAGCCAGTTCCTCCTAGGACTAACCCAGCCAGTGCCTCCTAGGACTACCCCAGCCAGTGCCTCCTAGCCTTATCCCAGCCAGTGCCTCCTAGCACTACCCCAGCCAGAGCCTTCTAGCACTACCCCAGCCAGTTCCTCCAAGCACTATCTCAGCCAGAGCTTTCAAGCACTACCCTCAGCCAGTGCCTCCTAGCACTACCACAGCCAGTGCCTCCTAGCACTATCCCAGCCAATGCCTCCTAGCACTACTCCAGCCAGTGCCTCCTAGCACTACCCAAGTTATTGCCTCCTAGCACTACCCCCAGCCAGTGCCTCCTAGCACTACCACAGCTAATGCCTCCTAGCACTATCCCAGCCAGTGCCTCCTAGCACTACTCCAGCCAGTGCCTCCTAGCACTACCCCAGTTATTGCCTCCTAGCACTATCCCAGCCAGTTCCTCCAAGCACTATCTCAGCTAGAGCCTTCAAGCACTACCCTCAGCCAGTGCCTCCTAGCAGTACCACAGCCAGTGCCTCCTAGCACTTTCCCAGCCAGTGCCTCCTAGCACTACTCCAGCCAGTGCCTCCTAGCACTACCCAAGTTATTGCCTCCTAGCACTACCCCCAGCCAGTGCCTCCTAGCACTACCACAGCTAGTGCCTCCTAGCACTATCCCAGCCAGTGCCTCCTAGCACTACTCCAGCCAGTGCCTCCTAGCACTACCCCAGTTATTGCCTCCTAGCACTACCTCAGCCAGTGCCTCCTAGCACTACCCTAGCCAGTGCCTCCTAGCACTTCCCCAACCAGAGCCTCCCAGCACTACCCCAGCTAGTGCCTCCTAGCACTACACGAGTCAGTGCCTCCTAGAAATACCCCGGCCAGTGCCTCCTAGCACTACCCCAGCAAGTGCCTCCTCAAACTACCCCAGCCAGTGCCTCCTAGCACTACCCCAGCCAGTGCCTCCTAGCACCGCCCCAGTCAGTGCCACTTATCACCACCCCAGTCAGTGCCTCCTAGCACCACCCCAGCAAGTGCCTCCTAGTACTACCCCAGTCAGTGCCTCCTAGAACCGCCCCAGTCAGTGGCTTCGTAGCACCGCCCCAGTCAGTGCCTTCTAGCACTGCCCCAGTCAGTGCCACCACCCCAGCTCTGCGAATACAACTAAAAGACGCCTTTTCCTCTTCCCTTAACTCTACTCTCCTGCTGCTTGCTTTTCTTCATCTGACCTCCGCCTTTCTCGGTTATTCTCGTGTCCTCCGCTTCCCTCTTACCATGAATGGGACAATACCAAGAACAAGTTTGGATCCGTCTGTGGGGACACAAAGGGACTCATAACATGATGGGAAGCGAAGTACCAGACACCATCGATCTCACAGAGTCGCCACCGTGGCCACTGGTCTCAATGCACTCCTTCGGCTCGGGCAAGAACTCTCTTTATATATATCTATATATCTTTCTATCTATCTATCTATCTATATTTATATATATATATATATATATATATATATATATATATATATATATATATATATATATATATATATATGTATATATATATATATATATATATATATATATATATATATATATATATATATATATATATATATATATATATATATATATATATATATATATATATATATATATAGATTCTATTTTATGTTACATTCACATACGGGGAATAGAATCGAGCTGTTTCCCTGTCATGCTCCGTCATACTGAGTGTCGTTCATGAGATAATGAAATCTGTCAAGCCTGAGTTGGGAGGCTTCAGCAGGGCGATAAGGACATCGTCAAGCAGGACGCGGCGCAGGAAGGGGAAAACAAGGGGTCCCCTGCCGCTTCATTACCCTGCTTCTGAGCCCAACCACGCCGCTAAATGAAGCACAATCACTCCCACTCCCTTGGATATATTGTTCGCCCTCCCTTACCGTCCTGAAAGGAGTTTAATCAAGAGGAGAAAGGGTCGGACTCTCTCGTATTTGGGCTCGAGACCCAATCTTTGTTGTGGCTCTGCCTGGCCATGGCGGATTAAGCTACCAGAGTTCACCTCTTGGGATCCACATTATTTCATTAATTTCCTCGGTATTTCGGGGAGATAAAGAGGGTTGAGAGGTGAGGAAATGGATTTAAAGACGGTTGAAAAGTGAGGAAAGTGATGTAACATAGAATTGAGAAACGAGGGAGAATGGGTAAGGATAAAGTGAATTGAAAGGTGAGAGGAGGGATGTAAAATAAAGAGGAGTGGAAGGTGATGGATAAAGAGGATTGAAAGACGAGTATCATTCTATTAATGATATAGAGAATAGAGAAAGTTGAAAGGTGAGGAATAAAGATACTGAGAGGTGAGAGATTCACAGGGTTGAGAGGTGAGGGATACAGAAAAATGAGAGGTGAGGGATACAGAAGGGTTGAGAAGTGAGGCATAAAGAAGTATGATGGCTGAGGAATAAACATGGTTGAGAAGTGAGGGGATATTTGAGTATCTTAAGCTAGCCTATTTGCAACTTTTTTCATGGTTGATATCATCATCATCATCATCATCATCATCATCATCATCATCATCATCATCATCATCATCATCATCATCATCATCATCATCATCATCATCATCATTATCTGCGGAGCTACTGATTCAAGAGATGGGACAAGAAACAATCCATTACTGTGATAATCCCATCTTCGAAACTCAGTCTACAACTGAATATTTCGCCACAAGTGAATAACATAGTAAGTACGCAAGAAGCGAATACAAACAGCTGCCGTTGTAGGCAGAAGTCTTGGAAAGTATAACTTCACTATTACTGTGACAAATTGCATTTGTTTTTTAGAAGCTCTTGATGTGAAACTAATTTAAAAGACGTTTCACTCTCAGGTGCTTCATACAGTGCGAGGAGGAAACATCTACACTAGCAGTTTGATCCGAAGAGACACTCTTGTTACTAAATACGTTTAATATTACAAGTAAGTCATCATGCATTGCTGACGCTGCCAGGAACCTTTGCTTACCCTTATTGAAACACAAAAAATGTGATACCACAACTACTTGCAACATGAAAAACCTGCAGTTCTGTGGAGGAATACAATTTATTCTTAGTTCTACCTTAGGTTGATATAAAAGAGAAATACGTTTGTTGTCTCTTAAGGTAATCCAGTGAGCAAAACTAGATCTAAATATTCACCTAAATAACTATACGGGATGCAGAATAACTTAACTAAATAACAGTGTTAGTGATTACTGTCAGAGTCATCAGAGGATTGAATAGCTAGCTCATGGCCTCACATTTTAGCAGATAACTGTAAAATTAATCGTTTCTTATTTATATAATTTGACTGATTTTTTTCCTGATTTATACTAAAATTATATGGACAGACTTTCTGTGTAAAGTACGTAGTTGCCTTTGAGATTTTTTGGTTCTCTTTTTTTTCATTTCCATTATAGTCACCTGAAATGAATACTAAACTTAAACCATAACGTAAAGACGTTTTAGTTTAAGCTTAGTATTTTAACATATGTCACAAACGTCGTAAACGTCGTTACAAGTGTCTTGTGTTGGCAACAGGAGTCGACGTAACAAGAAGCCGCTGTCTATAACAGTAACACATCTGTCAAGGTGAAGGTTATTTATAACAGTTGTACTGAGAGATTCACGGAGCGTTGACTAATCTGATTCCCTCAATTCCATTTCCTCAGAGAGAGAATAAAAAGGCACAATACCGTGACTGGAGCAATGTGACTAGTTAATGGCCCAAGTCGGAGCGAACCATCTTCACGAGTTTCATTCTCCTGAGTACGAGTTATTTGTGTACTGAATCCTCAAGCAGAAACAGAGGCGCTAGTGACAACTCATACTGGAAGCACTTATGGAGGTCTTCGGTAATTTTTTTTTTTACACAATGGATAATCTTCTGGAAGAGTGGTGCCGACAAGTATGAACGAGCCCTTTCCTCAACGACCATTTACCATCTTCTAGCATTTCACTAATTCTTAGTCGTTGTTGGAACACCGCCCTGACAGCGACAGTGATGCCTGTGAAAAGGATTTGATCATTGGAACTACACAAGTTTTCCCATTTTCAGAAAAATAATTCTATATTCGTAACGATAATTCACTTTGTCAGTAATAATGATGTTTAAAACACTTAATAACTTCTTATCACTTTTTATCATCCTTCATATTAATGACATCTCTTCCATATTTAGTATATTTTGCTTTGTCTATATTTATTATATTTCATTTTCGCTATAATTATTAATCAGTATTTACCATTTAAATAAGAATATCAGCCACACTAGACGTATTTTCAGATTCGAGCTTCAGTGTTGAAAATATAGTGAGTGTACAGCAAATGTGGAAATAGTTTTTATTTTATTTTATTGGAAAGTAATAGACGTATTTAATTTTTTAAGTTCCCTATCATGTGCAGAATTAAGAGATCTTTCATTTTGTTATCAGTGTCACCTCCAATAAGGCAACGGTTAACAAGTAAAACACGAGAAACCGCGATAGGCTTCAAGTTTCTCGAGATGAGGACGAATAACAAGCTGACACCAGTCAGGATTTTTGTTATGTTGTTAGGAATCGCATTCACAATATTTCTACCAAATAATTCAATAAGAATTCGTTCAACATTGGGCCTAAAAACTAATTTCCATGAACTACAAATTTTCCTCCTTAATAAGCATATCTCACACGTGACTTTGATAACCCTTTCTCCTGTATACATTACTAAAGTTAAAAAGAGAAACTTTAGTTTTTCTTTTTGGGCCACCCTGCCTCGGTGGGAAACGGCTGGTTTATTGAATGGTGCCTCATTGTGTGCCCTCCGGAAAAAGGATGGCGGAATCAGGCCCATCGCAGTGGGCAACACCCTTCGGCGCCTAGTCGCCAAGGCTTCTGTAAAAAGGGTGAGTCAAGAGGCTGCTGCAGTGCTGAAACTAACTCAGCTCGGTTTCGGCGTTCAACAGGACTGTGAAGCAGCTGCCCACGCAGCACGAGTATATATCAAAAACATGTCCGATGAAAAAGCCTTGGTCAAATTGGACTTCGCCAACGCTTTCAACTCAGTCAGAAGGGATGCTGCTCTCCAGGCAGTTTATAGAAACTTCCCTTCCCTTTATCCCTTCATAGAATCGTGTTATAGTGTGACTTGCAAACTATTGTTTGGGGACCATGAAATTGACTCATGTGAGGGCATGCAACAAGGGGACCCTCTCGCCCCCTTCTATTCTGTTTGTCATCAAGGAAGTCACAGAGGCACTCTCCAGTGAGCTCAATATCTTGTTCCTGGATGATGGTACCCTAGCTGGCACAACTCAATCTCTCCTAGAGGATACCAGTAAAATTAAAGACATGGGAGAAAGCCTGGGCCTTTCTTTAAACCCCACCAAATGTGAAATAATTTCTACCAATCGACAGATGATTCAGAATATTAGCGCCGTTTTACCAGGAGCACGAGCCATTGATCCAGCCAATAGCACTCTCCTTGGTGCTCCTCTTGGGTCCAATGCCATCGATCTGATCCTAGAAAAAAAGTCTCAGACCTCCGGACGATGGAAAGCAGGATGAAAGACATCGACACACACGATGCCTTCTACCTATTCACCAGGTGCCTGTCAATCCCAAAACTTACCTACTTTCTGAGATGCTTCCCAGCCTTCAACAGTCCAAAACTCAAGGAATATGACTCCTTAAGACCATGATAGAGAGTGCATTGAATCTTTCCCTTGAAGATGGACATTGATTGCAAACCTCACTTCCGGTCAGGCTTGGGGGGCTAGGAGTACGCAGATCCTCCCAGATTGCTCTACCAGCTTTCCTATCCTCTTCCATAGCATCAAACGAGTTGATAAGACAAATTCTTCCTGATAACCTCAGTGACTCAGCAGGAATACAGGACCCTAGCTATGGCAGTGTCATCACTGAATGGGAGACTCTTGCTGCTCCAGCACCAAACCCTAGTGCAGCACTGGCTCACAAACAGTCAAGCTGGGATGGCCCGATCGCTGAAAAGGTGCTTGCCAACATGCTCAGGGCTGCAACATCAGATAGGGAGACTGCCTGTCTCCAGGCTGTGAGTGCACATCACTCCAGAGACTTCCTCCAAACAGTTCAAATATCGGCAATGGGAACACGACTCGACCCTAAGACCCTCCATATTGCAGTGGCTCTGTGTCTTGCTTCCCCAATTCACACAGAATATACGTGTATTTGCAGCGAAGCGCAAGCCGACCAATACGGTCTACATGGTCTTAACTGTTCCAAAACCAAGGGCTGGCATGCAAGACACAGTGAGGTCAACGACATCATTAAGAGAACCCTTGCTACAGCTGGATGCCCAGCCGAGAGGGAGCCGCGATCACTAGCAGCCAACAATACCCACAACCCAGCAAACCGCTGGGTTGTGGGTATTGCTGACCACAGGGAGGAGTACAAGATCAGCAAGTACAGGGACATAAGCCAACAGTATCAATTTGTCCCAGTGGGATCAGAGACCTTGGGACCATAGGGAAATATTGCCACATGTTTCCTTAAAGAATTGGGTTCCAGATTCATCGACACCACCAGGGACCCAAGGGCAGCCACTTTCATGTTCCAGCGCCTCAGCGTGGCCATCCAAAGGGAAAATGCTTGCTGCATACTTGGCTCGCATCTGGCTTTGGAGGAGCTGGAGGAAATTCATGATCTTTAATACATTGTACCATTGTATTCATGTTTGTGTTTTTCTGTAAATGTATTCTGTTTATTAATAAATTTTCACATAGAATATAAAATATAGGGGGTGGTAGGAGAAGAAAATATTCAAACAGCTCCGGGGATAACCTTGAGTTTTCCCTGAGGTACGTTTATTGTCTTCTCTGAGGATGAGGGTCCCCATTCCAGCTATAGAGGTGATACTTTCAATATATATATATATATATATATATATATATATATATATATATATATATATATATATATATATATATATATATATATATATATATATATATATATATATTTATATTATTTTACTGCCAATGAATCCTGTTTTTAATGTTTTTTTTTCTTTGAGTGTCTTGTCTGCTGGGAATTGTTTATTTTTTTAGACCCAATCCTTTTGCCTGCTGAAAATTGCCGGCATTCCTAGAACTGTTCATCTTGCCTGCTGAGAAATGCTGACAGTATTAGACCCAATTCTGTAGCTCGTTGGGAATGTTTTACATTCGCAGAACCAGGACTTAAGCAGAGGCTTGGACTCAAGACTAGTTCAGGGAAGCTGGCCTGTCTCTCTTGACCTCATTCCCATTCCCAGATCAGCTCCAGCGCTCCTGCCATACTTCGCGGAATCTATTGTCCTCTCCTCCACCACACGCAGACAAGAAATTCGCCGCCTTTTATTTATGCCCGTTATCGGGTTCCCGGAATGTTCTCTCTATTTCTGTTTTCCTGTTTCTGGTTTTCTCCAGCTGGGAGTCCTTTTTTTTCGCAAACATTAGCAATTTTTCTACTGTTTATTTCCTAAACAGGGAGAGAAAGAGAGAGAGAGAGAGAGAGAGAGAGAGAGAGAGAGAGAGAGAGAGAGAGAGAGAGAGAGAGAGAGAGAGAGAGAGAGAGAGAGAGAGAGAGAGAGAGAGGTGGGGGGGGGGTCAGGGCGGCCGGAGATGCCAGCTGCCCAGAAGCCCAGCTTCCAAGAGGAGTTTTCGACCGACGACCAGACTAAAAAAAGGGTTCAACTAGTAGGAATCCAGTATCCTCCAGGCACCTAGTCTTGCCAGGTTCACTCCAGAACCTCTTGCATTCCTTTCCAATGCACCTAATACTCTTCTGAACCCTTCGTCCTGCTCTAAGAACGAGAACCCTCTTACACGATCCCCATTCATTGCTGGTAAAGTGCTGGTAAAGTGCTGTTGATCCTCGGATCAAGCCTGATTTTCTCGGGGAAAAAAGGAGCAATACGACTTGTAGCATCCATTAGAAATAAATCGCTAGAAGAAGTATTTAAATCACTCAACTTGTGCTCACTCAGGCAGCGGAGACTCTGCAATAACCCCAAACAAATCTTGAAGATACTTAACAAATCTGACGAACTTACGAATGAAGAACTTTCTCAAACACAAACTAAGACAATTATACAAAAACAGTGGTATGGAACTCCGTGGCAAGCAATTTAATGCAAAGGTGGGCAAGGATATTTTTTTTACAGAGTCTTGGAAGACTTTCCTTTGATATACCACTGAAGGGTTTCGAGAGCTTCCCTTCTCTCACAACCCGGCTCTGAGCCAGGTTTATGAGATGATTACCAGGTCAGTCAGGCTATTGTTGCAGGCGCCTCACTAGCCTACATATCCATCACAGCCTGATTGCTCTGGCACTTGATCTGGAGGTGTTTGTCAGGTTTACTCTTGTTCCAGCAGTATTTCTGATATCTTCAGGTAGAGTGTTGAATAGTCTGGGTCCAAGAATGTTGATACAATGTTTGCTTATTATGCTCACGGAGCCCTGGTTTTCACTGGCTTTATTTTACATTTTCTCCTACATCTTTCACTCCAGTATGTTGTTTTGGCAGAGTGCAGAGATGGGAAGAAGCCCTGAAGCACCCTCCTCTTGAAGTCCAGTGAGTACATACGTAAGATTCTGAGGCGTTCCCTGTAATTTAAATGTTGTATTAGTTCTGTGTGGGACTTAAATGATCTCCGTATCAGTTCCGGCTCTGATCTTTCTCTCCTGCTCTGAATAAAGCATTCAACGCCGTACAGCACTTTAAGTGGGAAAGCAGACGTGATTTGAAAAAGTCACCATTGGCATTATTTCCCTTGGTTTTTCTTCCATGGAGGAGTCTTTCCCGAAAGTGGCCGCATGAAGTGTGGAGAGTGGGGACAGAGCCTTCCACTTTGTTATCCGTTCCTTAACCATCTGGGAATAGCAGATAGTGTTCCGTGGAGATAGTAGCGGATAGTCCTCAGCATAGTCTTAGTGTGGACTGCCTTCTCATGTACTCTCATGCACTAGTACTCTCATACCCATGCTATCTCACTCTCTCTCTCTCTCTCTCTCTCTCTCTCCTACACACACACCGTTCCTAATACAGCCTCCTGGCTGACACAATACTCTAATTAAATGTTAAAATAATTTCAGCCGGGACATTGTTTCCAGTCAACACTAATTACATCAGCGAGAAAATTAGGCTGAGCACAGCAAGAGAGGACCACCAGAGCCCAGGCATTTGTTGCAGTGCCAGCCACCTGTCCTCCAGCACTCCTTTCCTCCCTCCATCCTTCCATTCCTTCAGTCCTTCATCCCTCTAGCACTCCACCCCTTGCTGGGTGAATTATTTCTTCTCTCCCTCCTTCTCTGCCTCCCTCACTCCCTCCACCCATTTATTCTACCCTTTACTTCTTCACTCTAGGATTCACTCTGTCTTTTTCTTCCTGGGCGAAACACTTTTCTTCCTCCCTTTTCGTCCTAGGTGAACCATTCCCTCCCTCCATCACCCTCTCAATCCATTCCTGAATGAACCACACCTTCCCTCACCCTCCCTATAGATGAACCATTCTTGAGAGACGTTTTCTTCTCTCAGGAAAGAAGGAGTGAGTACGTTGGAAGGAACAATATAAGAAAGGGGTGGATAGAGCACCTTTCCTGACTGACCTACTGTCATGAAATTCAATACTGTTGTAGTAGTCCTGCAGTACTGCATATTACGGCACTCACTTCATTATGCAGAATTACTAAATAATAAATGAACGCTCATTAGGAACCAAGATAGGTAGCAATATAATGTTAATCAACTGTCAGCTTAAGAGAGCAAGGCTGGACAGATTGATTCCACTAACGAAGTAATGAAACATTCAACCCAGAAAGGTCAGAGTGCCACACCACACAACATTCTAGGAATTTTTGCTACCACTAGATGGCTCTGGCCGCCTTGCTTACATCCAACTAAGATGACCACAAGAACGTGGTTTTTTCTTGCACGTAGCGAATTAACCATTCTTAAGGAATCAAGGCAGGAAGCAACATGACATACACCACTGACGTGCTTGATTACACCCAACACCTGCTGCTCTTATCTCCCTCCCAGTGTGGGCCACTAATTTCCTTCCTCCATTTCTGGGTGAATTACTCCCTCCCTCCCTCCCTTCCTATTTGATTTAATCTCTAACTCCCTTGTCTCTCTCCTTCACTCCATCTTTGAGTGAATCAGTCCCTCCCTCTCACCCTTTCTCCATGGTTAATCCACTCGCTCCCTCTCACTCATTCTCCATGGGTAATCCACTGCCCCCCTCCCTCCCTCCCTCCCTCCCTCCCTCCATGGTACCAGCATCTTCGCCCACTTCGTGGCAAGAACAATAGAATAATGTGTGTGCGGACGCTGAGGACAAAGTACCTCACGCGGTAAGGTTTAACTCACACAGTTCAGCTCTTGTAGTTACTGACCATTTGTTTGCCAATCTACTGAAAAATTTAATAAGAGTTCAGACGTGGGTATTGTCAACCCAGCTGCATTACTTGCTCTAAAATTAACTACAGAAGGTGTTAAAAAATCTCGAACACAGTGTTAGCCTTTTTTTAATTTAGACTCCTGAAATGCAACTAATAATACTGTAGAGGTCCTGAAATAATAGGACAGTGTTAGAAAATGCTAAAATACAACAAAGCTTGGAGGGATATCATCTCATGATAACATAGCAGAGAATAAAAGAGATGATGTTGACAGGAATAGGAACACAAGAAAACACAATCTACAAGTTAGGAGAACGTTGTAGAAGATGACAGAGAAATTACAAATAATAATTCTATAAAACGAGTTCAATAAGAGATAAGTTAAGAAATAGTGAATCTATGCACCATCACAATATGGTTACCTTTGATGAATCATGTTCTTGGAGAGAGATGGAAGTGGCAGTGATAGCAAGCACTATCACCTAATCATACAAGAAAAAACCTTGAGCCATCAAAACGGCTCAAGACATTTTCTTGTATGAGAGCTGTGTTAATGGACATTCTTTTCGTAGCCCTTGCCATCTGCCTTTAGCGTACCTGTACAAGCGGCAGGTTGGTGTAGCAACCGCTAGAGAGGAAAGAAAACGTGAAGGGAATGGAGAACACGATAAACACACATTCTCCCGCGCTGTCTTAGAATACAGCAGAGCTCAGGAACATCGAAGTAATATAATTAAGTGTCATTAACAATATCCAGGATAATTATATTCGATGCCTGAATACAAGGAAAATTGTAAAAGTAGCGATATCTGTGTGTTGAAACAACTAAGGACAAAGTTGATATCGCCCTTAGCGTGTTGACATGGGGACGTGGAGAAGAATTCTTCCTCGTATGAGGCGACTAAAATACCGGGAGCAAGGGGCTATTAACCCCTTCTCCTGTATAAATTACTAAATGTTAAAACAAGAAAAAAGTATCGTTTCTTCTTTTTCGGGTCTCCCTCACACGGTGGGAGACGACCAGTGTGGATAATAAAAAATGTACTGTATGGTTGTGAATTCACTCTCAGAATGAACAGTACTGCCCAAAAAACTCTTCCCTCGGGGGGAAAATCTTCATTCTTCCATCACCACCCCCACTACCACCACTTCTGTCCTTACTAAAGCCGTAAAGACCGCTCCCACCACCTCCTCCTGCTCTTCCTCTGGAACTCCTACTGCTACTCTTTCAGCCCGACTGTCTTTGTAAAAGTGAGATACCGACTGATTTGAATGGGCTACACTAGTTCCATCATTACTTATGAACCACCACTACAAACACCACTAACGAAACTGCTTCCTCTACCACTACTGTCAAACACTTCCTTCTCCACTACTGACACCACTTTTCTCCTCCACCACTACCATCACCACCACCTCCATCACAACACTGCCTCCATTATAACACCACCTCCATTAAAACACCACCTCCATCATAACACCACCTCCATCACAACACCTCCATCACAACACCACCTCCATCACAACACCACCTCCATCACAACACCACCTCCATCACAACACCACCTCCATCACAACACCACCTCCATCACAACACCACCTTCATCACAACACCACCTCCATCACAACACCACCTCCATCACAACACCACCTCCATCACAACATCTCCATCACAACACCACTTCCATCACAACACCACCTCCATCACAACACCACCTCCATCACAACATCTCCATCACAACACCACCTCCATCACAACACCACCTCCATCACAACACCACCTCCATCACAACACCACCTCCATCACAACATCTCCATCACAACACCACTTCCATCACAACACCACCTCCATAACAACACCTCCATCACAACACCACCTCCATAACAACACCTCCATCACAACACCACCTCCATCACAACACCTCCATCACAACACCACCTCCATCACAACACCTCCATCACAACACCACCTCCATAACAACACCTCCATCACAACACCACCTCCATCACAACACCTCCATCACAACACCACCTCCATCACAACACCTCCATCACAACACAACCTCCATCACAACACCATTTCCATTACAACACCTCCATCACAACACCACCTCCATCACAACACCACCTCCATCAAACCCCTCCATCACAACACCACCTCCATCACAACATCTCCATCACAACACAACCTCCATCAAACCCCTCCATCACAACACCACCTCCAACACAACATCTCCATCACAACACAACCTCCATCAAACCCCTCCATCACAACACCACCTCCATCACAACATCTCCATCACAACACCTCCATCACAACACCACCTCCATCACAGCACCACCACAATCACAACAACACCTCCATCACAACATCACCATCACAACACCACCAACATCGCAACAACACCTCCATCACAACACCTCCATTACAACACCTCCATCACAACACCACCTCCATCACAACACCACCTCCATCACAACACCTCCATCACAACACCACCTCCATCACAACACCACCTCCATCACAACACCTCCATCAAAACACCTCCATCACAACACCACCTTCATCACAACACCTCCATCACAACACCACCTCCATCACAAAACCACCACCATCACAACAACACCTCCATCACAACACCAACACCATCACAACAACACCTCCATCACAACACCACCATCAAAACACCACCACAATCACAACAACACCACCATCACAACAACACCACTATCACAACACCACCATCACAACACCACCTCCATCACAACACCTCCATCACAACACCACCTCCATCACAACACCTCCATCACAACACAACCTCCATCACAACACCACCTCCATCACAACACCTCCATCACAACACCACCTCCACCACAACACCTCCATCACAACACCACCACCATCACAACAACACCACCACCACAACACCACCATCACAACACGAACACCATCACAACACCACCATCACAACACCACCGTCACAACACCACCATCACAACACCACCATCACAACACCTCCATCACAACACCACCTCCATCACAACAACACCACCATCACAACACCATCACAACAACACCTCCATCACAACACCACCATCACAATACCACCTCCATCACAACACCACCTCCATCACAACAACACCACCATCACAACACCACCATCACAACACCACCATCACAACACCTCCATCACAACACCACCTCCATCACAACAACACAACCATCACAACACCACCATCACAACAACACCTCCATCACAACACCACCATCACAACAACACCTCTATCACAACACCACCATCACAATACCACCTCCATCACAACACCACCTCCATCACAACAACACCACCATCACAATACCACCTCCATCACAACACCACCTCCATCACAACAACACCACCATCACAATACCACCTCCATCACAACACCACCACCATCACAACACCACCATCACAACAACACCTTCATCACAACACCACAATCACAACAACACCTCTATCACAACACCACCATCACAACAACACCTCCATCACAACACCACCATCACAACAACACCTTCATCACAACACCACCATCACAACAACACCTCTATCACAACACCACCATCACAACAACACCTCCATCACAACACCACCATCACAACAACACCTCCATCACAACACCACCATCACAACAACACCTCCATCACAACACCACCATCACAACAACACCTCCATCACAACACCACCATCACAACAACACCTCCATCACAACACCACCATCACAACAACACCTCCATCACAACACCACCATCACAACAACACCTTCATCACAACACCACCATCACAACAACATTTTTCATTACCTGTAAATATTTTAAGCTCGAGTAAAAATGACATTAAGTGTGTTTGTTTTCCTCAGTCGAACTACAGACCAGGATGGTAACTACAGACAAGGATGGTAACTACAGACAAGGATGGTAACTACAGACAAGGATGGTAACTACAGACAAGGATGGTAACTACAGACAAGGATGGTAACTACAGACAAGGATGGTGACTACAGACAAGGATGGTAACTACAGACAAGGATGGTAACTACAGACAAGGATGGTAACTACAGACAAGGATGGTAACTACAGACAAGGATGGTAACTACAGACAAGGATGGTGACTACAGACAAGGATGGTAACTACAGACAAGGATGGTAACTACAGACAAGGATGGTAACTACAGACAAGGATGGTAACTACAGACAAGGATGGTAACTACAGACAAGGATGGTAACTACAGACAAGGATGGTAACTACAGACAAGGATGGTAACTACAGACAAGGATGGTAACTACAGACAAGGATGGTAACTACAGACAAGGATGGTAACTACAGACAAGGATGGTGACTACAGACAAGGATGGTAACTACAGACAAGGATGGTAACTACAGACAAGGATGGTAACTACAGACAAGGATGGTAACTACAGACAAGGATGGTAACTACAGACAAGGATGGTGACTACAGACAAGGATGGTAACTACAGACAAGGATGGTAACTACAGACAAGGATGGTAACTACAGACAAGGATGGTAACTACAGACAAGGATGGTAACTACAGACAAGGATGGTAACTACAGACAAGGATGGTAACTACAGACAAGGATGGTAACTACAGACAAGGATGGTAACTACAGACAAGGATGGTGACTACAGACAAGGATGGTAACTACAGACAAGGATGGTAACTACAGACAAGGATGGTAACTACAGACAAGGATGGTAACTACAGACAAGGATGGTAACTACAGACAAGGATGGTAACTACAGACAAGGATGGTAACTACAGACAAGGATGGTAACTACAGACAAGGATGGTAACTACAGACAAGGATGGTAACTACAGACAAGGATGGTAACTACAGACAAGGATGGTAACTACAGACAAGGATGGTAACTACAGACAAGGATGGTAACTACAGACAAGGATGGTAACTACAGACAAGGATGGTAACTACAGACAAGGATGGTAACTACAGACAAGGATGGTAACTACAGACAAGTATGGTAACTACAGACAAGAAAGGTAACTACAGACAAGGATGGTGACTACAGAGAAGGATGGTAACTACAGACAAGGATGGTAACTACAGACAAGGATGGTAACTACAGACAAGGATGGTAACTACAGACAAGGATGGTGACTACAGAAAAGGATGGTAACTACAGACAAGGATGGTAACTACAGACAAGGATGGTAACTACAGACAAGGATGGTAACTACAGACCAGGATGGTAACTACAGTCAAGGATGGTAACTACAGACAAGGATGGTAACTACAGACAAGGATGGTGACTACAGACAAGGATGGTAACTACAGACCAGGATGGTAACTACAGACAAGGATGGTGACTACAGACAAGGATGGTAACTACAGACAAGGATGGTAACTACAGACAAGGATGGTGACTACAGACCAGGATGGTGACTACAGACCAGGATGGTGACTACAGACCAGGATTGTGACTACAGACCAGGATGGTGACTACAGACCAGGATGGTGACTACAGACAAGGATGGTGACTACAGACAAGGATGGTAACTACAGACAAGGATGGTGACTACAGACCAGGATGGTGACTACAGATCAGGATGGTGACTACAGACCAGGATGGTGACTACAGACCAGGATAGTGACTACAGACAAGGATGGTGACTACAGACAAGGATGGTAACTACAGACCAGGATGGAAACTACAGACCAGGATGGCGACTACAGACCAGGATGGTGACTACAGACAAGGATGGTGACTACAGACAAGGATGGTGACTACAGACCAGGATGGTGACTACAGACCAGGATGGTGACTACAGACAAGGATGGTGACTACAGACCAGGATGGTGACTACAGACCAGGATGGTGACTACAGACCAGGATGGTGACTACAGACAAGGATGGTGACTACAAACAAGGATGGTGACTACAGACAAGGATGGTAACTACAGACAAGGATGGTGACTACAGACCAGGATGGTAACTACAGACCAGGATGGTGACTACAGACAAGGATGGTGACTACAGACAAGGATGGTGACTACAGACAAGGATGGTAACTACAGACAAGGATGGTGAATACAGACAAGGATGGTAACTACAGACAAGGATGGTGACTACAGACCAGGATGGTAACTACAGACAAGGATGGTGACTACAGACAAGGATGGTGACTACAGACAAGGATGGTGACTACAGACAAGGATGGTAACTACAGACAAGGATGGTAACTACAGACCAGGATGGTAACTACAGACCAGGATGGTGACTACAGACAAGGATGGTGACTACAGACAAGGATGGTGACTACAGACAAGGATGGTAACTACAGACAAGGATGGTAACTACAGACAAGGATGGTGACTACAGCCCAGGATGGTAACTACAGACAAGAATAGCAACTACAGACCAGGATGGTAACTACAGACAAGGATGGTGACTACAGACCAGGATGGTAACTACAGACAAGAATGGTAACTACAGACAAGGATGGTAACTACAGACAAGGATGGTAACTACAGACAAGGATGGTAACTACAGACAAGGATGGTGACTACAGACCAGGATGGTAACTACAGACAAGGATGGTAACTACAGACAAGGATGGTGACTACAGACCAGGATGGTAACTACAGACAAGGATGGTAACTACAGACAAGGATGGTGACTACAGACAAGGATGGTGACTACAGACAAGGATGGTGACTACAGACCAGGATGGTAACTACAGACAAGGATGGTAACTACAGACAAGGATGGTGACTACAGACAAGGATGGTAACTACAGACAAGGATGGTGACTACAGACAAGGATGGTAACTACAGACAAGGATGGTGACTACAGACAAGGATGGTAACTACAGACAAGGATGGTGACTACAGACAAGGATGGTAACTACAGACAAGGATGGTGACTACAGACAAGGATGGTAACTACAGACAAGGATGCTGACTACAGAAAAGGATGGTGACTACAGACAAGGATGGTGACTACAGACAAGGATGGTGACTACAGACAAGGATGGTGACTACAGACAAGGATGGTGACTACAGACCAGGATGGTGACTACAGACAAGGATGGTGACTACAGACAAGGATGGTAACTACATACAAGGATGGTAACTACAGACAAAGATGGTAACTACAGACAAGGATGGTAACTACAGACAAGGATGGTGACTACAGACAAGGATGGTAACTACAGACAAGGATGGTGACTACAGACAAGGATGGTAACTACAGACAAGGATGGTGACTACAGACAAGGATGGTAACTACAGACAAGGATGGTGACTACAGACAAGGATAGTGACTACTGAAAAGGATGGTAACTACAGACAAGGATGGTGACTACAGACAAGGATGGTAACTACAGACAAGGATGGTAACTACAGACAAGGATGGTGACTACAGACCAGGATGGTGCTACAGACAAGGATGGTGACTGCAGACCATGATTGTGACTACAGACCAGGATGGTGACTACAGACAAGGATGGTGACTACAGACAAGAATGGTGACTACAGACAAGGATGGTGACTACAGACCAGGATGGTGACTACACACCAGGATTGTGAATACAGACAAGGATGGTGACTACAGACCAGGATGGTGACTACTGACCAGGATGGTGACTACAGACCAGGATGGTGAGTACAGACCAGGATGGTGACTACAGACAAGGATGGTGATTACAGACCAGGATTGTGACTACAGACAAGGATGGTGACTACAGACCACGATGGTGACTACAGACACGGATTGTGACTACAGACCAGGATGGTGACTACAGACAAGGATGGTGACTACAGACCAGGGTGGTGACTACAGACCAGGATGGTGACTACAGACCAGGATGGTGACTACAGACAAGGATGGTGACTACAGACCAGGATGGTGACTGCAGACAAGGATGGTGACTACAGACCAGGATGGTGAGTACAGACCAGGATGGTGACTACAGACCAGGATGGTGACTACAGACAAGGATGGTGGCTACAGACAATAATGGTGACTACAGACCAGGATGGTGACTACAGACAAGGATGGTGACTACAGACCATAATGGTGACTACAGACAAGGAGGGTGACTACAGACAAGGATGGTGACTACGGAAAAGGATGGTGACTACAGACCAGGATGGGGACTACAGACCACGATGGTGACTACAGACCACTATGGTGACTACAGACCAGGATGGTGACTACAGACAAGGATGGTGACTACAGACAAGGATGTTGGCTATAGACAAGGATGGTGACTACAGACCAGGATGGAGACTACAGACCAGGATGGTGACTACAGACAAGAATGGTGACTACAGACAAGGATGGTGACTACAGACAAGGATGGTGACTATAGACAAGCATGGTGACTACAGACCAGGATGGTGACTACAGAAAAGGATGGTGACTACAGACAAGGATGGTGACTACAGACAAGGATGGTGACTACAGACAAGGATGGTGACTATAGACAAGCATGGTGACTACAGACCAGGATGGTGACTACAGAAAAGGATGGTGACTACAGACAAGGATGGTGACTACAGACAAGGATGGTGACTACAGACCACGATGGTGACTACAGACAAGGATGGTGACTACAAACAAGGATGGTGACTACAGACAAGGATGGTGACTACAGACAAGGATTGTGACTGCAGACCAGGATGGTGACTACAGACAAGGATTGTGACTGCAGACCAGGATGGTGACTACAGACAAGGATGGTGACTGCAGACCATGATGGTGACTACAGACCACGATGGTGACTACAGACAAGGATGGTGACTACAGACAAGGATGGTGACTTCAGACAAAGATGGTGACTACAGACAAGGATGGTGACTACAGACAAGGATGGTGACTACAGACCAGGATGGTGACTACAGACCTGGATGGTGACTACAGACCAGGATGGTGACTACAGACAAGGATGGTGACTACAGACAAGGATGGTGACTGCAGACCAGGATGGTGACTACAGACCAGGATGGTGACTAAAGACAAGGATGGTGACTACAGACAAGGATGGTGACTACAGACAAGTATGGTGACTACAGACCAGGATGGTGACTACAGACAAGGATGGTGACTACAGACCAGGATGGTGACTACAGACAAGGATGGTGAATACAGACCACGATGGTGACTACAGACAAGGAGGGTAACTACAGACAAGGATGGTGACTACAGACAAGGATGGTGACTACAGACAAGGATGGTGACTACAGACAAGGATGGTGAATACAGACAAGATTGTGACTGCAGACCAGGATGGTGACTACAGGCAAGGATGGGAACTACAGACCAGGATGGTGACTACAGACAACAATGGTGACTACAGACAAGGATGGTGACTACAGACAAGGATAGTGACTACAGACAACGATGGTGACTACAGACAAGGATGGTGACTACAGACAAGGATGGTGACTACAGACCAGGATGGTGACTACAGACCAGGATGTTAACTACAGACAAGGATGGTGACTACAGACTAGGATGGTGACTACAGACTACGGTGGTGACTACAGACAAGGATGGTGACTACAGACAAGGATGGTGACTACAGACCACGATGGTTACTACAGACAAGGATGGTGACTGCAGACCAGGATGGTGACTACAGACCAGGATGGTGAATACAGACAAGGATGGTGACTACAGACAAGGATGGTGACTACAGACAAGGATGGTGACTACAGACAAGGATGGTGACCACAGAAAAGGATGGTGACTACACACAAGGATGGTGACTACTGACAAGGATGGTGACTACAGACAAGGATGGTGACTACAGACAAGGATGGTGACTACAGACCAGGATGGTGACTACAGACCACGATGGTGACTACCGACAAGGATGGTGACTACAGACAAGATTGTGACTGCAGACCAGGATGGTGACTACAGGCAAGGATGGTGACTACAGACCAGGATGGTGACTACAGACAACAATGGTGACTACAGACAAGGATGGTGACTACAGACAAGGATGGTGACTGCAGACAACGATGGTGACTACCGACAAGGATGGTGACTAGAGACAAGGATGGTGACTACAGACCAGGATGGTGACTACAGACCAGGATGTTAACTACAGACCAGGATGGTGACTACAGACTAGGATGGTGACTACAGACTACGGTGGTGACTACAGACAAGGATGGTGACTACAGACCAGGATGGTGACTACAGGCAAGGATGGTGACTACAGACCAGGATGGTGACTACAGACAACAATGGTGACTACAGACAAGGATGGTGACTACAGACAAGGATGGTGACTACAGACAACGATGGTGACTACAGACAAGGATGGTGACTACAGACAAGGATGGTGACTACAGACCAGGATGGTGACTACAGACCAGGATGTTAACTACAGACCAGGATGGTGACTACAGACAAGGATGGTGACTACAAACAAGGATGGTGACTACAGACCAGACCAGGATGGTGACTACAGACAAGGATGGTGACTACAGACAACGATGGTGACTACAGACAAGGATGGTGACTACAGACAAGGATGGTGACTACAGACCACGATGGTTACTACAGACAAGGATGGTGACTGCAGACCAGGATGGTGACTACAGACCAGGATGGTGACTACAAACAAGGATGGTGACTACAGACAAGGATGGTGACCACAGACAAGGATGGTGACTACAGACAAGGATGGTGACCACAGACAAGGATGGTGACTACAGACAAGGATGGTGACTACTGACAAGGATGGTGACTACAGACAAGGATGGTGACTACAGACAAGGATGGTGACTACAGACCAGGATGGTGACTACAGACCACGATGGTGACTACAGACAAGGATGGTGACTGCAGACAAGGATGGTGACTACAGACAAGGATGGTGACTACAGACATGGATGGTGACTACAGACCAGGATGGTGACTACAGACCAGGATGGTGACTACAGACAAGAATGGTGACTACAGACAAGGATGATGACTACAGACAATGATGGTGACTACAGACAAGGATGGTGACTACAGACCACGATGGTGACTACAGACAAGGATGGTGACTACAGACCACGATGGTGACTACAGTCAAGGATGGTGACTACAGACAAGGATGGTGACTACAGACCAGGATGGTGACTACAGACAAGGATGGTGACTACAGACAAGGAATGTGTCTACAAACCAAGATGGTGACTACAGACCAGGATGGTGACTACAGACAAGGATAGCGACTACAGACAAGGATGGTGACTACAGACAAGGATGGTGACTACAGACAAGGATGGTGACTACAATCCAGGATGGTGACTACAGACAAGGATGGTGACTACAGACAAGGATGGTGACTACAGACCAGGATGGTAACTACAGACAAGGATGGTGACTACAGACCAGGATGGTAACTACAGACAAGAATGGTAACTACAGACAAGGATGGTAACTACAGACAAGGATGGTAACTACAGACAAGGATGGTAACTACAGACAAGGATGGTGACTACAGACCAGGATGGTAACTACAGACAAGGATGGTAACTACAGACAAGGATGGTGACTACAGACCAGGATGGTAACTACAGACAAGGATGGTAACTACAGACAAGGATGGTGACTACAGACAAGGATGGTGACTACAGACAAGGATGGTGACTACAGACCAGGATGGTAACTACAGACAAGGATGGTAACTACAGACAAGGATGGTGACTACAGACAAGGATGGTAACTACAGACAAGGATGGTGGCTACAGACAAGGATGGTAACTACAGACAAGGATGGTAACTACAGACAAGGATGGTGACTACAGACAAGGATGGTAACTACAGACAAGGATGGTGACTACAGACAAGGATGGTAACTACAGACAAGGATGGTGACTACAGACAAGGATGGTAACTACAGACAAGGATGCTGACTACAGAAAAGGATGGTGACTACAGACAAGGATGGTGACTACAGACAAGGATGGTGACTACAGACCAGGATGGTGACTACAGACAAGGATGGTGACTACAGACCAGGATGGTGACTAGAGACAAGGATGGTGACTACAGACAAGGATGGTAACTACATACAAGGATGGTAACTACAGACAAAGATGGTAACTACAGACAAGGATGGTAACTACAGACAAGGATGGTGACTACAGACAAGGATGGTAACTACAGACAAGGATGGTGACTACAGACAAGGATGGTAACTACAGACAAGGATGGTGACTACAGACAAGGATAGTGACTACTGAAAAGGATGGTAACTACAGACAAGGATGGTGACTACAGACAAGGATGGTAACTACAGACAAGGATGGTAACTACAGACAAGGATGGTGACTACAGACCAGGATGGTGCTACAGACAAGGATGGTGACTGCAGACCATGATTGTGACTACAGACCAGGATGGTGACTACAGACAAGGATGGTGACTACAGACAAGAATGGTGACTACAGACAAGGATGGTGACTACAGACCAGGATGGTGACTACACACCAGGATTGTGAATACAGACAAGGATGGTGACTACAGACCAGGATGGTGACTACTGACCAGGATGGTGACTACAGACCAGGATGGTGAGTACAGACCAGGATGGTGACTACAGACAAGGATGGTGATTACAGACCAGGATTGTGACTACAGACAAGGATGGTGACTACAGACCACGATGGTGACTACAGACACGGATTGTGACTACAGACCAGGATGGTGACTACAGACAAGGATGGTGACTACAGACCAGGATGGTGACTACAGACCAGGATGGTGACTACAGACCAGGATGGTGACTACAGACAAGGATGGTGACTACAGACCAGGATGGTGACTGCAGACAAGGATGGTGACTACAGACCAGGATGGTGAGTACAGACCAGGATGGTGACTACAGACCAGGATGGTGACTACAGACAAGGATGGTGGCTACAGACAATAATGGTGACTACAGACCAGGATGGTGACTACAGACAAGGATGGTGACTACAGACCATAATGGTGACTACAGACAAGGAGGGTGACTACAGACAAGGATGGTGACTACGGAAAAGGATGGTGACTACAGACCAGGATGGGGACTACAGACCACGATGGTGACTACAGACCACTATGGTGACTACAGACCAGGATGGTGACTACAGACAAGGATGGTGACTACAGACAAGGATGTTGGCTATAGACAAGGATGGTGACTACAGACCAGGATGGAGACTACAGACCAGGATGGTGACTACAGACAAGAATGGTGACTACTGACAAGGATGGTGACTACAGACAAGGATGGTGACTATAGACAAGCATGGTGACTACAGACCAGGATGGTGACTACAGAAAAGGATGGTGACTACAGACAAGGATGGTGACTACAGACAAGGATGGTGACTACAGACAAGGATGGTGACTATAGACAAGCATGGTGACTACAGACCAGGATGGTGACTACAGAAAAGGATGGTGACTACAGACAAGGATGGTGACTACAGACAAGGATGGTGACTACAGACCACGATGGTGACTACAGACAAGGATGGTGACTACAAACAAGGATGGTGACTACAGACAAGGATGGTGACTACAGACAAGGATTGTGACTGCAGACCAGGATGGTGACTACAGACAAGGATTGTGACTGCAGACCAGGATGGTGACTACAGACAAGGATGGTGACTGCAGACCATGATGGTGACTACAGACCACGATGGTGACTACAGACAAGGATGGTGACTACAGACAAGGATGGTGACTTCAGACAAAGATGGTGACTACAGACAAGGATGGTGACTACAGACAAGGATGGTGACTACAGACCAGGATGGTGACTACAGACCTGGATGGTGACTACAGACCAGGATGGTGACTACAGACAAGGATGGTGACTACACACAAGGATGGTGACTGCAGACCAGGATGGTGACTACAGACCAGGATGGTGACTAAAGACAAGGATGGTGACTACAGACAAGGATGGTGACTACAGACAAGTATGGTGACTACAGACCAGGATGGTGACTACAGACAAGGATGGTGACTACAGACCAGGATGGTGACTACAGACAAGGATGGTGAATACAGACCACGATGGTGACTACAGACAAGGAGGGTGACTACAGACAAGGATGGTGACTACAGACAAGGATGGTGACTACAGACAAGGATGGTGACTACAGACAAGGATGGTGAATACAGACAAGATTGTGACTGCAGACCAGGATGGTGACTACAGGCAAGGATGGGAACTACAGACCAGGATGGTGACTACAGACAACAATGGTGACTACAGACAAGGATGGTGACTACAGACAAGGATAGTGACTACAGACAACGATGGTGACTACAGACAAGGATGGTGACTACAGACAAGGATGGTGACTACAGACCAGGATGGTGACTACAGACCAGGATGTTAACTACAGACAAGGATGGTATTACAAAAAAGTAATTTTTAAAAGAAGATGGTATTAGATTTACTCCTTTTGTAATAAAGAGTTCGGGATACATAAATACACACATTAATATAAATTAATCTTTAATATATAAAAATCAACTATCTTTGGTCTAGAGGTATTTGAACTATGATATAATAATATGTACATGTTACTATAATAAATTATAATCAGCATTTTACTAAAATATAATTAATAACCCTACACAGGGTACAACTCTTGACACTACTGTCACTATATATATATATCTCTATGCTAAAACAATAAATTATAAATAACATTTTTATAATAATAAATTACAATCAACTGCCTCTCACGACACGAAGTCAGTCACACGACACTGTTCAGTGTACACTACAACCAGGCCATCTTCAGTGTCCCACGACACCCTTTTCATCTCAGTGTTCCACTACGGTCCTGTGCATATCTCAGTGTTCCACTCCATCGTACGTCCCTCAGTGTCACACTACGGTCCTGGCCCAGTTCAGTGTAACACTCCAACCTTTTCTTCATGTAATGTCCCACTAAACAGCATCTGACGACTCCGGCCCACAGTTGATCAACGTAGACGGTGAGTCCACAGACATCACCGGTAGTCCAGTAAATCCTCTCCAAAGGCGGTTGACACACCGCTAGCCGAACACCATGCTGCAAGCTCACTGAATGCGGCCGTCAAGTAACTGAGGCCAACAGACTCAGTGAGCTGCGGTGAGCGGTTCTTCTAACGCCAGTAGATAGGTACGATTCGGTGGTCAGGTACCTACTGCTTAGACGTGTACCCTGAGGAGTTCAGGTACTTAATGTTGAAGCCAGTAGACGTGTACCCTTCGGTGGTCAGGTACCTACTGCTTAGGTGTGTACAGCGAGGCGCTCAGGTACATAATATTTCTAAAGCCAGTAGACGTGTACCCTTCGGTGGTCAGGTACCTACTGCTTAGGTGTGTACAGCGAGGCGCTCAGGTACATAATATTTCTAAAGCCAGTAGACGTGTACCCTTCGGTGGTCAGGTACCTACTGCTTAGGTGTGTACAGCGAGGCGCTCAGGTACATAATATTTCTAAAGCCAGTAGACGTGTACCCTTCGGTGGTCAGGTACCTACTGCTTAGGTGTGTACCGTGAGGCACTCAGGCTCTTACTGCTCTAAGGCCGGCTCAGCAGCCCCCACATTGGGTTTGATGACGCACCCAGTGGTACTGCCGGCCGGCAGGTTAACTATTTAACCGCTAGTTTGGCAGGGGCCGCAACAGATGGTGACTACAGACTAGGATGGTGACTACAGACTACGGTGGTGACTACAGACAAGGATGGTGACTACAGACAAGGATGGTGACTACAGACCACGATGGTTACTACAGACAAGGATGGTGACTGCAGACCAGGATGGTGACTACAGACCAGGATGGTGAATACAGACAAGGATGGTGACTACAGACAAGGATGGTGACTACAGACAAGGATGGTGACTACAGACAAGGATGGTGACCACAGATAAGGATGGTGACTACACACAAGGATGGTGACTACTGACAAGGATGGTGACTACAGACAAGGATGGTGACTACAGACAAGGATGGTGACTACAGACCAGGATGGTGACTACAGACCACGATGGTGACTACCGACAAGGATGGTGACTACAGACAAGATTGTGACTGCAGACCAGGATGGTGACTACAGGCAAGGATGGTGACTACAGACCAGGATGGTGACTACAGACAACAATGGTGACTACAGACAAGGATGGTGACTACAGACAAGGATGGTGACTGCAGACAACGATGGTGACTACCGACAAGGATGGTGACTAGAGACAAGGATGGTGACTACAGACCAGGATGGTGACTACAGACAACAATGGTGACTACAGACAAGGATGGTGACTACAGACAAGGATGGTGACTGCAGACAACGATGGTGACTACCGACAAGGATGGTGACTAGAGACAAGGATGGTGACTACAGACCAGGATGGTGACTACAGACCAGGATGTTAACTACAGACCAGGATGGTGACTACAGACTAGGATGGTGACTACAGACTACGGTGGTGACTACAGACAAGGATGGTGACTACAGACCAGGATGGTGACTACAGGCAAGGATGGTGACTACAGACCAGGATGGTGACTACAGACTACAATGGTGACTACAGACAAGGATGGTGACTACAGACAAGGATGGTGACTACAGACAACGATGGTGACTACAGACAAGGATGGTGACTACAGACAAGGATGGTGACTACAGACCAGGATGGTGACTACAGACCAGGATGTTAACTACAGACCAGGATGGTGACTACAGACAAGGATGGTGACTACAAACAAGGATGGTGACTACAGACCAGACCAGGATGGTGACTGCAGACAAGGATGGTGACTACAGACAACGATGGTGACTACAGACAAGGATGGTGACTACAGACAAGGATGGTGACTACAGACCACGATGGTTACTACAGACAAGGATGGTGACTGCAGACCAGGATGGTGACTACAGACCAGGATGGTGACTACAAACAAGGATGGTGACTACAGACAAGGATGGTGACCACAGACAAGGATGGTGACTACAGACAAGGATGGTGACCACAGACAAGGATGGTGACTACAGACAAGGATGGTGACTACTGACAAGGATGGTGACTACAGACAAGGATGGTGACTACAGACAAGGATGGTGACTACAGACCAGGATGGTGACTACAGACCACGATGGTGACTACAGACAAGGATGGTGACTGCAGACAAGGATGGTGACTACAGACAAGGATGGTGACTACAGACAAGGATGGTGACTACAGACCAGGATGGTGACTACAGACCAGGATGGTGACTACAGACAAGAATGGTGACTACAGACAAGGATGATGACTACAGACAATGATGGTGACTACAGACAAGGATGGTGACTACAGACCACGATGGTGACTACAGACAAGGATGGTGACTACAGACCACGATGGTGACTACAGTCAAGGATGGTGACTACAGACAAGGATGGTGACTACAGACCAGGATGGTGACTACAGACAAGGATGGTGACTACAGACAAGGAATGTGTCTACAAACCAAGATGGTGACTACAGACCAGGATGGTGACTACAGACAAGGATAGCGACTACAGACAAGGATGGTGACTACAGACAAGGATGGTGACTACAGACAAGGATGGTGACTACAATCCAGGATGGTGACTACAGACAAGGATGGTGACTACAGACAAGGATGGTGACTACAGACCAGGATGGTGACTACAGACAAGGATGGTGACTACAGACAAGGATGGTGACTACAGACAAGGATGGTGACTACAGACCAGGATGGTGACTACAGACCAGGATGGTGACTACAGACAAGGATGGTGACTACGAGCAAGGATGGTGACTACAGACCAGGATGGTGACTACAGACAAGGATGGTGACTACAGACAGGGATGGTGACTACAGACAAGGATAGTGACTGCAGACAAGGATGGTGACTACAGACCAGGATGGTGACTATAGACCAGGATGGTGAATACAGACAAGGATGGTGACTACAAACAAGGATGGTGACTACAGACCAGACCAGGATGGAGACTGCAGACCTGGATGGTGACTACAAACCAGGATGGTGACTACGGACCAGGATGGTGACTATAGACCAGGAAGATGACTGCAGACCAGGATGGTGACTACCGACTAGGATGGTGACCACAGACAAGATTGTGACTGCATACCAGGATGGGGACTACAGGCAAGGATGGTGACTACAGACCAGGATGGTGACTACAGACAACAATGGTGACTACAGACAAGGATGGTGATTACAGACAAGGATGGTGACTACAGACAAGGATGGTGACTACAGACAAGGATGGTGACTACAGACCAGGATGGTGACTACAGACCAGGATGTTAACTACAGACCAGGATGGTGACTACAGACTAGGATGGTGACTACAGACTACGGTGGTGACTACAGACAAGGATGGTGACTACAGACCAGGATGGTGACTACAGGCAAGGATGGTGACTACAGACCAGGATGGTGACTACAGACAACAATGGTGACTACAGACAAGGATGGTGACTACAGACAAGGATGGTGACTACAGACAACGATGGTGACTACAGACAAGGATGGTGACTACAGACAAGGATGGTGACTACAGACCAGGATGGTGACTACAGACCAGGATGTTAACTACAGACCAGGATAGTGACTACAGACTAGGATGGTGACTACAGACTACGGTGGTGACTACAGACAAGGATGGTGACTACAGACAAGGATGGTGACTACAGACCACGATGGTTACTACAGACAAGGATGGTGACTGCAGACCAGGATGGTGACTACAGACCAGGATGGTGACTACAGACAAGGATGGTGACGACAGACAAGGATGGTGACCACAGACAAGGATGGTGACTACAGACAAGGATGGTGACCACAGACAAGGATGGTGACTACAGACAAGGATGGTGACCACAGACAAGGATGGTGACTACAGACAAGGATAATGACTACTGACAAGGATGGTGACTACAGACAAGGATGGTGACTACAGACAAGGATGGTGACTACAGACCAGGATGGTGACTACAGACCACGATGGTGACTACAGACAAGGATGGTGACTGCAGACAAGGATGGTGACTACAGACAAGGATGGTGACTACAGACCAGGATGGTGACTACAGACCAGGATGGTGACTACAGACCAGGATGGTGACTACAGACCAGGATGGTGACTACAGACCAGGATGTTAACTACAGACCAGGATAGTGACTACAGACTAGGATGGTGACTACAGACTACGGTGGTGACTACAGACAAGGATGGTGACTACAGACAAGGATGGTGACTACAGACCACGATGGTTACTACAGACAAGGATGGTGACTGCAGACCAGGATGGTGACTACAGACCAGGATGGTGACTACAGACAAGGATGGTGACGACAGACAAGGATGGTGACCACAGACAAGGATGGTGACTACAGACAAGGATGGTGACCACAGACAAGGATGGTGACTACAGACAAGGATGGTGACCACAGACAAGGATGGTGACTACAGACAAGGATGGTGACTACTGACAAGGATGGTGACTACAGACAAGGATGGTGACTACAGACAAGGATGGTGACTACAGACCAGGATGGTGACTACAGACCACGATGGTGACTACAGACAAGGATGGTGACTGCAGACAAGGATGGTGACTACAGACAAGGATGGTGACTACAGACCAGGATGGTGACTACAGACCAGGATGGTGACTACAGACCAGGATGGTGACTACAGACAAGGATGGTGACTACAGACCACGATGGTGACTACAGACAAGGATGGTGACTACAGACCACGATGGTGACTACAGTCAAGGATGGTGACTACAGACAAGGATGGTGACTACAGACCAGGATGGTGACTACAGACAAGGATGGTGACTACAGACAAGGAATGTGTCTACAAACCAAGATGGTGATCACAGACCAGGATGGTGACTACAGACAAGGATAGCGACTACAGACAAGGATGGTGACTGCAGACAAGGATGGTGATTACAGACAAGGATGGTGACTACAATCCAGGATGGTGACTACAGACAAGGATGGTGACTACAGACAAGGATGGTGACTACAGACCAGGATGGTGACTACAGACAAGGATGGTGACTACAGACCAGGATGGTGACTACAGACCAGGATGGTGACTACAGACAAGGATGGTGACTACAGACCAGGATGGTGACTACAGACAAGGATGGTGACTACAGACCAGGATGGTGACTACAGACAAGGATGGTGACTACAGACAGGGATGGTGACTACAGACAAGGATAGTGACTGCAGACAAGGATGGTGACTACAGACCAGGATGGTGACTACAGACCAGGATGGTGACTACAGACAAGGATGGTGACTACAAACAAGGATGGTGACTACAGACCAGACCAGGATGGGGACTGCAGACCTGGATGGTGACTACAAACCAGGATGGTGACTACGGACCAGGATGGTGACTATAGACCAGGAAGATGACTGCAGACCAGGATGGTGACTACCGACAAGGATGGTGACTACAGACCAGGCCAGGATGGGGACTACAGACAAGGATGGTGACTACAGACCAGAATGGTGACTACAGGCCAGGATGGTGGCTACAGACCAGGATGGTGACTATAGACCAAGAAGATGACTACAGACCAGGATGGTGACTACAGATATGGATGGTGACTACATACAAGGATGGTGACTACAGACAAGAATGGTAACTACAGACGAGGATGGTGACTACAGACAAGGATGGTGATTACAGACCAGGATGGTGACTACAGACCTGGTTGGTGAATACAGACCAGAATGGTGACTACGAACCAGGAAGGTGTCTATTTAATAGGATGGAAGCTACTTACCAGGATGGTGAATATGAACTAGGATTGGGGCTACGGACCTGGAATGTGACCATACTTACCACGATGGTGACTAGGTACTAGGACGGTGACTACGAACCAGGCTGGCGACTGTAACACGATAACAGCTGTTATCAAAGACACGTAACAAAAAGCAGACCTTTACTTTGGACAACGTTTCGCTCATTATAAATCCTTATCACATCTCATAAAGTCTCAGATAACCTTCATTCTCTAATTAAAACTCGTGTAAAACAGCGTGTTACAGAGGATATACGAGTATACACAGCGAGGTGTATCTCTCTCGGCGTATATTCACTGAGAGATTAATTTAATCTCTATCTACGGGATTAAAGTGTCTTAGATTGGTGGTGAAAAGGTTACATGCAGCCTTAATGACCCATGGTGAAGTCGATAGGCTTTCAATCCCCCATTAACCAAGCAACCAGTGAGTGTGTCTCGCCGTCGTTGTACACTACGGACGGGTCTTTGTCCGTGCGCTACCTGAGAAAATTTATCTGTGACAAAAATGAAAAAAAATATTGCCGGAAATATCAGGGTGGCACTGCACAGCTGGAGCAGCTGTTGTCTGCTGCGGCCGCAGTGTAGAATACAACAATAGAACTGTTTTCTCGTTTAAAGGGTGACGTATGCACTCGTACACAGACCTACTCTAGCCAGCTGGAGTGATGGTTGGACACGAGAGTACTAGACTTAATTAACGTGAGGGTTGGTGCCTAGATGATAGTGAAGAGATCTTCTCCCAAGAAATTAGAGCTGTCATGTCTAAGCTGTGTTATACGTGAGTCCTGAGTGAACCATCATATAAAACTCTCTTATGATGATATTCAATTTAGTACAATTTTTTTTCAGATACAGTTGCAATAAGCAGCACAATATAGAGGAGGTATATAAGGCAGCTGACTGCAGTCACTGCTCATGTAGAGGTCCTTTATACAACGTTATGTTCTTGTAAATGCAATTGGGTGACTTCATCCATAACTGTATAGCAAGAAGAGTGACTACCACAGTACGTGAATTCAATTCTGGATGTGCCTTTCCAGTAGCATTAACAAAAAAAATCTTATGATAGAAAGGAATTTTATAAGAGACGAAGGAACTTTATAAGAGAGTTGACTATATCACCATACAGGCTACGGAGCAGTGTGCGTTCAGTGTAAACAGTGTGCGTTCACTGTATACATGATCTGATCCAGCCGAGCAAAGGCATGACAGACAGACAAAAGACACTGAAAATTTTGCTTTATGTGAAGCCCTTAAGCATTTTAACGGGCAGAGAGTCATTCAAAGCAAGGAAGGGTAGCAGAGGGCTCGTTCCTCCATTCGCTAATAGCGAGGCAGATAACTACACCTTTCTATCTCTCTCTTTGATCCACGTAAAGTAACTCAATTTTTGATGTCTTCGAGTTGGAAATACACAGAAAGTATCTCCCAGTGAGCAGTGTATTGATCCTCTTACGTCCCTCACTGGAATTGGGATTAAAAAAGAAATTCACTTTAAAATGACGGTGAGAGAGAGACAGGAATTTTTTTGAATGCTATCGTCATTGAAAACTATTTTTTATGCTCCTGCTAATTCTTTCATTGAGTGGAAATGCTCTAGGGCTTTTTTTTTTTTTTTTTTTTGCAGCGAAGACTTTCTCTTGTGAATGTCAGTGGCTCGATGCTCAGTAATTCAGTTATAAATATTGTATCTGGCAGCTAGTGGGAGGAGATTCTATTTTCGTCAGAGACGACAAGTGATACTGAACATGGAAGACAAGTGACACTGAACATAGAAGACAAGTGACACTGAACATAGAAGACAAGTGACACTGAACATGGAAGACAAGTGATACTGAACATAGAAGACAAGTGACACTGAACATGGAAGACAAGTGACACTGAACATGGAAGACAAGTGATACTGAACATGGAAGACAAGTGATACTGAACATGGAAGACAAGCAACACTGAACATGGAAGACAAGTGACACTGAACATGGAAGACAAGTGACACTGAACATGGAAGACAAGTGATACTGAACATGGAAGACAAGTGATACTGAACATGGAAGACAAGTGATACTGAACATGGAAGACAAGTGATACTGAACATGGAAGACAAGCAACACTGAACATGGAAGACAAGTGACACTGAACATGGAAGACAAGTGATACTGAACATGGAAGACAAGTGATACTGAACATGGAAGACAAGTGACACTGAACATGGAAGACAAGTGACACTGAACATGGAAGACAAGTGACACTGAACATGGAAGACAAGTGACACTGAACATGGAAGACAAGTGATACTGAACATGGAAGACAAGTGATACTGAACATGGAAGACAAGCAACACTGAACATGGAAGACAAGTGACACTGAACATGGAAGACAAGTGATACTGAACATGGAAGACAAGTGACACTGAACATGGAAGACAAGTGATACTGAACATGGAAGACAAGTGACACTGAACATGGAAGACAAGTGACACTGAACATGGAAGACATGTGACACTGAACATGGAAGACAAGCAACACTGAACATGGAAGACAAGTGACACTGAACATGGAAGACAAGTGACACTGAACATGGAAGACAAGCAACACTGAACATGGAAGACAAGTGACACTGAACATAGAAGACAAGTGACACTGAACATGGAAGACAAGTGACACTGAACATGGAAGACAAGCAACACTGAGTATGGAAGACAAGTGACACTGAACACGGAAGACAAGCAACACTGAGTATGGAAGACAAGTGACACTGAACATGGAAGACAAGTGATACTGAACATAGAAGACAAGTGATACTGAACATGGAAGACAAGTGATACTGAACATAAAAGACAAGTGATACTGAACATGGAAGACAAGTGATACTGAACATGGAAGACAAGTGATACTGAACATGGAAGACAAGTGACACTGAACATGGAAGACAAGTGACACTGAACATGGAAGACAAGCAACACTGAACACGGAAGACAAGCAACACTGAGTATGGAAGACAAGTGACACTGAACATGGAAGACAAGTGATACTGAACATAGAAGACAAGTGATACTGAACATGGAAGACAAGTGATACTGAACATAGAAGACAAGTGATACTGAACATGGAAGACAAGTGATACTGAACATAGAAGACAAGTGATACTGAACATGGAAGACAAGTGATACTGAACATGGAAGACAAGTGACACTGAACATGGAAGACAAGTGACACTGAACATGGAAGACAAGTGACACTGAACATGGAAGACAAGTGATACTGAACATGGAAGACAAGTGACACTGAACATGGAAGACAAGTGATACTGAACATGGAAGACAAGCAACACTGAACACGGAAGACAAGCAACACTGAGTATGGAAGACAAGTGACACTGAACATGGAAGACAAACAACACTGAACATGGAAGACAAGCAACACTGAGCATGGAAGACAAGCGACACTAAACACACTTACTACAAAGTGTACCAAGACAAACTCTACACAAAGTGTACTAAGTCAACCGGCCGGGATGAAACGCGGTATATAGCGTAGTAAGTCAGCCGTCCGGGAGGAAAAGTGCATCCAAGTTTGCTTGGTGAATAACAAGGAACTACCGTATTTTCCGGCATATAATCCGCGCCTTTTTCCCACAGAAAGTCTTGGAAAATCACCCTGCGCCTTATATGCGTTACACTTTAGCGTAAAGTAAGAGGGTAATTAGCCCTCGAATTTGATTACCAATTTACCGTTATGATACTTCTAAAGTGCGCCTTATATGCCGGAAAATACGGTAACTGTGTACACAGTAATCTGTTACCACCACCCAGCCTGGAACACACACGGTACAGACACATATAATGGCTTTCCTGTCAACATCGTATGTATCACGAGTCTAACTAGCTGATCATTGTTTAATGGAGACTGTTTACTCGTTACACTCTTTAAAACACTTCGCTGTCATGTTCAGTTTTTTCTCGATTCTCTCGTTTTATGTTTTAAAACAATCATGTCTCTGCCAGGGTTTTATGTTTTAAAAACAGTCATATTTCTGGCATGTTTTTTTTTGTCTTAAAATAACCATCTCTTTGCTGTGTTCAGTTTTTCTCTTTCTCTCTTTTTTTCGCTGTTTAATTCTGTGATTATATTTCTTTCTTTAATCCCTAATACGTGCCCAGGCTGTCTGTGCCCAGGCTGTCTGTGCCCAGGCTGTCTGTGCCCAGGCTTTCTGTGCCCAGGCTTTCTGTGCCCAGGCTGTCTGTGCCCAGGCTGTCTGCGCCCAGGTATTTACTCGAGGAAAGTGCTTTGATGGTATTGAAGGGCTCTTGATCTAAGGAATTGGAGCTATCTTTCTTTTCCTCGGATTATAACTAATTATCTCTCATTTCTTAGTCGCTTTTTAATTCATACAAATTTAGCGTTACCCCAATAATACAACAACAACAACAACAACAATAATAATAATAATAATAATAATAATAATAATAATAATAATAATAATAATAACAAGAAGAAGAAGAAGAAGAATTCTATGTCCAAGTGGTGTCTCAGGTGAGTTTCTGCGTTGTTTACCTACCCATTGGTTAAGTAACGTGTGTGTTTCATGTTCTGCGGACTGAGGATCGAGCCTCCACCATTTATTTCGCTGAATAACCCACTAGTTTCGTGAAGCACATAATACTAATGCTTACCCAGAATAGAGCTTTCCCATAGCTACCATATTTTTCCCCACTGTTTTCTTTGGCAATCCGCTGAGCTCACAGCAAATATTCGCTTACTGTCGAACGTGGCCATGACCTGTTGACGTTTTCGTGTGTGCGTGAGTGAGGGTAGGGGTGGTAGGGGAGAGTTTGGGCACGAGAGTAAGATTCGTGGAGGAGTTGGGTGAGGGAGTGATTTTTTAATAAGAAAAGTGAACAGTGCAGTAATATTCTGCTACCCAATATTAAATGATAATTATGCAGAGATACATAGAGAAGAAATGTTTCCCTGTCTTGTTCCGTCACACGTGAAGGGTGATGCACACGAGTAGTGTGAGAGAGGGTGGATGGAGGAGTGTGTGGGTTTGGTAGTGGGTGTGGGAGCAGTAGCGTGTAGGAGTGGCAGTAATTGTAGGAGTGGTAATAGGTGTAGGATTGGTGGTGGTTGGGGGAATGGTAGTTGGTGTGGGAGTGGAAGTGCGGGAGTATCATAATATATGAACAGTCGACTCTGGCAACCTCTATCATAGAAATATTGAGATATTTATCAATACATTCTTCGTCCTCTCGATGTCAACGTTCAGAATCCCAATCCTGGAGCCTCGAGGTTTAGATTTGTTTTCTTAGCTTTACTACTGCTGTCATTTTCTTATTTCTAGCCAAGAGTGACGCATTTCCTTAAGGTCACCAGACGTGGCTTCATTTCCTTCAGGATGGTCAGAAGCTGCGTCATTTCCTTCAGGATGACTAGAAGCTGGGGGTTATCTCCTTCAGGTTGGCCAGAGGCTCCAACGTCTCTCTCAGGCCGGCCAGAGGCTCTAACGTCTCTCTCAGGCTGGCCAGAGGCTCTAACGTCTCTCTCACGCTGGCCAAAGGCTCCAACGTCTCTCTCAGTCGGGCCATGTCGGAGCTTCAACACTGAAAACCTTCTTAACGTCTTCTCTTTCCGCTAAAACTCTCGCCCTCCTCCAGTGTCCAACTCCCACAAGTTCCCTAAGTCGCGGAATATTTCCAGAGCTCCTCAGATTCTTCACTCTCTCCGAAGGCCGGTGAAGTGCTCGGGGCGCTAGTTTGTAAACTTTTGAAGATATAGTCAAGGTTCTTCCTGGGCCGTGCCCTCACAGCGGCACTGAACTGAAGATTCAGAATGCTGTTATTATTATTATTATTATTATTATTATTATTATTATTATTATTATTATTATTATTGTGTGGATTATTCATGGCAAGTAGTAGTAGTGGAGGCTCGATCCTCTATTCAAAAAAAGAAAGAGAGAGAGAATAATCTGAAGCTGATGTTTACCTTCGTTCCAGAACTGATCATCCCTCCCCGTCATGTAGCCTTACCAGGGCCATCCCAGGGCCATCCCAGGGCCATCCCAGGGCCATCCCAGGGCCATCCCAGGGCCATCCCGGTACTATCCAGGGATCATCAACTCAAAAAACCTGGCTCCTACTCTGGAGCATTTCCATTTCCAGGTAACAAAATCGTCCTTCGAGTCGGTCTTCAGACCAATGACACACACACACACACACACACACACACACACACACACACACACACACACACACACACACACACACACACACACACACACACACACACACACACACACACACACACACACACACACAGAGGGGAGCGAGAAGTCCAATTGTATTTAACTGGATTCTGGACGATGACATGGACCAAGTATTTTTTTTAAACTAGTTTTGGCGTTTGTGCCAAAATGACCACTTTGTTCGAACCACTGTGTAGAACGTTGTATTTCAGGGCGTGGTGGTGGTACTGTTAGGCATTTAAAGGCGATCAGTCCCTTCGACTTGAATATAAACACAGAATTTTTCAAAGACGTATAGAGGGACTGATCCAACCGGCAGCGACTTCCACGACCAGCATATCTTATCTCTATTACTTTACTGCTTCCACCTCTTTGATTTTCTCACGTTTCTGTATAAGACCGATAAAGCCCCCCTTATGGGCGAAATGTGTCTGAAGTAACTATACATGTGTCCTACTCAGCAATGTGTCCCAATTATATTCATTTGATCTAAGTTATAACTAAAACTGCGTATCTAAGTTATAACTAAAATTGCGTAACTAAATTATAACTAAAACTCCATATCTAAGTTATAACTAAAACTGTTTATCAAAGTTATTAAGTAAAACGAGGAAATGTAAATTATTTTAAAAACGATGAATAATTTGCAGCAAAACATAATTCAGGAATTATCTGTTTAATAAGGGTTTTCTTGCTATAAATATAGGATTATTTTCTTGGCTCTTATTTGAAGGAGAAAATGGAGTATTTCTGTTTTGGATTTGATGAATAAATGTGGCTTGGAGTTTGTTGTGGAATTCTGGCAGCGAGATGAGGAACAATGGCAGAGTGTGAGAAAAGGTGGTAGGCGGAGTAAAGTATGTTCGGTCCAACATTCTTGAAGAAAATACATGCTGGGAGAAGTGACTCATATACTGCAGTCAGGTGAGTAGAAGCAGGAGGAGGCGGAGTCACCATTGGACAATTCCACTAGTGTAAATAGATCATGTCGGTAGATTAGGCAAGCGTAGAAGAATTCTTTGTGTCAGACAAAACAACATCTTGAGATTTTAATACCGGGAATTCTTTTATCTCGCCTAACCTACAGACATGACCTACTTGCACTAGTGGATTCGTCCACTGGTGACTCCGCCGCCTCCTGCTTCTACTCACCTAACTGCATTATGTAAGTCACTTTTCCCAGCATATGCTGTACTGTTCTCATGGCTGATGGACTAAACACATCATCTTCAGGCTGAGGGACTGATCACTTCGAGCTCCTCCTCATCTTTCACTATTCTTCTCTGAATTAGACAGATGAAGCCACTGCCTGACGATACGTCTTCTTAGTAAATGTTCCCCAAATGTTGTACAAGTGTTTCATTCTTCACCAAGTAGGTTTTCTAAACTATTTTCATAACATACTGACAAGGTTTTGAGTCTCAGTCTTGAAGAATTTGTTCAGATTGCAGACTTTTACTTCTTTATCATCTGTTTTCCCTTAAACCATCCTTATCCTCTCCTTCCAATTAATCTATGTCTTTTCTTCTTAATTCTACCCTTCCCATTAATCAATCTTTTTTTTATTATTTTTTTTCCGTTAACCAACCTCCTTCTTGCTTCTTCCTCCCATTAACCTCACTTCAATCCTTCTCCTCTCAGCTAAGTTTCTTTAGCTTCTCCTTACTTGTTTCCTTCATATTTTTACTTTTCCACTAACTATTACTCTCTCTTTTTTACCCCTAATTAATTTTCCCACCTACTCCAATAATCTTTTCTTCCTGTATATAATATCTCTTGCCTTCCTCTCTGAGATGATGGAGATATCTTCATAAAAACTCCATTTCTCCTCTGCATGGGATAAGCTATCCCAGATGATGGCAATTTCCAAGTGACAGTAAGTCAAGCTCTGTTGGAAGGAGCTGCCGTAGCTCTTGAACTCTTGCTGGAATACCTGACGACATCCTGTCTGCAGTACATACTGAAGTCTCCCAGCTCAGGCTGACAGATTTCAACACCTTATATGAGCTTTATCCTGTGTGATGGAACATAACAAAGAAACAAATAGTTAGCTTTGGTTCCCATTGTTTAACTATCACATGGATTAGGGTAACTGCACACTGCCAGTGTATCCACTGCCAATGTATACATATATTTTCATTCTTAAGAACCTCCTCCTCCTCCTCCTTCTCCTCCTTTCTGTTCACCTATCTTCATTCCTTCAAGATTTCTTCTTACTGCCTCCCGCTCTTATCTGTCTTATTTCGCTGTCCTCGAATTTCACAAGTTCCCCTTCATTTTCTTTTCCATTACTCCCTCTCTTTATTATTAATACCCTTCCCTCTTTCTTCCTCCCATATTTTTGTCTCTGATTCCCTTTCTTATTCTTCTCTTCCACTCCTCCTTCCCCTCTTTTCTCTCACTATCTCTCCTCTCCTTTCTATAGGAATTTATCGTTATTATTTAATATCCGTGTCTCTCTTCATTTTTCACTTACCCTTCCACCTTTCCTCCTCTTCTCCTTCCGTTTATTCCATCTTCCATTTACATCTCGCCTGGCTCCCTCAGGTCTGGTGTCACAGGGCTCCTTGGGGCCTTATTTACTATGTAGAGGGAAGTCACGCCATCCCTATAGGTGCCTCCCCCATCATGGGTGAAAGGTGGAAGCTAGAAGGATGGACACCTCCCTCTCTATGGGTGCCTCCTCCATTATGGGGGAAATGGGTGGCAGCTGATACGAGGATATTCATTATCTTTCTAGGAGAGTTCTAAACAGCATGAGAGTAATAGATAGTGACCAAGTTTGATCCAAGGAAGGGGAAGGGTAACCTAAATGCATGGATCAGGAGTCCTTCAGTACTCTCGTGTTACCTGAATAGTGTCAGAACCTAACGAGCAGTTGATGTCATAAACGCTCAACTCTTGGCACCGATAATGGAAACTGCGTAACTCGAAAGGCCTCTATCAATTCCTTGCTTATTCTTGTGGTTTATGAAGCGTTCGTACGATCAAGCGAACCTTGAAGATTGAAAGCCACAATATCAAGGTTGCAGCTTGGAACGAAAGCTTTTAAGCAATGTTTCGCCCCCTCCTGGACCATCACCCTTTTCAAATTGTAATTTACTATATAAGAGTTCGAAATATTGACTAAAGTTGCAGATTCTCTCACCCACAGGGACACACGTTCAGATTTTAACGTTGCCTGGGTGTTCTCAGCTACGTCATTGACACACATCGTGGCCGGATTTTGTAAGCGTGACAAGGTGGTAACTGCTTTCTAAGTAGTACATTCGTGTTTCTTTAGCGCTTCGATGTCTTCGTGGCTGGAGGATCGAACCTTCAGTACTTGAGACATATTTGAATGTTAAACAATAAGCTCCATCACAACTCTCCATCACAGTGCTCCATAACACTACTCCATCACACTGCTCCATCACACTGCTACATCACGCTGCTCCATCACAGTGCTCCATCACAATTCTCCATCACACTGATCCATCACACTGCTCCATTACAATGCTCCATCACACTGCTCCATCACACTGCTCCATCATACTGCTCCATCACACTGCTTCATCACAATTCTCCATCATACTGCTCCATCACACTGCTCCATCACACTGCTCCATCACACTGCTCCGTCCCACTGCTCCATCACACTGCTTCATCACAATTCTTTATCACACTGCTCCATCACACTACTCCATCACACTGCTCCATCACACTGCTCTATCACAGCTCTCCATCACAGTGCTCCATCACAGTGCTCCATCACACTACTCCATCACACTACTCCATCACTCTACTCCAAGACACTACTCCATCACACTACTCCAACACACTACTCCATCACACTACTCCAACACACTGCTACAACACACTACTCCAACACACTACTCCATCACACTACTCCAACACACTACTCCATCACACTACTCCAACACACTACTCCATCACACTACTCCATCACACTACTCCAACACACTACTCCATCACACTACTCCAACACAGCTCTCCATCACACTGCTCCATCACAGCTCTCCATCACTCTACTCCAACACACTACTCCATCACACTATTCCATCACACTACTCCATCACACTACTCCATCACACTACTCCATCACACTGCTCCATCACACTGCTCTATCACAACTCTCCACCACACTGCTCCATCACACTGCTCCATCACACTGCTCCATCACACTGCTCCATCACACTGCTCCATCACATTGCTCCATCACACTGCTTCATCACACTGCTCCATCACACTGCTCCATCACACTGCTCCATCACACTACTCCACCACACTGCTCCACCACACTGCTCCATCACACTGCTCCATCACACTGCTCCATCACACTGCTCCACCACACTGCTCTATCACACTGCTCCATCACACTGCTCCATCACACTGCTCCATCACAGCTCTCCATCACACTGCTCCATCACACTACTCCACCACACTGCTCCACCACACTGCTCCATCACACTGCTCCATCACACTGCTCCATCACACTGCTCCACCACACTGCTCCACCACACTGCTCTATCACACTGCTCCATCACACTGCTCCATCACACTGCTCCATCACACTGCTCCATCACACTGCTCCACCACACTGCTCCACCACACTGCTCTATCACACTGCTCCATCACACTGCTCCATCACACTGCTCCATCACACTGCTCCACCACACTGCTCCATCACACTGCTCCATCACACTGCTCCATCACACTGCTCCATCACACTGCTCCATCACACTGCTCCATCACACTGCTCCACCACACTGCTCCATCACACTGCTCCATCACACTGCTCCATCACACTGCTCCATCACACTGCTCCATCACACTGCTCCATCACACTGCTCCACCACACTGCTCCATCACACTGCTCCATCACACTGCTCCACCACACTGCTCCATCACACTACTCCAACACACTACTCCATCACACTACTCCAACACACTGCTACAACACACTACTCCATCACACTACTCCAACACACTACTCCATCACACTACTCCAACACACTGCTACAACACACTACTCCAACACACTACTCCATCACACTACTCCAACACACTACTCCATCACACTACTCCATCACACTACTCCAACACACTGCTACAACACACTACTCCATCACACTACTCCATCACACTACTCCAACACACTACTCCATCACACTACTCCAACACACTACTCCATCACACTGCTCCATCACACTACTCCATCACACTGCTCCATCACACTGCTTCATCACACTACTCCACCACACTGCTCCACCACACTGCTCCATCACACTGCTCCATCACACTGCTCCATCACACTGCTCCATCACACTACTCCACCACACTGCTCCATCACACTGCTCCATCACACTGCTCCATCACACTGCTCCATCACACTGCTCCATCACACTGCTCCATCACACTGCTCCATCACACTACTCCACCACACTGCTCCATCACACTGCTCCATCACACTGCTCCATCACACTGCTCCATCACACTGCTCCATCACAATGCTCCATCACACTGCTCCATCACACTGCTCCATCACACTGCTCCATCACACTGCTCCTCCACACTGCTCCACCACACTGCTCCACCACACTGCTCCATCACACTGCTCCATCACACTGCTCCATCACACTGCTCCACCACACTGCTCCATCACACTGCTCCATCACACTGCTCCATCACACTGCTCCATCACACTGCTCCACCACACTGCTCCATCACACTGCTCCACCACACTGCTCCACCACACTGCTCCACCACACTGCTCCATCACACTGCTCCATCACACTGCTCCATCACACTGCTCCACCACACTGCTCCACCACACTGCTCCATCACACTGCTCCATCACACTGCTCCATCACACTGCTCCATCACACTGCTCCATCACAGTGCTCCATCACACTACTCCATCACACTGCTCCATCATACTGCTCCATAACACTGCTCCATCACACTGCTCCATCACACTTCTCCATCACACTGCTCCATCACACTTCTCCATCACACTGCTCCATCACACTGCTCCATCACACTACTCCACCACACTGCTCCATCACACTGCTCCATCACACTGCTCCATCACACTGCTCCATCACACTGCTCCATCACACTGCTCCATCACACTGCTCCATCACACTGCTCTATCACAACTCTCCACCACACTGCTCCATCACACTGCTCCATCACACTGCTCCATCACACTGCTCCATCACACTGCTCCATCACACTGCTCCACCACACTGCTCCATCACACTGCTCCATCACACTGCTCCATCACACTGCTCCATCACACTGCTCCATCACACTGCTCCATCACACTGCTCCATCACACTGCTCCATCACACTGCTCCATCACACTGCTCCATCACACTGCTCCATCACACTGCTCTATCACAACTCTCCACCACACTGCTCCATCACACTGCTCCATCACACTGCTCCATCACACTGCTCCATCACACTGCTCCATCACACTGCTCCACCACACTGCTCCATCACACTGCTCCATCACACTGCACCATCACACTGCTCCATCACACTGCTCCATCACACTGCTCCATCACACTGCTCCATCACACTGCTCCATCACACTGCTCCATCACACTGCTCCATCACACTGCTCCATCACACTGCTCCATCACACTGCTCCATCACAACTCTCCACCACACTGCTCCATCACACTGCTCCATCACACTGCTCCATCACACTGCTCCATCACACTGCTCCATCACACTGCTCCACCACTCTGCTCCATCACACTGCTCCATCACACTGCACCATCACACTGCTCCATCACACTGCTCCATCACACTGCTCCATCACACTGCTCCATCACACTGCTCCATCACACTGCTCCATCACACTGCTCCATCACACTGCTCCATCACACTGCTCCACCACACTGCTCCATCACACTGCTCCATCACACTGCTCCATCACACTGCTCCATCACACTGCTCCATCACACTGCTCCATCACACTGCTCCATCACACTGCTCCATCACACTGCTCTATCACAACTCTCCACCACACTGCTCCATCACACTGCTCCATCACACTGCTCCATCACACTGCTCCATCACACTGCTCCATCACACTGCTCCATCACACTGCTCCACCACACTGCTCCATCACACTGCTCCATCACACTGCTCCATCACACTGCTCCATCACACTGCTCCATCACACTGCTCCATCACACTGCTCCATCACACTGCTCCACCACATTGCTCCATCACACTGCTCCATCACACTGCTCCATCACACTGCTCCATCACACTGCTCCACCACACTGCTCCATCACACTGCTCCACCACACTGCTCCATCACACTGCTCCATCACACTGCTCCATCACACTGCTCCATCACACTGCTCCATCACACTGCTCCATCACACTGCTCCATCACACTGCTCCATCACACTGCTCCATCACACTGCTCCATCACACTGCTCTATCACACTGCTCCATCACACTGCTCCATCACACTGCTCCATCACACTGCTCCATCACACTGCTCCATCACACTGCTCCATCACACTGCTCCATCACACTGCTCCATCACACTGCTCTATCACACTGCTCCATCACACTGCTCCATCACACTGCTCCATCACACTGCTCTATCACACTGCTCCAGCACACTGCTCCAGCACACTGCTCCATCACACTGCTCCATCACACTGCTCTATCACACTGCTCCATCACACTGCTCCATCACACTGCTCTATCACACTGCTCCATCACACTGCTCCATCACACTGCTCCATCACACTGCTCCATCACACTGCTCCATCACACTGCTCTATCACACTGCTCCAGCACACTGCTCCATCACACTGCTCCATCACACTGCTCCATCACACTGATCTATCACACTGCTCCATCACACTGCTCCATCACACTGCTCCATCACACTGCTCCATCACACTGCTCCATCACACTGCTCCAGCACACTGCTCCATCACACTGCTCCATCACACTGCTGCATCACACTGCTCCATCACACTGCTCCATCACACTGCTCTATCACACTGCTCCATCACACTGCTCCATCACACTGCTCCATCACACTGCTCCATCACACTGCTCCATCACACTGCTCCAGCACACTGCTCCAGCACACTGCTCCATCACACTGCTCCATCACACTGCTCCATCACACTGCTCCATCACACTGCTCCATCACACTGCTCCATCACACTGCTCCATCACACTGCTGCATCACACTGCTCCATCACACTGCTCCAGCACACTGCTCCATCACACTGCTCCATCACACTGCTGCATCACACTGCTGCATCACACTGCTCCATCACACTGCTCCATCACACTGCTCCATCACACTGCTCCAGCACACTGCTCCATCACACTGCTCCATCACACTGCTCCATCACACTGCTCCATCACACTGCTCCATCACACTGCTGCATCACACTGCTGCATCACACTGCTCCATCACACTGCTGCATCACACTGCTCCATCACACTGCTCCATCACACTGCTCCATCACACTGCTCCATCACACTGCTCCATCACACTGCTGCATCACACTGCTGCATCACACTGCTCCATCACACTGCTGCATCACACTGCTGCATCACACTGCTGCATCACACTGCTCCATCACACTGCTCCATCACACTGCTGCATCACACTGCTCCATCACACTGCTCCATCACACTGCTCCATCACACTGCTCCACCACACTGCTCCACCACACTGCTCCATCACACTGCTCCATCACACTGCTCCATCACACTGCTCCATCACACTGCTCCATCACACTGCTCCATCACACTGCTCCATCACACTGCTCCATCACACTGCTCCATCACACTGCTCCATCACACTGCTCCATCACACTGCTCCATCACACTGCTCCATCACACTGCTCCATCACACTGCTCCATCACACTGCTCCACCACACTGCTCCACCACACTGCTCCATCACACTGCTCCATCACACTGCTCCATCACACTGCTCCACCACACTGCTCCATCACACTGCTCCATCACACTGCTCCATCACACTGCTTCATCACACTGCTCCATCACACTGCTCCAGCACACTGCTCCATCACACTGCTCCATCACACTGCTCCATCACACTGCTCCATCACACTGCTCCATCACACTGCTCCATCACACTGCTCCATCACACTGCTCCATCACACTGCTCCACCACACTGCTCCATCACACTGCTCCATCACACTGCTCCATCACACTGCTCCATTACACCGCTCCATCACACTGCTCCATCACACTGCTCCATCACACTGCTCCATCACACTGCTCCATCACACTGCTCCATCACACTGCTCCATCACACTGCTCCATCACACTGCTCCATCACACTGCTCCATCACACTGCTCCACCACACTGCTCCATCACACTGCTCCACCACACTGCTCCACCACACTGCTCCATCACACTGCTCCATCACACTGCTCCATCACACTGCTCCATCACACTGCTCCACCACACTGCTCCACCACACTGCTCCATCACACTGCTCCATCACACTGCTCCATCACACTGCTCCATCACACTGCTCCACCACACTGCTCCATCACACTGCTCCACCACACTGCTCCATCACACTGCTCCATCACACTGCTCCACCACACTGCTCCATCACACTGCTCCACCACACTGCTCCATCACACTGCTCCACCACACTGCTCCATCACACTGCTCCACCACACTGCTCCATCACACTGCTCCATCACACTGCTCCATCACACTGCTCCATCACACTGCTCCACCACACTGCTTTATCACACTGCTCCATCACACTGCTCCACCACACTGCTCCATCACACTGCTCCACCACACTGCTCCATCACACTGCTCCATCACACTGCTCCATCACACTGCTCCAGCACACTGCTCCACCACACTGCTCCATCACACTGCTCCATCACACTGCTCCATCACACTGCTTCACCACACTGCTCCATCACACTGCTCCATCACACTGCTCCACCACACTGCTCCATCACACTGCTCCATCACACTGCTCCACCACACTGCTCCATCACACTGCTCCACCACACTGCTCCATCACACTGCTCCATCACACTGCTCCACCACACTGCTCCATCACACTGCTCCACCACACTGCTCCATCACACTGCTCCATCACACTGCTCCACCACACTGCTCCATCACACTGCTCCACCACACTGCTCCATCACACTGCTCCACCACACTGCTCCATCACACTGCTCCATCACACTGCTCCATCACACTGCTCCACCACACTGCTCCATCACACTGCTCCATCACACTGCTCCATCACACTGCTCCACCACACTGCTCCACCACACTGCTCCACCACACTGCTCCATCACACTGCTCCACCACACTGCTCCATCACACTGCTCCACCACACTGCTCCATCACACTGCTCCATCACACTGCTCCATCACACTGCTCCATCACACTGCTCCACCACACTGCTCCATCACACTGCTCCACCACACTGCTCCATCACACTGCTCCACCACACTGCTCCATCACACTGCTCCATCACACTGCTCCATCACACTGCTCCACCACACTGCTCCACCACACTGCTCCACCACACTGCTCCATCACACTGCTCCATCACACTGCTCCATCACACTGCTCCACCACACTGCTCCATCACACTGCTCCACCACACTGCTCCACCACACTGCTCCATCACACTGCTCCACCACACTGCTCCACCACACTGCTCCAGCACACTGCTCCATCACACTGCTCCAGCACACTGCTCCAGGAAGGCCACGTAAGCATCACTCTCGTCATATCAAACACATTTACGTGTTTTCCACTTTTCCAGTTGAAATTCTTATT
>NC_091306.1:8547649-8587649 GCF_038502225.1 Cherax quadricarinatus | reverse complement strand
CTCATACATGTGTCTCATCCTTGTGTCTCATCCTTGTGTCTCATCCTTGTGTCTCATCTGTGTGTCTCATACATGCGTCTCATCCATATGTCTCATCCATATGTCTCATCCGTGTGTTTAGCTTCCATCTGGCCTCGTCACCCTTGTACTTCTCATTTTAAACGATCTGTTTTTATGTTCCTTCTCGGATCCTCTGAGTATCTTGTAGATCGTAATCCTATCTTCCCCTGGTCTTTCCCTGAAGGTAGTCAAGTTGTGTTTCTTTAGTCTATAACTCAACCATCTCAGCTTCAGGACTGTGATAAAAACCCTTGGATCTTCGAATTTTGTTTTTAAATATTTCTGACCAGAAGCTCCAGTTCCTGGGCTCCGACTCCAACCCTCAGGCAACTGATGGGATGTATTCTCAATCCCGCTGGTATTGTTCTACATACAGCTGAATCCTCGTATGCAGATTCTCTCTCATTCTTTCACCCTCTCTCTATCTATTGTTCTTTCTTTTCCCTTCCTTCTTTTCCTTCCCCTCTCACTTCTGTTTATAGTTCAGTCGGACACACAGCACACACTGTGTTGGTCTCTTGCACTCTGCCCCACGTGGTATTGTCTCCTGGGGGCACCGGGAATGTTTACTGTGTAAACACGAGTGTTCTGTTTAGCATGGGAGATTGTCAGCTCAGTGGTACAGGCTCATTACCTACTGCTGACGTTTCTGCTGAAGCTGTTGCAGCAACTGCTGATGTTTTGTTATCGTTGGTGCTGTTGCTAGCCTTGTTTTTGTTTCTGTGATTACTGTTACAGCTGCGGGTGGTATTAATGCTGTTTCTACGTCGTTACTTTTTAGTTGTTTTTACTCCTGTATTTGTTGAGGCTTATGCTGCTACTGTTTGCTACTGATGATTCCAGTTTTGCTTTTGTTGTTGATTCTTCTGTTGCTGCTGTTTTCCTGTTACTCGTGTTCTCGTTGCTATGATGGTGCTGTACACAAACACACACGCACAGAGAGAGAGAGAGAGAGAGAGAGAGAGAGAGAGAGAGAGAGAGAGAGAGAGAGAGAGAGAGAGAGAGAGAGAGAGAGAGAGAGAGAGAGAGAGAGAGAGAGAATAATAATAATGTTAAAGATAGTTTTAATGCGGCAAGGAAGATAATGTATAAAGTACGAAGATACTCATAAACATATATAAATAAAAAAAACAGTGGCAGTCTATGATACCACCCTGGTGTAACGTACTTGTGATGCTACCCTGACGTAGCATACTTATGATGCTGCCCTGACGTAGCATACTTACGACGTTAAAAAGTAGTAATATTCGTGAAGGCTAATGGAGGCGGGCTGAGGGTGACTGATAGCTGGAATTTATTGAGGCGTTCTTGTGCAGCGCTCGGCTCAGACGACTTACCTCGATGTTCCTTTATTAATCGCTACAAAAACGGCTCACGTAGGTTGTAGGGTAGATGTGATGAGGAGGAAGTGAGAGAGTGATGTGAGGGTGGAGGAGGTGGATGCTAGAATGAGCTGTGGAAGGTGAGGAGGAGGAGGAGAAGGAGGCTGTGAGAGTGAACTAGCGAAGAAGGAAGAAGTCAGGAGTTAGGAAATGAGAAGGGGAAGAGGAGATAGAGGAGGTGGGAAGGTGTGGGTGAAATTTTGGGAGGAAAATAACTAGAAGTGGATTACACCAAGGAAGTCTTGGGACAGTAGAAAATAAATGAGAGGTTATAGATGCAGGGAGAGACAGAGAGAGAGAGAGAGAGAGAGAGAGAGAGAGAGAGAGAGAGAGAGAGAGAGAGAGACAGACAGACAGACAGACAGACAGACAGAGACAGAGACAGAGACAGACAGACAGACAGGCAAATGAGTGATTCTTGTTACCATGAGCACTAGAGATGATAGAGTTTCTGTTACATGGGAATTAAATATCTCTCAGAATTATATATCTCTCAGAACCGGTTGGTAGATAAGACACATAGGCAACATTTAGGCAACTTTATTCCGAAACGTTTCGCCTACACAGTAGGCTTCTTCAGTCGAGTACAGAAAGTAGGCAGGAGCAGTAGAGATGTGAAGACGATGTAATCAGTCCATCACCCTTGAAGTCGTAGATTTGAGGTTGTCAGTCCCTCAGCCTGGAGAAGTTCTGTTCCAAAGTCTGGAACTAACTGAAGATCAAGCGACAGTGTTGAGACTTAAATACTGTCGGAAGGAGAAGTGCAGAGTAGTAGTAGTGAGAATGTAGCCACTGAGATGTCACGCCCCTTTCAGATCAAACAGTTCTCACTTGAAAAAGTTGTCCAAGGTGTTTTCTCTTCTGTACCAAGATGCCATTGTGTTGCAGTGTCTGATAGAGTGATTATCAAATGGTATACAATACCGACAGGTTGGTAGATAAGACACATAGGCAACATTTAGGCAACTTTACTCCGAAACGTTTCGCCTACACAGTAGGCTTCTTCAGTCGAGTACAGAAAGTGAGAATTGTTAGATCTGAGAGGGACGTGACCTTTCAGAGGCTACATTCTCACTACTATTATTCTGCACCTCTCCTTCCGACAGTATTTGTCTCCGCACTGTCGCTTGATCTTCAGTTAGTTCCAGACTTTGGAACAGAACTTCTCCAGGCTAAGGACTGACAACCTCAAATCTACGACTTCAAGGGTGATGGACTGATTTCATCGTCTTCACATCACTACTGCTCCCGCCTACTTTCTGTACTCGACTGAAGAAGCCTACTGTGTAGGCGAAACGTTTCGGAATAAAGTTGCCTAAATGTTGCCTATGTGTCTTATCTACCCAACATTATCCTCCAATCCATTATTATTATTATTATTATTATTATTATTATTATTATTATTATTATTATTATTATTATTATTATCAAAGAGAAACGCTAAACTTAAAAGGGTCTCCTCTACTCCAACAACACTCTCCTTCACTCCAACAAAACCATCCTCACTCCAACAACACTATCCCTCACTCCAACAACACCATCCTTCACTCCAACAACACCATCCTCCCCACCAACAACGCCATCCTCCACTCCGACAGCAATATCCCCCCCCCACCAACACCATCCTCCACCCCAACATCATCGCCCACTCCAACAGCGCCACTTCCTGACCACCTCACTCACATCCTCCACCAACTCCTCACAATATCTCGAGTTTTCCGTCTAACTCCCCACATCCCAGAAGATATCTCCTCCTTTCTCTGAAATACTGTTCTTGGCACAGCCAACACACAGCAGTGTAATCTTGACTCTCATAAGTAAGTTGTTTCTTGCAAGAGATTAAGAATCTTGTAGCTGGAACGATCTCCCTCCACGAGGAGACACGTGACAGAGAGAGAGAGAGAGAGAGAGAGAGAGAGAGAGATAAGAACTAGAAGAGGGAATAGAAGGCAAAAGAGAGAGAGAGAGATAGAGAGAGATAAGAACTAGAAGAGGGAATAGAAGGCAAAAGAGAAAAAGAAGATAATAAAGGCAGACGAGAGAGAGGAAAAAAAAAGGAGTATGGAAGATATGAACAAAATACCTTATTGGAAAGAGAAATTAAGAAGGCCGAAAATAAAGAGAAAGATGAGGAAAAGAGGAACAAAAAAGGAGGATGGAAAAAGAGAGAGGAGGAAAGTGTCTGGAGATAATGAGAGGAATTGAGAAAGTATCTTAAATCTGAAATTGTTCGAGATGACAGAGTCGAGGGTACAGGCTAGAAAGGTGACCATTGTTGACATGAAGTGAGGGGTAAAGGCTGGTAGGGTGACCAGTGTTGAAAGGGTGACCATTGTTGACACTATGTGAGGGTACAGGCTGGGAGGGTGACCGGTGTTGGCAGGAAGTGAGGGTAAAAGCTTGAAGAATAACAGCTGTTGACATGGAGTGACAGTAGAGGCTAGAAGGGTGACGACCGTTGTTGGCAATAAGTCACATTAGAGGCTCGGAGGGTGACTATTGTTGACAGGAAGTGACGGCATATCCAGGGAGGGTAACTGCTGTAGGCAGGAACTGAGGGCAAAGGCAGGGTGACTATTGTTGTCAGAAAGTGAGGAGAGAATAAGGGCCGGTGACTGTTGTTGACAGGGATTGACGATAGAGGATTGGGGCGTGACCATTGTTGGCAGGGAGTGATTGGAGCCGATGAGAGGGTGAGTATTGTTGACAGGGAGTGAGAGAAGTGGTAAAAAAGGTGATCATTGTTGGCAGGGAGTGAAGGGAAGGCGATGGGAGGGTGTCAGTTGTTGGTAGGGAGTGAGAATAGAGGCTGGGAGAGTGACTATTGTTGGCAAGGAGTGAGAGAAACGCTGGGAGGGTGACTATTGTTGGCAAGGAGTGAGGGAAATGCTGGGAGTGTAACTATTGTTTGCAAGGAGTGAGGGAGGTGCTGGGAGGGTGACTATTGTTGGCAAGGAGTGAGGGAAACGCTTGGAGGGTGACTATTGTTTGCAAGGAGTGAGGGAAATGCTGGGAGTGTAACTATTGTTGGCAAGGAGTGAGGGAAATGCTGGGAGTGTAACTATTGTTTGCAAGGAGTGAGGGAGGCGCTGGGAGGGTGACTATTGTTGGCAAGGAGTGAGGGAGGCGCTGAGAGGGTGACTATTGTTGGCAAGGAGAGAGGGAAACGCTGGGAGGGTGACTATTGTTGGCAAAGGAGTGAGGGAAATGCTGGGAGTGTAACTATTGTTGGCAAGGAGTGAGGGAAACGCTGGGAGGGTGACTATTGTTGGCAAGGAGTGAGGGAAATGCTGGGAGTGTAACTATTGTTTGCAAGGAGTGAGGGAGGCGCTGGGAGGGTGATTATTGTTGGCAAGGAGTGAGGGAGGAGCTGGGAGGGTGGCTATTGTTGGCAAAGGAGTGAGGGAAAGGCTGGGAGGGTGACTATTGTATGCAAGGAGTGAGGGAAATACTGGGAGTGTAACTATTGTTGGCAAGGTGTGAGGGAAACGCTGGGAGAGTGACTATTGTATGCAAGGAGTGAGGGAAATGCTGGGAGTGTAACTATTGTTGGCAAGGAGTGAGGGAAATGCTGGGAGTGTAACTATTGTTGTCAAGGAGTGAGGGAGGCGCTGGGAGGGTGACTATTGTTGGCAAGGAGTGAGGGAGGCGCTGGGAGGGTGACTATTGTTGGCAAGGAGTGAGGGAGGCGCTGGGAGGGTGACTATTGTTGGCAAGGAGTGAGGGAGGCGCTGGGAGGGTGACTATTGTTGGCAAGGAGTGAGGGAGGCGCTGGGAGGGTGACTATTGTTGGCAAGGAGTGAGGGAGGAGCTGGGAGGGTGACTATTGTTGGCAAGGAGTGAGGGAGGCGCTGGGAGGGTGACTATTGTTGGCAAGGAGTGAGGGAGGCGCTGGGAGGGTGACTATTGTTGGCAAGGAGTGAGGGAGGCGCTGGGAGGGTGACTATTGTTGGCAAGGAGTGAGGGAGGAGCTGGGAGGGTGACTATTGTTGGCAAGGAGTGAGGGAGGCGCTGGGAGGGTGACTATTGTTGGCAAGGAGTGAGGGAGGCGCTGGGAGGGTGACTATTGTTGGCAAGGAGTGAGGGAGGCGCTGGGAGGGTGACTATTGTTGGCAAGGAGTGAGGGAGGCGCTGGGAGGGTGACTATTGTTGGCAAGGAGTGAGGGAGGCGCTGGGAGGGTGACTATTGTTGGCAAGGAGTGAGGGAGGCGCTGGGAGGGTGACTATTGTTGGCAAGGAGTGAGGGAGGCGCTGGGAGGGTGACTATTGTTGGCAAGGAGTGAGGGAGGCGCTGGGAGGGTGACTATTGTTGGCAAGGAGTGAGGGAGGCGCTGGGAGGGTGACTATTGTTGGCAAGGAGTGAGGGAGGCGCTGGGAGGGTGACTATTGTTGGCAAGGAGTGAGGGAGGCGCTGGGAGGGTGACTATTGTTGGCAAGGAGTGAGGGAGGCGCTGGGAGGGTGACTATTGTTGGCAAGGAGTGAGGGAGGCGCTGGGAGGGTGACTATTGTTGGCAAGGAGTGAGGGAGGCGCTGGGAGGGTGACTATTGTTGGCAAGGAGTGAGGGAGGCGCTGGGAGGGTGACTATTGTTGGCAAGGAGTGAGGGAGGCGCTGGGAGGGTGACTATTGTTGGCAAGGAGTGAGGGAGGCGCTGGGAGGGTGACTATTGTTGGCAAGGAGTGAGGGAGGCGCTGGGAGGGTGACTATTGTTGGCAAGGAGTGAGGGAGGCGCTGGGAGGGTGACTATTGTTGGCAAGGAGTGAGGGAGGCGCTGGGAGGGTGACTATTGTTGGCAAGGAGTGAGGGAGGCGCTGGGAGGGCGACTATTGTTGGCAAGGAGTGAGGGAGGCGCTGGGAGGGTGACTATTGTTGGCAAGGAGTGAGGGAGGCGCTGGGAGGGCGACTATTGTTGGCAAGGAGTGAGGGAGGCGCTGGGAGGGTGACTATTGTTGGCAAGGAGTGAGGGAGGCGCTGGGAGGGCGACTATTGTTGGCAAGGAGTGAGGGAGGCGCTGGGAGGGTGACTATTGTTGGCAAGGAGTGAGGGAGGCGCTGGGAGGGTGACTATTGTTGGCAAGGAGTGAGGGAGGCGCTGGGAGGGTGACTATTGTTGGCAAGGAGTGAGGGAGGCGCTGGGAGGGTGACTATTGTTGGCAAGGAGTGAGGGAGGCGCTGGGAGGGTGACTATTGTTGGCAAGGAGTGAGGGAGGCGCTGGGAGGGTGACTATTGTTGGCAAGGAGTGAGAGAGGCGCTGGGAGGGTGACTATTGTTGGCAAGGAGTGAGGGAGGCGCTGGGAGGGTGACTATTGTTGGCAAGGAGTGAGGGAGGCGCTGGGAGGGCGACTATTGTTGGCAAGGAGTGAGGGAGGCGCTGGGAGGGTGACTATTGTTGGCAAGGAGTGAGGGAGGCGCTGGGAGGGTGACTATTGTTGGCAAGGAGTGAGGGAGGCGCTGGGAGGGTGACTATTGTTGGCAAGGAGTGAGGGAGGCGCTGGGAGGGTGACTATTGTTGGCAAGGAGTGAGGGAAGGAAAAGATTGGAACTTGAAAATGAAATAGATTTTCGATGGAGCTTGTGGAGGCTCTGCCGTGAGCAGACATGGCTGGGCCGTGAGCAGACATGGCTGGGCCGTGAGCAGACATGGCTGGGCCGTGAGCAGACATGGCTGGGCCGTGAGCAGACATGGCTGGGCCGTGAGCAGACATGGCTGGGCCGTGAGCAGACATGGCTGGGCCGTGAGCAGACATGGCTGGGCCGTGAGCAGACATGGCTGGGCCGTGAGCAGACATGGCTGGGCCGTGAGCAGACATATCTGGGCCGTGAGCAGACATGGCTGGGCCGTGAGCAGACATGGCTGGGCCGTGAGCAGACATGGCTGGGCCGTGAGCAGACATGGCTGGGCCGTGAGCAGACATGGCTGGGCCGTGAGCAGACATGGCTGGGCCGTGAGCAGACATGGCTGGGCCGTGAGCAGACATGGCTGGGCCGTGAGCAGACATGGCTGGGCCGTGAGCAGACATGGCTGGGCCGTGAGCAGACATGGCTGGGCCGTGAGCAGACATGGCTGGGCCGTGAGCAGACATGGCTGGGCCGTGAGCAGACATGGCTGGGCCGTGAGCAGACATGGCTGGGCCGTGAGCAGACATGGCTGGGCCGTGAGCAGACATGGCTGGGCCGTGAGCAGACATGGCTGGGCCGTGAGCAGACATGGCTGCGGCGTGAGCAGACATGGCTGGGCCGTGAGCAGACATGGCTGGGGCGTGAGCAGACATGGCTGGGCCGTGAGCAGACATGGCTGGGCCGTGAGCAGACATGGCTGGGTCGTGAGCAGACATGGCTGGGCCGTGAGCAGACATGACTGGGACGTGAGCAGGCATGCCTGGGTCGTGAGCAGACATGGCTGGGCCGTGAGCAGACATGGCTGGGCCGTGAGCAGACATGACTGGGCCGTGAGCAGACATGGCTGGGCCATGAGCAGACATGGCTGGGCCGTGAGTAGACATGGCTGGGCCCTGAGCAGACATGGCTGGGCCCTGAGCAGACATGGCTGGGCCCTGAGCAGACATGGCTGGGCCCTGAGCAGACATAGCTTTCAGTCACTCTTGTTAACGCTAAATCACATACATCTTTTTTTCCTGACCAGTAAGAAAAGTCTAACTAAAATATGAGAAAAATCCCAGCATATAATTTGTGTGGTATGACCCTGGTATTTGCATATGCTTATCGTGTAGCGGTGGAAAAGTGGCTGACGGATGAAAGTGGCTGACGGGTGAAAGTGGCTGACGGATGAAAGTGGCTGACGGGTGAAAGTGGCTGACGGGTGAAAGTGGCTGACGGATGAAAGTGGCTGACCGGTGAAAGTGGCTGACGGGTGAAAGTGGCTGACGGATGAAAGTGGCTGACGGATGAAAGTGGCTGACGGGTGAAAGTGGCTGACGGATGAAAGTGGCTGACGGGTGAAAGTGGCTGACGGGTGAAAGTGGCTGACGGATGAAAGTGGCTGACGGGTGAAAGTGGCTGACGGATGAAAGTGGCTGACGGGTGAAAGTGGCTGACGGGTGAAAGTGGCTGACGGGTGAAAGTGGCTGACGGATGAAAGTGGCTGACGGGTGAAAGTGGCTGACGGGTGAAAGTGGCTGACGGATGAAAGTGGCTGACGGGTGAAAGTGGCTGACGGATGAAAGTGGCTGACGGATGAAAGTGGCTGACGGGTGAAAGTGGCTGACGGGTGAAAGTGGCTGACGGATGAAAGTGGCTGACGGGTGAAAGTGGCTGACGGGTGAAAGTGGCTGACGGATGAAAGTGGCTGACGGATGAAAGTGGCTGACGGATGAAAGTGGCTGACGGATGAAAGTGGCTGAAGGATGAAAGTGGCTGACGGATGAAAGTGGCTGATGGATGAAAGTGGCTGACGGATGAAAGTGGCTGACGGATGAAAGTGGCTGACGGATGAAAATGGCTGACGCATGAAAGTGGCTGACGGATGAAAGTGGCTGACGGATGAAAATGGCTGACGGATGAAAGTGGCTGACGGGTGAAAGTGGCTGACGGGTGAAAGTGGCTGACGGGTGAAAGTGGCTGACGGGTGAAAGTGGCTGACGGGTGAAAGTGGCTGACGGATGAAAGTGGCTGACGGATGAAAGTGGCTGACGGATGAAAGTGGCTGACGGGTGAAAGTGGCTGACGGGTGAAAGTGGCTGACGGATGAAAGTGGCTGACGGATGAAAGTGGCTGACGGGTGAAAGTGGCTGACGGGTGAAAATAGTTTCTGACAGAGTTGGCCTTTAAAACCCACATAAATGTTTTTTTTATTCATGGAAATACGTCTCGCCACGTTCTGCCTTACTCAAGATTACTATATTACAATGTGGGGGCTGGCTGTGGGTAATGTGGGGGCTGGCTGTGGGTAATGTGGGGGCTGGCTGTTGGTAATGTGGGGGCTGGCTGTGGGTAATGTGGGGGCTGGCTGTTGGTAATGTGGGGGCTGGCTGTGGGTAATGTGGGGGCTGGCTGTTGGTAATGTGGGGGCTGGCTGTGGGTAATGTGGGGGCTGGCTGTTGGTAATGTGGGGGCTGGCTGTGGGTAATGTTGGGGCTGGCTGTGGATAATGTTGGAGCTGGCTGTAGGTAATGTTGTGGCTGGCTGTGGGTAATGTTGGGGCTGGCTGTCGGTAATGTTGGGGCTGGCTGTGAATAATGTTGTGGCTGGCTGTGGATAATGTTGGAGCTGGCTGTAGGTAATGTTGTGGCTGGCTGTGGATAATGTTGGAGCTGGCTGTAGGTAATGTTGTGGCTGGCTGTGGGTAATGTTGGGGCTGGCTGTCGGTAATGTTGGGGCTGGCTGTGGGTAATGTTGTGGCTGGCTGTAGATAATGTTGGAGCTGGCTGTAGGTAATGTTGTGGCTGGCTGTGGATAATGTTGGAGCTGGCTGTCGGTAATGTTGGGGCTGGCTGTCGGTAATGTTGGGGCTGGCTGTGGGTAATGTTGTGGCTGGCTGTGGATAATGTTGGAGCTGGCTGTCGGTAATGTTGGGGATGGCTGTCGGTAATGTTGGGGCTGGCTGTGGGTAATGTTGTGGCTGGCTGTGGATAATGTTGGAGCTGGCTGTCGGTAATGTTGGGGATGGCTGTCGGTAATGTTGGGGATGGCTGTCGGTAATGTTGTGGCTGGCTGTGGATAATGTTGGAGCTGGCTGTAGGTAATGTTGTGGCTGGCTGTGGATAATGTTGGAGGTGGCTGTCGGTAATGTTGGGGCTGGCTGTCGGTAATGTTGGGGCTGGCTGTGGGTAATGTTGTGGCTGGCTGTGGATAATGTTGGAGCTGGCTGTAGGTAATGTTGTGGCTGGCTGTGGGTAATGTTGGAGCTGGCTGTGGGTAATGTTGGAGCTATCTGTGGGTAATGGTGAGGCTGGCTGTGGGTAAAGTTGGAGCTGACTGTGGGTAATGTTGGAGCTGGCTGTGGGTAATGTTTGGGCTGGCTGTGGGTAATGTTGGGGCTGCTGTGGGTAATGCTGGGGCTGGCTGTGGGTATTGTTGGGGCTGGCTGTGGGTAATGTTGGGGCTGGCTGTTGGTAATGTTGGAGCTGTTTGTGGGTAATGTTGGAGCTGGCTGTGGGTAATGTTGGGGCTGGCTGTGGGTAATGTTGGAGCTGGGTGTGGATAATATTGGAGCTAGCTGTGGGTATTGTTGGGACTGGCTGTGGGTAATGTTGGGGCTGGCTGTGGGTAATGTTGGGGCTGGTTGTGGGTAACGTTGGGGCTGACTTTGGGTAGCGTTGGGGAAGACTGTGGGTAATGTTGGGGCTGGTTGTGGGTAACGTTGGGGCTGACTTTTGGTAACGTTGGGGCTGACTGTGGGTAATGTTGGGGCTGGTTGTGGGTAACGTTGGGGCTGGTTGTGGGTAACGTTTGGGCTGGCTGTGGATAGCGCTGGAGCTGGCTGTGGGTAACGTTGGGGCTGACTGTGGGTAATGTTGTGGCTGGTTGTGGGTAACGTTGGGGCTGGCTGTGGGTAACGTTGGAGCTGGCAGTGGGTAACGTTGAGGTTGACGGTGGGTAATGTTGGGGCTGGCTGTGGGTAACGTTGGGGCTGGTTGTAGGTAACGTTGGAGCTGGCTGTAGGTAACGTTGGAGCTGGCTGTGGGTAATGTTGGGGCTGATTGTGGGTAATGTTGGGGCTGGCTGTGGGTAACGTTGGGGCTGGCTTTGGGTAATGGAATCGTGAGGCTGGTTCACCAACTACCCATCACGATCTATATGACGTGCTGCCGACAACATTGAGGGAAGGGCACTCGTTTCTGAACAAGCCGCTACTGGAACAATGTTTCGCTCTGTGTACAGATTCACCAGGTCTACACCAAGCTATGCGGTTTCTCAGTCAAAGCTTGTCCAGAAGCGTGTCTTTCCTACGTTGCCCAGGACGAGCCAACTGCCTTGAACTACCCACCTGGAGGTTACCTGGAGGTTATTCCGGGGATCAACGCCCCCGCGGCCCGGTCCATGACCAGGCCTCCCGATGGATCAGGGCCTGATCAACTAGGCTGTTACTGCTGGCCGCACGCAGTCCAACGTTCGAGCCACAGCCCGGCTGATCCGGCACTGACTTTAGGTATCTGTCCAGCTCTCTCTTGAAGGCAGCCAGGGGTTTATTGGCAATTCCCCTAATGCTTGATGGGAGGCTGTTGAACAGTTTTGGGCCCCGGACACTTATGGTGTTTTCTCTTAGTGTACCAATGGCGCCCCTACTTTTTATTGGCGGCATTTTGCATCGCCTGCCCAGTCTTTTACTTTCGTAGGGAGTGATTTCTGTGTGCAGATTTGGGACCATTCCTTCCAAGATTTTCCAAGTGTAGATTATGATATATCTCTCCCTCCTGCGTTCCAACGAGTACAAGTCAAGTGCTTCCAAGCGTTCCCAGTAGTTAAGGTGCTTGACAGAACTTATACGTGCAGTAAAGGATCTCTGTACACTCTCAAGATCTGCGATTTCACCGGCTTTGAATGGAGATGTTAATGTACAGCAGTATTCCAGCCTAGAGAGAACAAATGATTTGAAAAGGATCATCATGGGCTTGGCATCTCTCGTTTTGAAAGTTCTCATTATCCATCCTATCATTTTCTTTGCACGTGCGATCGTGGCACTGTTGTGATCCTTGAAAATGAGATCCTCAGACATTACTACTCCCAGGTCCCTTACATTATTTTTCCGTTCTATTGTATGGCCGGAGTCAGTAGTATACTCTGTTTTAGTTATTATCTCCTCCAGTTTTCCATAACGGAGTAGTTGGAATTTGTCCTCATTGAACATCATATTGTTTACCGTTGCCCACTGGAAAACTTTGTTTATATCTTCTTGGAGGTTAACCGCGTCCTCAGCAGATGACAGCCTCATGCAGATCCTAGTATCATCCGCAAAGGATGATACGGTGCTGTGGTGTATATCTCTGTCTATGTCTGATATGAGGATAAGGAATAAGATGGGGGCGAGTACTGTGCCTTGTGGAACAGAGCTCTTCACTATGGCAGCCTCCGATTTAACTCTGTTGACCACTACTCTTTGTGTTCGATTTGTTAGGAAGTTGAAGATCCATCTCCCCACTTTCCCAGTTATTCCTTTAGCACGTATTTTATGGGTGCTGGTACTGTATTTTTTGTCAGTGGTGGTAGCATGAATACTATTTTTAACAGTAGAATTCATAACCCACTGAAAAGGGTCCATGTAACCCTCTAATATTTCTGACACACTCGCTCGTTCAACAATAAGTTATAAAGGAATAATGCAATTTTTTTTCATCAATAAATATTCCAGAATATTGCACAAATGCCTCAATCTTCATTGCAATTTTTGTTCCTTGTCGTTGAAGGCCTCGCACAAACAATGTTTTAGCCTTGCCACATTCTTGAGGTTTCAGGCAAGACAGCCAGCTACCGTGGTCAGCTCTAACGAGTCGTGCAGTATTCACACCACCACAACAACAGTCCTGGCTGGGTAAGCACTTTGTAAATATTGGATTCACCTAAATCTAATACAGGACTGCTGTGATAACTTACACAGGATGATCATGTGACCATGGACCACCTAGGGCATAGTAGTAGTAATAGTAGTAGTAGTAGCATTAGCAGCAGCAGCTGTAGTAGTAGTAGTAGTAGTAGTAGTAGTAGTAGCAACAGTCTCACTAGCAGCAGCGGCAGCAGAAGCAGTAACAGCCGCAGCAACAGCAGCAGCAATGACAGTAACAGCAACAGCGACACCAGCAGCAGCGACAACAGCAGAAGCAGTAGCGATAGCAGCAGCAACAACAACAATAAGATTATTACCTGACGGATGTGATTCAGTCGTCCAGAAGGACACAGGAAGGAGAAGTACTGACATTAATGAAGGCAATAATATTCTTGCAAGCTACTCCCTCTTACCCCCATCCCCTCTATCTCGCCTTTCTCTCTCTCTCTCTCTCTCTCTCTCTTACTTCTTTCTCTCAACTCTCCCTCTAACTTCTGCCCCTTTCCTCTCCCTCTCTCCTCTCACCTCCACCCTTTCTTTATTTAAGCCACATTAAAGGTCAGAGGAGGAAGGAAGTTAGAGTCATCAGCTGTTTCCTTGTTCCCAGCTTACTGGCTCTTTGTTGTTTGTGAATTGTGGACTCACCTTCCTCTGTTCACTCCAGCACGCGCGTGCACGCGCCACCCTCTATCCCCGCGCGCACACACACACACACACACACAAACAGAATCTATATATAGCTTTAAGAAGAGATACGATAAGGCTCTTGGAGCCGGAAGAGAGTGGACCTAGTAGCAACCAGCGAAGAGGCGGGGCCAGGAGCTGTGAATCGATTCTTCAGACCACATATAGGTGAATACGCGTGAAAAACACGCCAAAACACAAGCAATTACAACCACAGTGTCGCTGCAGCTAACTAGCTACAGATTCTTGTGTTTTTGTACTATTACCTTTAAGCTCAGCTGGCATAAGCGTCACATTTATTGCGAGATATTCCGTAACGTAGGCAATACAGAGGCCTTCGTATATGAGTTCAAAGCTGTAACTTGATGAATAAGACTCGTGTACAATATCTGGATATCTTTATAGCCGATGAATAAAGATATCCAAGTGTTGCAGGTCTGTCCTAGTCATTAACTTGGCGGTATTGTGTTCCATTACTATAATGGGACTTGGCAAGCTTGTCTCCCTCTTATTGCAGTCAATGTCAGTGTAATTGTGATTTGTTACACCCAACTGCATCCGTGTTTGTAACCTTTCACGCGTAAGGTAACTGTCTCGATGAAAGTGAATCAACAAATTAGAGAGAAATAGAACCATGACATGAATTCCCAGGTGTTTAGTCTTTCTTTTGTAGATGTGGCAGGTGTGTGGCAGATGTGTATCGGGAATACTGACTCGGGTGTGCATCTAAGAGTCGATATATCTCTTGGCTCTGAAAGTGCGTGGCAGGTGTTTGGCAGATGTGGGGCATGTGTGTGTTGGACAGACGTCTCACAGGTATGCACGCAGAGCGTGAATTTAGGCACGTGTAAAGATAACATCACCTAAATTTTCCATGTAATAATAGATGGCATGGGAATACCGGCAAGATTGAAACTTTATCCAGAACAACGTTTCGCCTAAGCAGCAGGCTGTATCAAGCATGAAACTTGAACCTCGTCTTAATTAAAATTTCCAATTGCTGCTTGTGGGTTCTTATCAATTATAATTCTTCCACGTTCACAGATGAACGTACAAGATTGCCACGTCGACCAGGTCTAAAGAAACGACACGGTACAATCAGTTAACATTGTTCGCCACCGCACTGGCTAAGAATGGCTTGCGTGTTGCTAACTGCTAATGCAATCAGTTGGACTTATCATCTGTCTGGGTCTGTGCCACACCATTAAGACGCCACAGCTGCCTAGCATACAATGCCATCAGGACAAATCCAATGACCATCTTGGGGTCGCCGCACCGCAAAAACTGGTTCCCGCGAGCGTTGGTCGGGCTGAACTGTCTGTTCCAATGTTAAGGACTCAAGTAGAACATTTATTACTGGTGCCCCAGCGTGCCCTGCTCCCAACATAACCTGAATGCATGAGGGTGAAATTTATGGGCCGGTTTGTCTAGTTGTCTGTTGATGTTGGTCAGAGACCTGCGAACTGAGAATCGAACCTCTACCACTCCTTGTGCTGAACGACCTTTCACGGGCATACAGGTTTCTCAAATTCATGTGTGATACTCATTACTCATTGAGCTATTTCCCAAACACATTATTTCAATATGTTTTCGCTAACATAATAGTTTTTGCAGTATTGTAGCCAGTGGAAGGCCGTGGTCAAATGACCAAAGGCTCCACTAATTAAGTCATGATATGACCAGAGTCAAGAAAATATTTTCCGAGTTCTTCTGACAGAGTTCCATCAACCCCTGGCTATTCTAAATTTAGTTTGCCACCCCTGTATAGGTACGTGGGAGGATGGGGGGGGGGTTGGAACTTGTCACTGAGGTTGGATCATTTCAAGAATAGTAAGAATAATGTCCATTAAGCAACCTCAAATTTCAGGTGGAGTCGCTGCCGACTAAGATGTAAAATATTGCCAATTTAAGTAAGTAGACAACTGACTGTCGGAGTTGGAAGAGACAGTAGCTTAGTGTTCAACTTCTAGAACAAAGACTACCATAGACAGTTGGGAAGACAAAAGCAGACACAAATACATCATATAAAGACTCGCACGTGTATATAAGACTGGGCATGAATATAAACTCTCGCACGGACGCTCACACACGCACAAAGGCACACATGCTCAATCGCTCAGTACACGCACCCTTTCCAGCACATATTCACATGCGCGCAAACGTACATGTACACGTGCACGCAGAGGCTTGTATCTTATAAGCACACCACTTGGTTCACAATGTACTATTTCAGTTTCATGGCAATAGGAAATTGGAATGAACGCACTTGGAAGTGGTACGGCGCACTACATACAAGGGCTCATAAGGTTTAAGAATCGGGCCCAGAAACCAAGATTCGGCCCTCGCAAACTCAAATAGGTGATTGCATGCACACACACACACACACACACACACACACACACACACACACACACACACACACACACACACACACACACACACACATACACACGCACACACACACACACGCGCACACATAAGTGTAACGTGAAGATCTAAACCCACCACCTTACTTTCTAAGAAGTTTTTACTAAGACAACAGCCGTGGCAGTCCTGTACATATAGTCTCCAAAGTTGCAAGACACCAAGACAAGAGTGTCGCATAAAATGGCAAATCAAGACAAGTGTGTGTTTCAGAAGTGTAACAAAAGAGAAACTGGGAAAACAAATCACTTGCAGGAGAGCAATGAGGCTACTATCAAAGATATACAGCACTAAACTGAATAAGACACCAAATATATGGGAAAACAGCAAATGAAGTAAAAAAAAAAAGGGAGTCAATGAAGGGGATAAAGAAAAGGCACGCTTTAAACTACATGTCACTATCCCTGATATGTTTACACTGTAAAGTGGTGGAAAATGGTAGGTAAGAGGATGGCAACCAAACTGAGAGAGTCAAGGCTTCGCTGTGGGCAAACGGGACAAATTTAGAAAGAAGAGGGAAATGCTACCTTGCTAATTTAATAATTCCATGAGGACGGAAATGGAGCAGAGAAGAAAAAAAGTGGAAGCACCTCATTTTCGTGATCGGTCGGAAAGCCTTTGATAAAGTTATCCAAATACATTTGACTTGCGAAGAAAAATTAAGCCGGAGAAATGAGCACATACTGATCTGCAGGTTAATTATCACAGTCAATGACATTTTGTGCTTTGGATAATTAATAAGCGAAGCCTCGATAATCAGTAACCATAAAGTCTGTGGTTCATGTCTTAGGTGAGACATATGGGCAAATCTTCTAACAACGGATGCCCTTATTAACCTAGCAGTAAATAGGCACTTGGGTATTAGCAGACTGTTGTGAAATCGTTTCCTGGGTAGGTAGATAGGTAGACAGATAGATAGGTAGGTAGGTACGCAGCTCAGCAGGCATGTAGGTAGGTAGGTAGGTAGGTATGGAGTACTTTGATCAGGTGATAGCCAAAGATTTGACTTTGAAATGCCTAATTATGCGTAGCTCATGAGGATAAAAGCAGATTAAATGAACAAAAAAAATCTGAATTCATAAATCACAAGAATTGTCCAATATATAACTTTTTTTTTAACTAAACAGTCAAGAATGCTTAAAAAATTGACTTGTTTTGTGAAACGATGTAGTGGGCTCCCGGTGTTCCTTCCAGGGACTGAAGCCTTGACCTCCCTGGACTGAAGCATTCATCTCCCGAAACTGAGGCTTTGACTTCTTGGGATTGACGCCTCTACTGCCTGGGAATTGAAGCCTCGACTTACCGGGAGTGAAGCCTCTACCTCCTGGGATTCAAACCTCGATGTCCAGGGACTGAAGTCTTGACCTTCCAGAACCGAAGCTTTGATATCTTTCGATTGAAGCCTCGACTTCCCAGAAGGAGGCTGCTAGTGTGTCCACCCAGCCATGGCAGGCGGGTCACAGCAAGGTCAGAGCAACAGAGAACCACTTACCCAAGAACAAGCCGTCTCTCAACAACGCTTCGACCAAAAGTGAACACTTTTCAATGTCATCTTCGAGCGAAACGTAGCATACCTACATACCCACCATGCGGTGTATATCTCTGTGTGTGTATATACTGTATGCTGAGAATTTACCTCCTACTTTAGGAATTAAAGCATTCTTGACTGGTGGTCAGTAGCTGAAAATGACTCCTAAGTGTCCCTCGTGTAGCCGCTAGGCTTTAAACTCAATTAGCCAACCAACCATCGGTGCTCATACATTAATAGCTCGTAGCCTTGACCTTCTCTCACCTCCCTCAAGAGTTAGTCAATCCGAAAATCGATAGGTTTATTGCCGCGACGCGAATATAAGAAATGGTTCAGTCTAGGTTCAAGGTTATAATGAAACCTGATCATTATTTTTAGTATTATTTTTCAGGGCAGAATGAAAGTTGTTCGTCTTTGTGTTGTGGTTTATAGGGCTAGTCAGAACTTGCGCCGTATCGATCCCTGAAATCGTAAGTGTCATAGTTTAAAAAAGATGTCATAGCACTTAAAAAGGTGTCATAGCCTTTAAAAAGGTGTCACAGACTTAAAGGTGTCGTCCTTTAAGAAATGTTCTTATAAAGATGGTTCTTATAAAAGATTTCGTAGCCCTTAATTCCGGGGAAATGGGAGGTATTGAGGGATGAGGACAGCGCTTTATGACCCTTCTGGGTTCAGTGCTTAGTTTTGATTACAATAATAATAATAATAATGAGGGCTGAGGAAAAAGGGGGACATCTGTGATTCCTTGATCAAGGGCCCACTCCCAAACATCGAGGCAACCTACCCCCTCCCATTCTCGTCCCGTCCCACGAAGACTAAAATCAGAGAAGTACTTGACAAAGTAACAAATTTCAAGTGAAAACTGATCATCAGTGTGAGTGTAATCTTAGTGTCTCCCTTGGCTAGTCGTCTTAGTAAGGAGGTTTTAAAAAGCAGGGTGTTTCAAAAAGATGGACCCAGTTTCAGAGCAATATATTCAAATCGGGTCCATATTTTTGAAACGCCCTGGATTCATCTCTTGGAGGTTTTTGTACCAAAAAGTTTGTCCGTATAAATCGGGTTATTGTGTGTGTGTGTGTGTGTGTGTGTGTGTGTGTGTGTGTGTGTGTGTGTGTGTGTGTGTGTGTGCGTGTGTGTGTGTGTGTGTGTGTTTTATCTGTCAGTTCATGAGGTTACACTATTTTTTTTCCAGGATAGACGTCACGCATGGAAAAATTCTTCGTCAACATGCTGTAGTGCGCTCAGCATTTTTTTTTTTTTTTGTCAATGACTAGGCAAAAATTCTCCCGACCGGCAGCCATGTGAAGCCGGACCGAAATTGAGCTGCTGATATGGCGTGTGTGTGTGTGTGTGTGTGTGTGTGTGTGTGTGAATTTGAATCCATATCAATAACCTCCACAGTCAAGCCACAGAATTTAAAGCAGGTTATGGATCCTCAATAGGCCACGATCATCTCCCTCAGCAACGCTGAACAGAATCAAGGACTGAGAAGCTTAGCCACCAAGCACGGAATGGGAGGTTGCAGGCATCGTCAACTGTTATAATAATAATAATAATAATAATAATAATAATAATAATAATAATAATAATAATACTTGAAGAGGAAACTCGACAATTTCTTCTGCCTAATGGTGGATCAACCAGGCTGTGATGGATATGTGAGCCAACGGGCCGCCAACAGCAACAGCCTAGTTCACCGAACAAGCACCAGACAAATCTGGCCCAGTGAGTATGAAAACTTCCGAAGCTCTTCAAAGGCCTACGAAATATGATGATGATAATAATAATAATAATAATAATAATAATATTTCTTATTGCAATTTACTCTCTATCAAACCAACAATAAACTAAATTCTCAAAATACACATAGCATTTGCATAACACAGTTCCGTATTATTCTCGGAGGACTCTTAACTAACGCAACACTGTAATCTTCACACTAATACCCAGTAACTAAACCAGTAAGTACAGTTTGGAGTTCACATGAGACGAAACCAGAAATAAGACGTCGTCCTTTAAGTCTTCGGTAATATGTAATTATTTCGAACACTTCGTAACAAAATCGTCGACAGGCGCACGACGATCGGAACCGGCTGATCTGACGTGCTCGTTACAGCTTAAATGGAACCCACGGCCAATAAGCGGCTTTTATTCTTTTTTTTTTTTTTACCCTTTTGTCGTTGTCACTACCATATCAACTAGCTACTGGGTATTTTTTTCCTTTTTTTTTTAAATTCCCGGCAAATCGTTGCGCCTTCATCCTTTGACACATCAGCCAATCAGCTTATTGAATTTGCCCACCAACGTGCAGAACATTTTCATTTCCAGGATGTAACTTTTTTCAAGCATTCGCCTCGTCTGTCACTCAGCCCTCGTAATATAGAAAGTTATAATAACCACTAGACAGTTTTTTTTCCCTAGCTGCTAATCAGTTATAGAAGCGGTTTCATATTTTCCAGGAAGAGGCGTGGAAAAAATATATATATATTCTTGTATAATAGATGTGTATGCATCTCGTACTGGGAAAGAAAAAGATCTTCTGGCACTCCTACAGTACTGGCACTCGGAGAAACTTACGAGGAATTGGATGGATGCCAGGAAAAGGGAAAATGGAGGATGATATCTAAGTTAATCGTTTTATAGACTATTACTCAACGACGTGGGAGGAGACGCCACAATGAATGAAAGACATCAAACCCATTTTTCTGGTCTGTAATACTTTCTGATAATATACAAAGGCGTGTATATGTGTGTGTGTGTGTGTGTGTGTGTGTGTGTGTGTGTGTGTGTGTGTGTGTGTGTGTGTGTGCGTGCGTGTGTACTCACCTAATTGTGGTTGCAAGGGTCGACACTGCTCCTGGCCCCCCCTCTTCACTGACCGCTACTGAGTCCTCCTTCTCCCTGCTCTGAGCTTTATCATACCTCGTCTTAAAACTATGTATAGTTCCTGCCTCCACCACATCGCTTGCCAGACTGTTCCACTTCCTAACAACTCTGTGCCTGAAGAAATACTTCCTAACATCGCTTTGACTCATCTGAGTCTTCAGCTTCCAATTGTGATTCCTTGTTGCTGTGTCCCTTCAGTATTTTATATGTCGCTATCATCTCCCCGCCCCGTTGATAAGCTCATTCCTTTCCACCACTCTTCTCTTAATGATATTCTCCATGACTTTGCATACTATATATGTCAGTGATACTGGTCTGTAGTATAATGTTTTGTGTCTGTCTCCTTTTTTAAAAATAGGGACTACATTTGCTGTCTTCCATACCTCAGGTAGTCGCCCTGGTTTCGATGGATGTGTTGAAGATTGTTGCTAGTGGTACACATAGCGCCTCTGTTCCCTCTAGCAGGATCCATGGAAAGATGTTATCCGGCCCCATCGCCTTTGAGGTATCTAGCTCGGGTATACGTATTGTGTCCAACACCTGATAGTGTACCCCTACCTCTGTCTTTCTGGAGTCCCTTCTGTTTCCCATGTGAACACTTCGTTATATCTCGTATTGAGCTCCTCACATACTTCTCTGTCGTTTTTTGTGATCTCCCCTCCTTCCTTCCTCAGCCTAATTATTTGGTCCTTGACTGTTGTTTTCCTCCTGATGTGGCTGTACAAGAGCTTCGGTTCAGATTTGTATTGTCATTTTCGTATTGTCGTTGGGCCTCCCTTCTTACCTGTGCATATTAATCTATGTGTGTGTGTGTGTGTGTGTGTGTGTGTGTGTGTGTGTGTGTGTGTGTGTGTGTGTGTGTGTGTGTATATTAGCAGAGGACTTCTTAATTATCGCAGCACGGAAACTTGATTTGAAGCCGATCGGATGAGGCGTTCTCAAGTTATCACACTTAAGAAAATATCTCTTCGGTGACACATAATAAAATAAATAACCACATACTTATATGGTTCACATAGTCATGTTAGCCAACATATATGTGGCATATATGTGGCATACATGTTACATACATGTGGCATACATGTTACATACATACATGTGACATACATGTGACATGCATGTGACATACATGTGACATACATGTGGCAAACATGTGGCATACATGTGACTTACATACATACATAAATGTGACATATTTGTTATATACATACCCCTCAAGGAAGGTTCCTTGATGTTGGTGAGGGGCTCTTGATTTAGGGAATTGGATCTGTGCTCCAGTTCCCCGAATTAAGCCTGAATGCCTTCCACATCCCCCCCCACAGGCGCTGTATAATCCTCCAGGTTTAGCGCTTCCCCCTTGATTATAATAATAATGTTATATACATACATGTGACATACATGTGACATGCATGTGACATACATGTGACATACATGTGGCATACATGTGGCATACATGTGACTTACATAAATGTGACATATTTGTTATATACATACATGTGACTTACATAAATGTGACATATTTGTTATATACATACATGTGACTTACATAAATGTGACATATTTGTTATATACATACATGTGACATACATATGTGTGATATACATACATGTGACATTCATACATGTGACATATGTTTCGAGAGTTTTACTTTCGACATCTTCCCGGAGCCAGACCATAGTGTTGGTTGCTTGGTCTACCTGGCTGTTGCTGCCAGCGACCGGCAGGTATGCTTGCCAATCACAACCTATTTGATCACGTCAGACTGTGAGCGATAAATCCTATTTTGTGCGTTTTTGTTATCGTTGTACGTTTACCGACCTTAATTCTCCTTTATTGTTTATTATTCTATCATTGTTTCTCTCTCTCTCTCTCTCTCTGTCTGTCTGTCTGTCTGTCTGTCTGTCTGTGTCTGTCTGTCTCTGTCTCTGTCTCTGTCTCTGTCTCTCTCTCTCTCTCTCTCTCTCTCTCTCTCTCTCTCTCTCTCTCTCACTCGTCTCTATAGTACTTGTCATTTCCTCTCATTCACTCAGCCTCTCCCATCTTCCTCCTCCAATTTTTCCCTACTCCTCCTCCTTCTCTTTCTCCTTCCTCCATTTCCATACATGCTGTGTCTATACATAGCTCTTGTTGTCTCTCTTGTTATGTTGTGTCTGTTCATAGCTCTTGTTATGTTGTGTCTGTACATAGCTCTTGTTATGTTGTGTCTGTACATAGCTCTTGTTATGTTGTGTCTGTACATAGCTCTTGTTATGTTGTGTCTGTACATAGCTCTTGTTATGTTGTGTCTGTTCATAGCTCTTGTTATGTTGTGTCTGTTCATAGCTCTTGTTATGTTGTGTCTGTACATAGCTCTTGTTATGTTGTGTCTGTACATAGCTCTTGTTATGTTGTGTCTGTACATAGCTCTTGTTATGTTGTGTCTGTACATAGCTCTTGTTGTGTCTGTACATAGCTCTTGTTATGTTGTGTCTGTACATAGCTCTTGTTGTGTCTGTACATAGCTCTTGTGTCTGTACATAGCTCTTGTTATGTTGTGTCTGTACATAGCTCTTGTTATGTTGTGTCTGTACATAGCTCTTGTTGTGTCTGTACATAGCTCTTGTTGTGTCTGTATATAGCTCTTCTTATGTTGTGTCTGTACATAGCTCTTGTTGTGTCTGTACATAGCTCTTGTTGTGTCTGTACATAGCTCTTGTTGTGTCTGTACATAGCTCTTGTTATGTTGTGTCTGTACATAGCTCTTGTTATGTTGTGTCTGTACATAGCTCTTGTTGTGTCTGTACATAGCTCTTGTTATGTTGTGTCTGTACATAGCTCTTGTTATGTTGTGTCTGTACATAGCTCTTGTTATGTTGTGTCTGTACATAGCTCTTGTTATGTTGTGTCTGTATATAGCTCTTATGTTGTGTCTGTACATAGCTCTTGTTATGTTGTGTCTGTATATAGCTCTTGTTATGTTGTGTCTGTACATAGCTCTTGTTATGTTGTGTCTGTATATAGCTCTTGTTATGTTGTGTCTGTACATAGCTCTTGTTATGTTGTGTCTGTATATAGCTCTTGTTATGTTGTGTCTGTACATAGCTCTTGTCTCTATGCAGCTCTACTTCTGACGATGCGGGACACAGTCACTGCACAACGACACTCAGACACAGCACCTTCACTTACATATCACCCCCGTCATCACCTGTTGTTTCCCGTGGCACCATCAAAGCTGGTGATCCTCTCGTTGGTCTTGTGGCTGGCAATATCGCCTCATTTCCCTGATAAAGTAAAGATTTTTCCCAGTAAAATCAACGCAGGGAAAGGTTATTTATTTTCCTAGCCAGCGGGGCGCAAAGGAATTTAGTGCAAGCCCGGGAAGAGGAAGGCCTGGACTTCGTTATTTTTTTTTAATCCGTGAAAAAGGTCTCCATCAAGGATGTGAAGTGCGATGATGTTTGTGAAGGACTCTGTCTCCACACATTGTCCCCTGTATCCTTTACGGATTTAACGATTTTCTTTGCCTTTGATAAGGATTTGAGTAAAGCAGAGGAGGGTGTATGGAAATGTGTAAAATAGAAGTGAAAGGGGTAGACGAAGCAATATGAGGAAGATGGAATGGTAGATGTAAGGGCATGCAGAATGAGAGACTCCGATATATCAAAACGTTGTTGGCTTAAATATGTAAACAGAGGCACGGGTAAGCGGCTTCAGTGAGCGTGGAGCCTCACCTGGTGGTGTGAGGAAATCGGAAACAAAGTCTCTGAGAGATATGGAAACTGTCTCCAATTTCTCTCAACGTTGAGAGCATATCGGTTCATGAGTTGGAACCATGTAGCCTCTCGGTTCTCGAATAAGGTTAATTGTTTCCGGTTCACCAGTAAAAGTGATAACTTAATCAGCATCTATGTACGGAAATGATTGTGTCCCATTTTAATACGAGAGATTTTCCCGGTCCACTGGTCGGAAGGAAACGGCTTATTATTCCACTACAAAGAATGGTACATAATGAAGGTTCGTTAGCAGGACACAGTCTTGATCCTCCTACGTAATTAGTACCCTACCGGTCCACAAATTCGAACAGTGCTCCACCAGTTCACCAGAATTTATACTTACTGTACCGGTTAACCGGTAGAAGTTACGAAGCACTCTGAGGCAAAAAGCTAACGTTAATTTAGCTTCAAATATCAAAAGTGGTCTTTGTCATGACGTTTTTGTTCACTTTCAGAGTAAAGTATTGTCTCACGACAATGCATTAGAAATACACGTAGTGGAGGTCAACTCAATACCTGGAATCACTAGTAGATATGACAGAACCCCAGACTGAACCACACCAAAGTCCCAAGAGCTGGAGATCAACCCCAGCAGACACACTTATGTGAATGCAATGTAGTTATGACAAATTACACTTATTGATCAATTATGTTAAATTTAACTGCATGATTTTTAAAGTAATGTAATTTTAAAAAATCTATTAGAGAGAGAGAGAGAGAGAGAGAGAGAGAGAGAGAGAGAGAGAGAAATAACTGCTTAAAAATCCCAGACTACGACATTTTCTAGTTTATTAAAGGCCTAAGCTGGGATCTCATCAGGTAAAAAAGAGAGAGAGACTCTTGTTCCTTGGCAACAGAGTGACAACCTTGTGTGATACAACCTCCACAGATTCCACATTAAAATGATTCTTAATACTTTCCATCCCCTCCACACCCCTACCTCACCCTCCATACTCTCCATTCCCTTTCATACTCCTCTCTCCCATGTATGTTTCTGCCTTTCTTACATTTCTACTCTGCCTCCTCATCTCTTTTCATCCCTCTCCTCCTTCACCCTCACTTTCCTCTCATCACTTGTCAACCTCCTCATCACTTCCCTCTCATCCGAGTCATAAGAGAAAGAAAGGGAAAAGAGAGGAAAGAGATGAAGTGTTGCTAACACCCAGGACGGAGTTCAGACTTTCCCACCTCCCAGGGTGGAGCCTCAGAACCTTCCCACTACCCAAGGTGGAGCCTCAGAACATTTCCCACTACCCAGCGTGGAGCCTCAGAACCTTCCCACTACCCAGGGTGGAGCCTCAGAACCTTCCCACTACCCAGGGTGGAGCCTCAGAACCTTCTCACTACCCAGGGTGGAGCCTCAGAACCTTCCCACCTCCCAGGGTGGAGCCTCAGAACCTTCTCACTACCCAGGGTGGAGCCTCAGAGCCTTCCCACTACCCAGGGTGGAGCCTCAGAACCTTCCCACTACCCAAGGTGGAGCCTCAGAACCTTCCCACCTCCCAGGGTGGAGCCTCAGAACCTTCCCACTACCCAGGGTGGAGCCTCAGAACCTTCCCCCTACCCAGGGTAGAGCCTCAGAACCTTCTCACTACCCAGGGTGGAGCCTCAGAACCTTCCCACCTCCCAGGGTGGAGCCTCAGAACCTTCTCACTACCCAGGGTGGAGCCTCAGAGCCTTCCCACTACCCAGGGTGGAGCCTCAGAACCTTCCCACTACCCAGGGTGGAGCCTCAGAGCCTTCCCACTACCCAGGGTGGAGCCTCAGAACCTTCTCACTACCCAGGGTGGAGCCTCAGAACCTTCCCACCTCCCAGGGTGGAACCTCAGAACCTTCCCACTACCCAGCGTGAAGCCTTAGAACCTTAACACCTCCCAGGGTGGAGCCTCAGAACCTTCCCACTACCCAGGGTGGAGCCTCAGAACCTTCCCCCTACCCAGGGTAGAGCCTCAGAACCTTCCCCTACCCAGGGTGGAACCTCAGAACCTTCCCACTACCCAGCGTGGAGCCTCAGAACCTTCCCACTACCCAGGGTGGAGCATCAGAACCTTCTCACTACCCAGGGTGGAGCCTCAGAACCTTCCCACCTCCCAGGGTGGAGCATCAGAACCTTCCCACCTCCCAGCGTGGAACCTCAGAACCTTCCCAATACCAAGCGTGAAGCCTCAAAACCTTCCCACCTCCCAGGGTGGAGCCTCAGAACCTTCCCACCTCCAACCGTGAAACCTCAGAACCTTCCCACTACCCAGCGTGAAGCCTCAGAGCCTTTCCACCTCCCAGGGTGGAGCCTCAGAACCTTCCTACCTCCCAGGGTGGAGCCTCAGAACCTTCCCACTACCCAGGGTAGAGCCTCAGAACCTTCCCACCTCCCAGCGTGGAACCTCAGAACCTTCCCACCTCTCAGGGTGGAACCTCAGAACCTTCCCACCTCTCAGTGTGGAGCCTCAGAACCTTCCCACTACCCAGCGTGGAGCCTCAGAACCTTCCCACCTCCCAGTGTGGAGCCTCAGAACCTTCTCACCTACCAGGGTGGCACCTCAGAACCTTCCCACCTCCCAGTGTGGAGCCTCAGAACCTTCTCACCTACCAGGGTGGAGACTCAGAACCTTCCCATCTCCCAGTGTGGAGCCTCAGAACCTCCCCATCTCCCAGTGTGGAGCCTCAGAACCTTCCCACCTCCCAGGGTGGAGACTCGGAACCTTCCCACCTCCCAGCGTGGAACCTCAGAACCTTCCCATCTCCCAGTGTGGAGCCTCAGAACCTTCCCACTACCCAGGGTGGAGCCTCAGAACCTTCCCACCTCCCAGGGTGGAGCCTCAGAACCTTCCCACCTCCCAGGGTGGAGCCTCAGAACCTTCCCATCTCCCAGGGTGGAGCCTCAGAACCTTCCCGCTTCCCAGTGTGGAGCCTCAGAACTTTCTCACTACCCAGGGTGGAACCTCAGAACCTTCCCAATACCCAGCGTGGAGCCTCAGAACCTTCCCGCTTCCCAGTGTGGAGCCTCAGAACCTTCCCACTACCCAGGGTGGAGCCTCAGAACCTTCCCACTACCCAGCGTGGAGCCTCAGAACCTTCCCACTACCCAGGGTGGAGCCTCAGAACCTTCCCACCTCCCAGCGTGGAACCTCCGAACCTTCCCTCTTCCCAGGGTGGAACCTCAGAACCTCCCACCTCCCAGTGTGGAGCCTAAGAACCTTCCCACTACCCAGCGTGGAGCCTCAGAACCTTTCCATCTCCCAGTGTGGAGCCTCAGAACCTTCTCACCTCCCAGGGTGGAGACTCAGAACCTTCCCATCTCCCAGTGTGGAGCCTCAGAACCTTCCCATCTCCCAGTGTGGAGCCTCAGAACCTTCCCACCTCCCAGGGTGGAGATTCAGAACCTTCCCACCCCCCAGCGTGGAACCTCAGAACCTTCTCATCTCCCAGGGTGGAGACTCAGAACCTTCCCACTACCCAGGTTGGAGCCTCAGTACCTTCTCACCTCCCAGGGTGGAGCCTCAGAATCTTCTCACCTCCCAGGGTAAAGACTCAGAACCTTTCCACCTCCCAGGATGGAGCCTCATAACCTTCCCACTTCCCAGGATGGAGCCTCATAACCTTCCCACTTCCCAGGGTGGAGCATCAGAACCTTCCCACTTCTCAGTGTGGAGCCTCAGAACCTTCTCACTACCCAGGGTGGATCCTCAGAACCTTCCCACTACCCAGCGTGGAGCCTCAGAACCTTCCCACTTCCCAGGGTGGAGCCTCAGAACCTTCCTACTACCCAGGGTGTAGCCTCAGAACCTTCCCACTACCCAGGGTGGAGCCTCAGAACCTTCCCACTACCCAGCGTGGAGCCTCAGAACCTTCCCACTACCCAGGGTGGAGCCTCAGAACCTTCCCTCTACTCAGCGTGGAGCCTCAGAACCTTCCCACTGCTCAGCGTGGAGCCTCAGAACCTTCCCGCTATCCAGGGTGGAGCCTTAGAACCTTCCCACTGCCCAGCGTGGAGCCTCAGAACCTTCCCACTACCCAGGGTGGAGCCTCAGAACCTTCCCATTACCCAGCGTGGAGCCTCTGAACCTTCCCACCCTCCAGCGTGGAGCCTCAGAACCTTCCCACTTCCCAGGGTGGAGCCTCAGAACCTTCCCACTACACAGCGTGGAGCCTCAGAACCTTCCCACTATCCAGGGAGGAGCCTCAGAACCTTCCCACTACCCTGGGTGGAGCCTCAGAACTTTCCGACTACCCTGGGTGGAGCCTCAGAACCTTCCCACTACCCAGCGTGGAGTCTCAGAACCTTCCCACTACCCAGCGTGGAGCCTCAGAACCTTCCCACTACCCAGGGTAGAGCCTCAGAACCTTCCCTCTACCCAGGGTAGAGCCTCAGAACCTTCACACTACGCAGGGTGGAGCCTCAGAACCTTCCCACTACCCAGGGTGGAGCCTCAGAACCTTCCCACTACCCAGGATGGAGCCTCAGAATCTTCCCACTACCCAGGGTGGAGCCTCAGAACCTTCCCACTACCCAGGGTGGAGCCTCAGAACCTTCCCCCTACCCAGGGTAGAGCCTCAGAACCTTTCCCTACCCGGGGTGGAGCCTCAGAATCTTCCCACTACCCAGGGTTGAGCCTCAGAACCTTCCCCCTACCCAGGGTAGAGCCTCAGAACCTTCCCCTACCCAGGGTGGAGCCTCAGAACCTTCCCACTACCCAGGGTTGAGCCTCAGAACCTTCCCCGTACCCAGGGTGGAGCCTCAGAACCTTCCCACCTCTCAGGGTGGAGCCTCAGAACCTTCCCACTACCCTGGGTGGAACCTCAGAACCTTCCCATCTCCCATGGTAGAGCCTCAGAACCTTCCCACTTCCCAGGGTGGAGCCTCAGAACCTTCCCACTACTCAGGGTGGAGCCTCAGAACCTTCCCGCTTCCCAGGGTGGAGCCTCAGAACCTTCCCACTACCCTGGGTGGAACCTCAGAACCTTCCCACTACCCAGAGTGGAGCCTCAGAACCTTCAAACTACCCAGGGTGGAGCCTCAGAACCTTCCCACTACCCATGGTGGAGCCTCAGAACCTTCCCACCTCCCAGGGTGGAGCCTCAGAACCTTCCCACTACCCTGGGTGGTGCCTCAGAACCTTCCCACCTACCACTGACCACGCCACAATTGGCGTCATGAGTCGACAAAACGCTGACAACCTTCCGTTGAATACATTACCTACCTCACACCTCTCCCTCTCTCTCTCCCTCCCTCCCTCCCTCCCTCCCTTCTTCCCTCCCTTCTTTTTCCCTCCCCTGTCTCCTTAGACCCTCCTCCCTATTTTTTGATGGATTTCCCTGATTTTTTTTCTTTTCACTTTCGAGCGATTTGATTTATAGTCAATCACACGGGCGTCGCGAGAGGTGAAAGTTGATTATCTCTTATGCGGATTCAGGTCGTAGCGGCCGCGTGTGTGTCCCTGTCTTCACCCGGATTCTTCTATGGCCCTGATGTTCTCTGCCTCTCCCCAGCCGTCCCTGCTTCCATCCCCTTGATCTCCAGGTCCCCCCTATTCCCCCTATTTCTCCATCGTTCTCCCAGGTCCTTTATTCCTTCTCAGTTTCCTCAGACTCCTCAAGGTTCATCAGAAATATGAATATAATATTTTTGACATAGTTTTGGCTTTGGAACCATCTTGATCCTAATTCATTAAGGACAAGTTACGTTTTCTAAAAAAAAAAATCATTGTGAAACCTCAAAAAATGAAAATTCTGCAAAAAAATCAATGTTTTTTCAACTTAATTAATATGTCAATGTTATTCACTGGGTTGTATATATGTCGTGTCGAATAGGTAAAACTTGTGATTTTGGCTTAAATGGCAACGCTCTTCTTGCCGAATAAGGCAAGCGAAAACTTGTGTATGCAATAATTTCGCAAAAATTATTCTGTACCTAACGAAAAAATATATTTAATTTTGTTTGTTTATTATTAAATTACTGCAAACTTATCTAAAATATATTTAGTTGAAATAGGCTAAATTAAATTGCGTTTGTTATAATAAGGTTAGGTAAGTTTTCTAACGTTTTTTCGGAACGAAAATTGTTAATTTTTACATTAACATAAATGAAAATATAAATCTTTAAACGTATAAGAGAAAATTATAGAAAGTACTTAATTTTAAATGAGTTCTTGCTAATTGACCAATTTTACCTATTAGGCACGACATATATATATATATATATATATATATATATATATATATATATATATATATATATATATATATATATATATATATATATTAATGTATATATATATATATATATATAAAAACACTGATCTCTGGCCGAAGGAGACTCGAACCTACTAACCTTGGAACAAGGTACGCAGTGCTTTTCCATTCTCACCACACTGGACCAATACCTTGGCGCCCAGCTCACGCTAGACGTTTGATCCAAGGCAGACAGCTTTCAAGGAGAAGGCTTACAGCTTTTCATCTCATCCCCTGCATGCATCGACCAACTAGAGATTTTAACAATGCAAGGATTTCGCAAGAGCAGGTAAAATATACACGGTTACTGTGCAGTGAATTGCAGTTGATACTGGTGGAAAGCTCTTGATCCATGGAAAAGATGTTGCTTAACTTTTCTTGAGAGCAAAGTTGATGATGGTGTCCCATTCCTCGGCCACTCTACATCCTCTACCATTTTTATCATTCTGGCTCTCTCTGATTCATTCTGCCTCCCCTTTTAGCATTCTCCTTCCCCATCACCCTCTTTCTCTCTCCCTGTCCGTAGTTCTCCCTTTCCATTTTCTGTCTCTACTTCCCCGTTATTCTCTCTTTCCATCAGCCTCGCCCTCTTTCTGTCACTTTTTCTCCTTTCAGTCATTCTCTCTCACTTTCCATCGTTCTCTCTCCCTCTCCCTCTTATATTGCTCCATTTCTTTACCTTTTTTCTCCACTTTCCCTTTCTCTTCTCATCTTTTCTTAAACCATCTCCTCTCCTTGCATGTCTTAACTTTTCCTTTCTCTCGCCTCCCATATCTACCTCTCCCGTTTTCTTTTTCCTCTTCTCCTCACTCTCCAACTCCTTTCCTACCTCTATTCCTCTCCTTCTCTTTACTGATTCTTAGTTTCCCCTTTCCTCTTCCCAGTCTTTCATTTCATTCACATATTTTCACCTGAACTTCCAACTCCTCCTCCTCCTCGTCCATTCTCTTCTCCTACCCCCTCTCTGTCTCTGTCTTCATCTTCCCTTGCTCATTTCCCCTCTTATCCCTCCTTACTTAATCTTATATTGACTCTGTTGGCTTCTAGTTCCATCCTTATTCTCCCATTCGTTCTCCCCTTCCCCTCCTCTTCCATTCGATCATCCTATTCTCTCTTCTCCCCTCCATACCCCTTCTCTTCCCCTCCCTTCCTTGTTGTCTAGTAACCGCGAGAGGACAAAGAACACCGTCGTGAGTGTGTGAAGTGCTGAGTAACCTCTCTGGTTTGACCTTGTGCACGGAGTGACAACCTGCCGGCAGCGCTGTGGTGCTGCTGCTGCATGATTGACTGCTTGAATGACTGCCTGACTGGCTGCCTGAATGGCTGCCTGAGTGGCTGCTTGAGTGGATGCTTGAGTGGTTGCCTGAGTGCCTGGTGTACATTTAGTTACGTCATTTGGGCTTGATCTCAGTATGACGTAAACCTGAACGTTGATCCTACGACAAGTTGTATACACGTCTGACCGACACAAACTTTCTTTCACTAGGACGAAGTTATTATTCAGTCTGCCGTCATTTTCCTACGTCAGATTTTTGAATGTAATACGCAACGTCAATTTCTAAACTCTCCCAGTGTTTTCAAATCCTATTTAGTTTATCTTCGCTTAGGTTCAGTTTAGTTTTAGTTAGGTTTGATTAGCTTAGTAATTTGATTAGCTTAAGTAACACAAATACATATATATATATATATATATATATATATATATATATATATATATATATATATATATATATATATATATATATATATATATATATATATATATATATATAATTTTTTCATGTTGGTTTTAATCAAATTAGAAATCTCGGCTAATAAATCTCATCCACTGTCCTTGTCTACCTAGCTTGCTTGTGGCCAGACTGTGTTTAAAGCTGACATGTACAACCCTGCGGAAGTTTCTGGCTCCGCACGGTATGTACGCCCCATATTCCTACTTCCACACGGTAGGTAAGCCCCATGTGTCTACCTACACGTGGTAGGAGCACTTTATATTCCTAACTCCTCATGGCAGATATACCTTATGTTCCCAGCACTACGCGATAGGCATGCCTTATCCACCCAGATTCAGACGATAGGTACCCCCTTCTCCCTAGGGATAGGTATGATTTCTGGCTCCTCTCAGCTGCAGACGGTAGGAACATTTCTCATTCTCGGTTGAACGTGCTTGGTACGACCTCCGGCTCCTGTCCAGCTGCAGACGAGCTCAGTAGCACTGTGTAAAGAGTAGCAACACTCGCTAAGGTTCACTGCACAGGAACAACACAGCCCCCCCCCCCACCACCACCACCCCCCTAATACCGCCTCACGCTCTTCTACGTGGTGCTGGAAGGTGAAATGCCTGGGCCACTCACTTTTCTGAGTGGTGCTACAGGGTTAATGTCTAGCCCGCTCTCTTGTTTGAGTGGTGATGGAGGGTGAATATCTGGCCCACTCAAAAGATACGATTCTGTGCTTAGGCACGACAGAGAACTTTGCTCAAAAGCTTTGCCAAAAGCTTACCTAACTGAAAACTTCCTTTGTCGAGAACAGCAGTGTTGGAAGTAGTAACGAGGACACTTTCTAAATGCTTTCCCTTGAATTCATCATCCTCTTCTATAACCACTTTGGCTTCCGTTCTTTTCAACAAGTGGTCATATGCGTGAGGCCTGGTCTCAGACCGAGCCGCGGGGGCGTTGACCCCCAAAGTCCTCTCCAGGTAAACTCCAGGTATGCATTTGAGTGTCCAATGTTTTGTTTTACAGGCAAACTGTCGATAATCAGTTATTATTTATTTTCACGCGAGAGACCTGGTTTGAGACCTGGTTTGAGACTTGGTCTGAGACCTGGTCTGAGACCTGGCTTGAGACCTGGTTTGAGACATGGTCTGAGACTTGGTCTGAGACCAGGGCCGAGACCTAGCTTAAGACCTAGTCTGAGACCTGGTCACGGAGGCGGTGACCTCCCCAACACCGTCAAAAACATACGCTTCAAATTCTGACGATCAAGTATTTAGTAACAATGCTGCAGAATTTTTTTTTGAAGCTTATAAGTGTTTTGAATGTTTATAAAAAAGCTTTGAATGTTTATATAAAGGCTTTGAATGTTTATATAAATGTTTTGAACGTTTATGATTTTGTTCTCATCGCCACATTCGCATTTGTGAAAAATACATTATTATTATTATTATTATTATTATTATTATTATTATTATTATTATTATTATTATTATTATTATTATTATTATTATTATTATTATTATTATTGCAGGCAAATCATGTAAATAAAAGAATTTCGAGAAATTAGTCAACTGGATTAGTTGCATGTGTTTATATATATATATATATATATATATATATATATATATATATATATATATATATATATATATATATATATATATATATATATATACATATATTATTGTTGGATTACACAACAACGTGTCTGTTGACCGTTGTGTTCTCTCTCTCTCTCTCTCTCTCTCTCTCTCTCTCTCTCTCTCTCTCTCTCTCTCTGTCTCTCTCTATTGACAAACAGGTGTCGAGAGTTGTCTCAACTTTGTCCTAAAGTTCACCAGTGAGACACAACTTTACAAACAGTGATCTCCTGGTGCTCGCTACTCTTAATATTTATTTGTTTACCACATTTACACACACACACACACACACACACACACACACACACACACACACACACACACACACGCACACACACATACACACACACACACACACGCACACACATACACACACACGCATGCTTAGCCAACCAATGGCTTTGTCAGATGGTGGAAGACGTGAAGTGATCTGAGGTGATCAGTCATTGCCTTCATAGCTGGTTTTCAGTCCATCAGTCAGTGTGAGGAACTGATCACCTCTAACACTGCATTTCTTCTACCACCTCCAGGATTATTCTCTGTACTGGACTGACAAAGCCACTGGTTGGCGAAACGTCTTCACAATAAAGATAGCCAAGTGTTGCACAACAGTTTTATTCGTCCACCTGAAGGTTATATATGCCTTAATATAAAATAAGTCTCGTGAACACAGAGAAATGCATTTGTATAAGACATTCACGGTTCACACAAAGAATAACAAGACATAGACAATGAATTAAACACCTGTGTAACATCTGCCAATTTTTATTCTGCAGATGTTTCGCCAACCAGTGGATTTATCAATTCAGTACAGAATAAAGATTCCCAGATGTTACACAGCTGTTCAGTTTATCATCCTGTCGGTATATCATTCTTATTTGTATGTGCGTATAATGTTCGCTACGACCGGGGTCTTGCACTGGTCTTAATTTTGCGATGACCCGTCTCTGGCTCCCGAAGGAGAATGGGCTCTGCAATGTTGCAATGTATGCTGCTTAAGCATTGTTCTGGACAGTTCATCTGATGCGTCTAATAACCGACAACGTCGTCTTTAATATAAACATTGGATCATATACATGTGCATGCTGGATACATTATACACGTATATTCAGAGATATGCATATCAACCATATACACAAGACATACGTATTTATATGGATTGTAGAGATGTCTTAAGGTATAAGAACGAGGCCGCGTAGTCATACGTGAGTCAGTCAGGTCAGGTGATCGCAGTAGCAGGTACATTAAGAATAAACATTCCTAAAACTTCGGAGATAATAAATGATCCTCTATTTTGATTGATGGCATTCGTCATGGTCAGACTGCAAACAAACCACAATCAAAATTCAGGATGACACATAATCTCCGAGGTTCTAGCAAAATATGTTCCCAGGATACCTGATACTAACCATACCACGGGCGGGATTTGAACCCGCGGTCAGAGAGTCTCAAAATTCCAGACGGTCTGGAGTTTTGAGACTCTCTGACCACGGGTTCAAATCCCGCCCGTGGTATGGTTTGTTTGCAATCGTGTCATTACGATTTCGTGAGTCATACCTGATACTGGTAGCACCTAACTTCACATATTCGTTTAGGTAACTCACAGGTGACTACACGACCTCATTCTTTCACCTCAGGGGGCCCTCAATAACCCACATAAATACCCCATGTCTTGTTCTCTGTGTGAATTGGTAAACTCCCTGCTGGGCGAAATATCTTCACAATAAAAGGCCATTAGCCACATTTTGTGTCTTATTTATTCACTGTCTACCATTGTATGAGTATTGCCAGAGGAATGACGGCGATGGTCGTCCTCTAGCAACAAGGAGTCGCACTGAACATTCACCCTCTACGTTTGACACCAAATCGGGGATTAATTCGCCTACTAACCACCTGACTGACGGATGAAGGCGGTAAAGTGATTGATTGATAGAGTTGGTGAGAATGTGATAAATGGAGGCAGCCGGTGGCTGATTGATCGACAGGCGTTGTGTCAGAATTGCGCAACAATAATATTACATCAAACGTAACAGATAGTGTTTCACGTGCAATTGCTTGCCGCTCTCCACCTGCTTATGTAGAGAAAAAGCCAGAGGTGTTGCGTCGAGATTTATAAGAACACTAGTCAGTAAAAGATACGGAAAAGTATGTAAATGCGACCTAAACAGGAAAGAGCATGTTCCAGCGTTTAAGGCTTATTGACTTGACTGTTTCAAGTAAAGTTAAGCTGGATGATAAGGTGAGGTCAGGTTAGTCTAGGTAATAAAGTTTGGTTACATTAGAGGCTTAGTAACTACCAAAATTATAAAGTCACAATCCTTCTGGCTATACATTAACACTGAAGCTGAATGTACTTTAATCCTAGTGTTTAATTATTAAGCTTTCAATATATATATATATATATATATATATATATATATATATATATATATATATATATATATATATATATATATATATATATATATCCGGTGTATATATACTCTTAAAGAGTGTATATACACCGGGTATATATATACAATGAGTATATATACACCTCGTCTTCTTCCTGTTCCTCTGATGATGTGAGTGTAAGCACATGAAAGCGCTCCGTTTTTTTCACTGTGGTACTTTTTATAGTTTTAGAGGCCTGGTCTCACACCGAGCCGCGGGGGCGTTAGCCCCCGAAACCATCTCCAGGTATGTATTCTGATGAATATTTTCCTCCTGGCGTGTGTGCACTGAGAGCAACAGTGTACGTGCACCTGGAGGAATATACTGTATACCTCGGCTACTCTTGCCTGGAGGGCATACCTGGAGGGTATTTCGGGAGTCAACGCCCCCGCGGCCCGGTCCATGACCAGGCCTCGCTTGGGCCAACTTTAATCCCAGTAGGCCCCATACTTGGGATTAAAATGTTTTAACTTGGTGGTGAACAGGTCATGTGCCCCCTTAATGACCCTCGTGTATCAATAGGCCTTAAACCTAATTAATCAACCAATTTTATGCGAACAGGATATATATACGCACCGAGAGATGTCTCTCTCTCAACGTATAAATGCTGCAAATTTACTTGAATCCCTTTTAAAGGGATTAAAGTATTCTTGTCTAGTGGTGAAAAAGGTTACGTGCAGCCTTAATGACCTTCGTGCAGTCAATAGGCTTGAAACCCCCGTCAACCATTTTATTTGCATTTAAATTTATTATTTTTTAATATTTTAATTCATATTAATTTTGCAGAAAATACTTAATCTATGATATCTCTCGTGTACGTTTATCTTATATATATATATATATATATATATATATATATATATATATATATATATATATATATATATATATATATATATATATATATATATATATATATATATATATATATCTTATCTTGCACGTGTGTGTTTGCGCGTGTGTATGTGTTTATATACATCCTTCCCTGTGTCTTTTGTCTGCTACTTTTGTCTATCTATCTATTTGTGTGTATTCTCTTTGTCTATTCACCAGTATCCTCTCTGTCTCCGTGTATCTAGTGTGTTATCTTGTCTGTCTCATTGTTGTCTGTTCATCGTTATTCTGTCGGTCTGCCTTTGTGTAACCCATCTGTCCCTGTGTATCATGTTTGTCCCTGTGTATCATGTCTGTCCCTGTGTATCATGTCTGTCCCTGTGTATCATGTCTGTCCCTGTGTATCCCATCTGTCCCTATGTATCATGTCTGTCCCTACATGTATCCTGTCTGTCTGTCTGCTCCTGTTTACCCTCCCAGTCTCATATACTGGAGGAGTAGTAGGGGTCTGCATTTGATTTGATAAAACAAGAATAAAATAATTTCGTATTGTAATAAGCCTGGCTTGTTATCGCTGGAGCTGATCTGCATTGCAAATACGGAGTCATTATTTTAAAAAAAGGCACAGGTGCAAGTACAGGATGTGAAGTAGCAAGCACATGTCCTTCTGTTTCACCATACAAAGCGTGTGAGTAAGTTATTCATGACATCACACACACACACACACACACGGCATGACTTTTGTCATCTGCCACCCTAATCTAGCCTCACTCAATACTTTTGTTAATGAAGAGCTCGCAACAATAGCAGTCTGGATGACTGTCAATAAACTTACACGGAATATAGACACAACCTTTTACATTATGTTTGGGAGTAGAGCAAGTGATGTCCAACAGAACATTATGCTTAACAGCTTCCTTATTGGTAAACAATGAGGGAAAATTCCTGGGTCTACACCCTGACAGCAACCTGAAATTCAACACCCATATTCAACACATAACAAAAAAAAGTATCTACAACAGCTGGCACTAGTTGCACTTTACAGTTCACTGATGTACCCCTACCTGAACTACGCTATTTGTGGTAAATTAGACGCATGTGCAACTCTTGGGTATTTTTATTGAGGAAACGTTTCGCCACACAGTGGCTTCATCAGTCCATACAAAGGATAAACTTGAAGAACAGGAGGAGAATGAGGTAATCAGTCCCTCAACCTTGAGTTGATGTGGTCAGTCCATTCATCTACAATCATGTCAGACACTGCAACTTCTTGGGATCTTAATACTTAGGAATTCTTCGCTTGCCTAACCCTTGGGTACGACCTACTTCCACATTGGACAAATGTGACACCACCTACCACTGTTGCACCTCTCCTGCCTACGGTTTATAAGCTCCTTCTCCGCTCATATGCCGTATTCTATTCTAGATTGATGGACTGACCACATCGACTCAAGGTTGAGGGACTGATTACCTCATTCCCCTCCTGTTCTTCAAGTTTATCTTTTGTATGGACTGATGAAGCCACTGTGTGGCGAAACGTTTCCTCAATAAAGATACCCAAGAGTTGCACATGTGTCTAATTTACAACGTGTCGGTTCTTTGAATCATTAATCTACTATGCTATTTGTGCCTGGGGTTCCACAATAACAAATCACCTAAAGCCAATAATAATCCCCCAGAAAGCTCCAGTGCGGATGATCACACAATCCACAGCTTGACAACACCCCCCTTCCTTACCCCTCACTCGTACTACTGTGCCACCAACATTTACAGAACAATTGCTTCTAATGTAAATCCTGACCTGAAGCGCTTTCTTAACAGTTGCAGTAGGACCCAAGGACACAATAATAGGAACAAAAATCTCTATGACATTCCGATGAAGCAGCTGAAGGGATTGTGGATGGGGTAGAGCTTGAGTGAGGTGTTTGAGTCTGTGGGTGTTGGCCTGCAACAGGATTTGGTTGGTTGATGGGGTTATCCTTGCGCAAAGAAGCAACATATTCCCTGCGGTGGCAGTGTGAGTGAGAACAGTTGATGCACTTGGCAGGCTTGGAGCATCGTTTCCACACGTGTCCAGTAGCGGAGCACCTGGAACAAACCTGTTGCTTGGCACAAGAGCCCTTCAGATGTCTAAAACTAAGACACAAGTGCAACTAATGTAACATTTTATTGTGGCAACGTTTCGCTCGCCAGGAGCGTAACGGCTTGACAAAGCTCCTGGAGAGCGAAACGTTTCCACAATAAAATGTCATATTAGTTGCACTTGTGTCCTCTTACTTTACATAGTGTCGGCAATTCTACCAACATATACAGAAAACTAAGACACTTGAAACATTGGAGAACAGGGATATAGTTGGGAAGAAACAGAGAAGAAGAAGGAATGATGAAGCACTGGGCACGAATATCAATGTCAGCTTCAGAAGGAGAAGAGCAGCGAATTTTGAGAATGTTAGAGGAGGGAGGACGATAAAGCTCCTCAACAGTTACGTCGTTTTGTTCGAGATATCAGTCATCAGGTCATTCTTGTCGTGGTCGTGAAGGAGATAGTAGTCGACATATTTTGCCACAACTGTGCTCTTGGCCTTGTGAAACAACTTTAGGTTAGGTTGGGTGGGAGTTGTGATGAGATAGCAAGTGTTTCCTGACGCTTTTGGTCTTCTGACCGAGGCCTTCCGTTGGTTTGCCGCTGCACCCCTTTTAAAAAAATATAGTTATGATTATATTAACACACACACACAAAGACTACAAACCTCACTCAAGGAGAAAGAACTTGGGGTGAGTATAATACCGAGCACATCTCCTGAGGCGCACATCAACTAGATAACTGCTGCAGCATATGGGTGCCTGAAAAACCTAAGAACAGCGTTTCGATACCTCAGTAAGGAATCGATAAGGACTACACCATGTACGTCAGGCTCATACTGGAGTATG
>NC_091306.1:8467649-8542649 GCF_038502225.1 Cherax quadricarinatus | reverse complement strand
ACCTTCTAGAGCAAGAGTGTCTAACTTTTATTGGCTTGTGCATTCCAAACTCTCATACAATGTTTGATAGCAAAGAAAATAATTGAATCAACATGCAGAATATATTGTATTCACATTTTATTGCAGATTTGTACAACCAAAGTGCTCTAGTAATGAGAATACATACATATATATATATATATATATATATATATATATATATATATATATATATATATATATATATATATATATATATATATATATATATATATATATATCAAGAGCCCCTTCAAGGCTCAAAATGCAGGAGGAGAAAAGATCGCTAAGCTCCATAGTGAATTAATGGGGTAGGCGCTAAACCCATAGGGACCACGCAATGTCTGGGGTTTGGTAAGCAATCAGCGCCGACTCAGGGAAGGTAAAAGTATCAGTAAACACGACCCCTTTCTCCGGCGTCCAGGACTTTCTCATGAATTATCATTATTCCGAAGGTCTGGTAGATTTAGATCTGAAAGATCTAGAAGGTCTGGGTGATCTAGAAGATCTCATTCTGGGTGATCTAGAAGGTCTGGAAGCTCTCGGTTTGGATGATCTAGAAGGTCTGCATGATCTAGAAGGTCTGGAAGATCTCGGTCTGGATGATCTATAGGTCGCAGTAACACAAATGTAGACAAATCTTAGAATTGGTGGAGTTCGAACCCACGGCAAGAGTGTCGCTTGCCTTGGGTTCTAACCCCACCCCTTCTGTGACTCGTGATCTAGAAGATCTTGAAGATATTCAGGGTGTCTGGAAAATGTACAAGGTCTGGAATGTCTAGAGGGTCAAGTGTGTTTTGAATGTCTGAGAAGTCTGGAAGATTTAGATCTGGAACTAGGTCTGGAAGATCTAAATCGCCTGGAAGATTTAGAAGGTCTGGAAGATCTAGATGGTCTGGACCTAGAACGTCTTACAGAGCTAGAGTGGAGAAAAAAGAGCGTAACTGCGGCAGACAGAAGAGATGGGGAATACTTAGAATGAGACAAATATGTGCTAATGAAGGAAGATAGATATTTTATATATTCCGGAGAATCCTGAATATTTGAAAAGACCAGGAATTTCTGGAAGGTCGGGAAGACCAGGAAGTTCTAGAAGATCGGGAAGACCAGGAAGTTCTGTAAGATTGGGAAGCTTACAGGCAAGAACAAAAACACTCGCACGGAAACTGATAGAAGAAAAACGAAAAAAAGAGTGGGAGCACAAGAGTGAACACACGCTACTCTTAAATAAACATAGACTCCCCCCCCCTAAAAAAAAAGTGCATTTCTTCCGGGTTGAAACAAGTGTCGTGTGTCACCTCGATCAATTCTCGACGTGACGAGGCTCAAGTCACACCTGGTGCTGCTGCTGCTGTGTTGTTGTTGTTGTTGTTGTTGTTGTTGTTGTTGTTGTTGTTGTTGTTGTTGTTGTTGTTGTTGTTGTTGTTGTTTCTGCTGCTGCTGCTGCTGCTCTTTAACCCTCTTCTATTTTTTTTTTTGACACAGATAAGTTAAGAATGCAATTTTTTCTTCGTCCTCGTGTTTACTAGCAACAAACTTCACTTTTTTTTAATTTCTTAAACATTTGAAATCATCAAAACAACGCAAAATTTCACGTTTTCTTTGGTTAATTCTAGTTCACTTTATTTTTTGTCTCTCCGCAATAACAATTTCGAGGCGGCTGTGTGTTGTTAGAGTTTAATAGAGCAAGAATTCCCTTAAAGAGAGACAGATTTATAACACTGAAGGGCTCTTTAGTCAAGGAACCGTAGCTGCTACTACCTAGCTTCTCCTTCCAGGGGCTCTGTGTGGCCCATTTGGGTTTAACGCTTTCCCACGAATATAATATTCACTCGACGAGATCCTTTGTTTAATTTCTGCTTACCCAAAAAAAAAAAAACTGAATATATCCGCAGCGTGCTGCAACTCTTCCCCGAGATAATTACATACAGGAACCTGGAAGTTGTGCTTCCTCCATTCTTCTCTGTAACTGCTGTAAACTTGTTAATATTAATGTTGGTAGAATTACCAGTAGCTTGACAAAGCTCCTGGAGAGCGAAACGTTGCCGCGATAAAATGTCACATTAGTTGCATTTGTTTCGTTTTACCTAACATGTTGTAAACATATGTGTAAACACATTAAGCGCTGTTGTAAACACGTGTAAACACATTAAGCGCTCAGGTATATATGTTCAGTTAATTCTTAATGAGGTGATATTTTGATATTATATGTCTTGTGATGAACCATTTAGTTGAGATTACTTAGAGAAGCTTTTGTTTGTTTACACTGTGATTATTGTGCCTAAGTGAGATACACATATTATATTATATGTTGGTGCTTGTTTATGCGTGTTGGTGCTTGTTTATGCGTGTTGGTGCTTGTTTATGAATGTGTCTGTTGCTTTGTGAATGTATGTTTATTCTATTATTGTCGCTGTTTGAGTGTGTTTCAATGTATTTTTGTTTGCCTGTTTGTTGTATGTGTTAACTTGTACATTAATTATTTGTGATTACGTATTTATGTTCACAAAAAGGAAAGTGTTAAGCTCTAGCTTCTGGATCAGCGTCTTTCGAATATTGACAGTAACTAGGCCTAATAGATCTGGTTTTTTTTTTCTATAATCCCGTATATCATTGTTCAGTGTTAATAACATATTATTGATCAGAAAACAGGATAAATGATTTCTGACTCAAAGCTTAGCGCTATGATGATCAACTCGGTTGTTAGCGCACTCAGCTCACACACTGAGGTCCGTGGTTCGATCTCCAGTACGGCTGGAAGCATTAGAACAAGTTTCTTTAAGACACCTGCTGTCCCTTTTCACCTATCAGTAAAACTTGTACCTGGGTGCTAGGGTGTGGGTCGCATAGTGGGGAAAAAAATTGACCTAATTTGCCCGAAATGATCAGCATAACAAGCGGCTTTCTATATAGTATCTCACTGATATCAGCTATGGTATGTATAAGTTGTACATGTACTCGTAAAAATAAATATTTTTGTTATTATTATTATTATTATTATTATTATTATTATTATTATTATTATTATTATTATTATTATTATTATTATTATTACCGTGGCCTTCCGATGGCTTATCGGTCCGCCCCTTTAAAAATTAAAGATTTCATCATGTGATCTTTTTATCCGGTGTTCTGTTTATTTCACTTCATTATCACTCTTTAAGTTGAAGAAATGTTTCCTGGGTTCTCCTGTAAATCATTTGGGTGTTATTTTCTAACCATTCCTCATTAATATTCCCAATTGTTATTCTTGAATCAGGTGCTAAGCTTATATTGTACGTGTTTTATCCATATACTTGTCTGTTTTATACATCATTAATATGTAATTCCTAATAGTATTTTGTATGTCGTGGTCGTATCCCTTCTCTCCCTCTCTTTGTTTCTCCAAGTGATATTATACCTCATTTTCCTAAATTCAGGGACGAGACGTGATGCTCTTCTTTGTTCTTTCTCAAGCTTCGTTTTGTTTTATACTACGTGAGGGTTCTACACTGGTGCTGCAGACTCACGCATGGCTCGCACGTATGAGGTAATTTGTGCATTGAAAGAGGTTGTCTTCAACTTCCTGAATGCCACTTAGGTTTGTAAGCTTAACATTTTCCAGCCGATGCTCTTGTTTTTATTTGCCTCGAGAGGCAGGTTTGCGGTAATTGTTATTTCAGGTCCTTATATTTTATATGTTTGTGAATTTTTTCTTGTTTCTCAGTTTCCCAGCTGCATTACTTTATATTTTGTCAGGGTTAAATATCAGCAACTATTTCTGCGACCATCCCCCAATTTCATTCAGGAGTTTTTACAGCTTTTATGAATGTGTATGTGGGGGGGGGGGTTCTTTTATGTTTGACAGATGCAATAAAAATTTTGTGTGTGTGTGTGTGTGTGTGTGTGTGTGTGTGTGTGTGTGTGTGTCTGTGTGTGTGTATGTGTGTCTGTGTATTTGTTTGAGCGCGTTCGTATTCGCTTCTATACTCTCCGTCGTTGTTGTAGCAGCTCCAGTGTACGCTACAACATTTGTTGTGGCTATAGACGCTTGCTCGCTGGTGAAAGGCTTTGGCTAAAAAAAATGGAGTTCCTACCCCCTCTGTTTCTAGGATCAAATCCCCCTCACCAATTTGTAGAGAAACTACAGTACACTTTATCCCCAGTGTACTGTAGTTTCTTTCCAAACTGGTCGTGAGTTTTATAACAATTCTCAGGGCGACACAGTTTTACCCTGAAGACAAACGGCGTAAGACCGACAAGTGGAAAGGACAGAGTTTGCAGAGGGAAACTTAACCGAGACGTTTCGCTCATACGTTCCGCTTCCACAGGCGAAACGTTTCAGTAAAGTTCCACTCTGCAAACTATGTCTTGTGCAAAGTTTTAACTCTCTCCCAAACTTACTACAGAGAACGAAATCAGTGGTAATAATACGTGGAATTCTTGCTCAGAAGGTCGCCTCAGCTGCTAGTAACTCAGTGTAAGCCAAATAATATAAGCAAATTTTTATTTATGTTTGCAAACATATTTTTACAATGGTGTTGAGGGCAAACATGTTGTGGGCACATACATTGTACATTATGAAGGTATAACCTAGGAAAACCCAACGGAAATAGTCTGACTCTTTTGGGTTACCCTAGGTAATCAGCACTATTTATGATAATTGTACTTATGTGTACCTGTACTCACGTAGATGTACTCACCTAGTTATGGTTGCAGGGGTCAATTCACAGCTCTTGGCCTCGCCTCTTCACTAGTCGCTATTAGGTCACTCTTTCTGCTCCATGAGCTTTATCGTACCTCTTCTTAAATAAGCGTACTTGTTTACTAGTGAAGTCATTGTGACTATCGTGACCCGATGTAGTTTGTCAACAGTCGACTCCTTTAAAAATCCATTGGGGATTTAAAGTCTTGACTCTAATAGAGCGGTTATAACTTTCTCATAATGGTTCTTATAAATAACAAAAAAGGCACAATACCGTGACTGGAACGATACACAAATAACCCGCATATAGAAGAGAGGAGCTTATGACGACGTTTTGGTCCAACTTGGACCATTTACATAGTCACACTAATCAGAAGTGGAGCAGGACGGGTATATATAGGCAGGAAGAGGTAGTGGTGGTAGTAGTAGTAGTAGTAGTAGTAGTAGTAGTAGTAGTAGTAGAAGTAGCAGTAGTAGTAGGGGTGGAGGTGGTAGGTGGTGGTCTCTGCTACTACGCAGTACTACTGCCCTGCCTCCTGCTGCTGCTGCTGCTACTGCTGCTGCTCTTGCTGCTGCTGCTGCTCTGCTGCTGGCTGCTGCTGCTGCTGCTGCTGCTGTTGCTGCTGCTCTGCTGCTGGCTGCTGCTTGCTGCTGCTGCTGCTGCTGCTGCTACTGCTGCTGCTGCTGCTGCTGCTGCTGTTTTCTGCTGCTGCTGCTGCTGCTGCTGCTGCTGCTGCTGCTGCTGCTGCTGCTGTACTGCTGCTGCTGCTGCTAGCTGCTATGCTGCTGCTGCTAGCTGCTGTTTGCTGCTGCTGCTGCTGCTGCTGCTGCTGCTGCTGCTGCTGCTGTTTTCTGCACTGCTGCTGCTGCTCTGCTGCAGCTGCTGCTGCTGCTGCTGCTGGCTCTGCTATTGCTTGCTGCTGCTGCTGCTGCTGCTGCTACTACTACCTCTTTCTGCCTATATATACCCGTCCTGCTCCACTTCTGATTAGTAAATGGTCCAAGTCGGACCGAAACGTCGTCGTAAGCTCCTCTCTTCTATGTGCGGGTTATTTGTGTAATGGTTCTTATCGTTCCAACAAAAACTTTTCCAAAGTTTATCGTGAATTATTTTTTTTTTATATTTAACAGTAAGTGGTAAAACACTGCCCAAAAATAATAAACAAGGACCCTCGAACAACATTCCCCTCTCATTCAAAAATTTTGGAAAAAAAAAGAGCCCCTGGGAGACGAAAAGTCAGCGAAGGTCCCACCGAGACTCGAACTCGGATCTCTGGATTCAAAGTCCAGGGTGCTAACCATTACACCATGGGACCCAGATGTGAGCTTTAGTCTCAGCTGAGAATACAATGAGTCGCCTTCCTGGGACTCCGCTAACCCGACTCGCCATTTTCCCTCGTCACCAGACTAAACCTTTACATTATACTTTCCTACTTACTCTCGCCTGGGTGTTCCCTTATTTTAGGGAAGGTAAACGGGACTATCCGATGAAATTCTGTGAGATCGAAACCTAATCCGGCAAAATAGAGGGAATTTGATTCTACAGCGAAGATCTGTGTTAGTATTGTAGATGTTCAGTTTCAGGAGAGGTTTAAATCCTCCTCAGCACCATCCAGACCCTTCAAGGGGAGTGTCTTGGGTCTACTGTAATGATTCTTCATCCAAGACATCGGAGCTACACTTCTCTTCCTGCTCTCAATCCAGATTATCTCTCATTCCCAGGCGCTGCTGGATCACCCGTGTGGTGCTGTTTTCTCAAATCAAATAATACGCTGCTTATTGATTGACTGACTTTCTTGCATGTTTACTAAGTGACTGACATACTAAGTGACTGACATACTGACTGACTTGCTTACATGCGTACTGAGTGACTGACTCACTGATTTGTTTGCTTGCTTACTGACTGACTTGACTTCCTGACTGACAAGCTTGCATGATTATTGGCTTGCTTAACTTACTTATTAACTTACTTATTTACAGATTTACTTGCATGCTTACTGACTGGCCGACTTATTTACTACTGACTGACTGACTGACTGACTGACCTGCCTCGTGCTGACGCAATTACTGAAGTAACAACACAAATGAGAAGCATTTTTATCTAACGAAACTGTACGTGGGTGCGTTACGTGGGATGGTTTGTTCGTGGGTGCGTTACGTGGCTAGTCTGTACGTGGGTGGAGTGAGACAGTTTGTACGTGGGTGCGTCAGGTGGGATAGTCTGTACGTGGGTGAATTGCGTGGGATAGTTTGTACGTGGGTGTGCTACAGTTTGTACGTGGACGTGTTACGTGGGATAGTTTGTAAATTGGATTTTATGTACGCGGGATAGACTTTACCTGAGATAGACTTTATCCGGGATAGGTAGTGTTTATGTGGAATAGTCATTGTGGAACAGTCTTTGTCTAGTTATCTTTATGTGGAATAGTCTTTTATTTGCAGTAGTTATTATGTGAGGGAAGCGCTAAACCCGTAGGGGTCCAGTTCTCAAGAGGAATGTGGGATGGTCACCCCGTGGGATGGTCACCCCGTGGGATGGTCACCCCGTGGGATGGTCACCCCGTGGGATGGTCATCCCGTGGGATGGTCATCCCGTGGGATGGTCATCCCGTGGGATGGTCACCCCGTGGGATGGTCACCCCGTGGGATGGTCACCCCGTGGGATGGTCAGCCCGTGGGATGGTCACCCCGTGGGATGGTCATCCCGTGGGATGGTCACCCCGTGGGATGGTCATCCCGTGGGATGGTCACCCCGTGGGATGGTCACCCCGTGGGATGGTCACCCCGTGGGATGGTCAGCCCGTGGGATGGTCACCCCGTGGGATGGTCACCCCGTGGGATGGTCATCCCGTGGGATGGTCACCCCGTGGGATGGTCATCCCGTGGGATGGTCACCTCGTGGGATGGTCAGCCCGTGGGATGGTCACCCCGTGGGATGGTCACCCCGTGGGATGGTCATCCCGTGGGATGGTCACCCCGTGGGATGGTCATCCCGTGGGATGGTCACCTCGTGGGATGGTCACCCCGTGGGATGGTCACCCCGTGGGATGGTCACCCCGTGGGATGGTCACCCCGTGGGATGGTCATCCCGTGGGATGGTCACCCCGTGGGATGGTCATCCCGTGGGATGGTCATCCCGTGGGATGGTCACCCCGTGGGATGGTCACCCCGTGGGATGGTCACCCCGTGGGATGGTTATCCCGTTGGATGGTCATCCCGTGGGATGGTCACCCCATGGGATGGTCACCCCGTGGGATGGTCATCCCGTGGGATGGTCACCCCGTGGGATGGTCACCCCGTGGGATGGTCACCCCGTGGGATGGTCACCCCGTGGGATAGTCATCTCAGGTCGAGTGGCAAGCATTAATTTTTTTTTTGTTTTTTTTTTTCATTTTTTTGGTCTCCAGGACAACTTTGTCCTTGAATGTTTTCGTCAAGGTGTTTCATGCGCTCACGTTTCACTGTTGTTTAACCTTGAAACCTTTTGTGTACCCGCGGGGGAGGGGAAAAAAATAGATGAAAAGAGGGAAAACAATGAAAACTGGGGGTCTCTTGTTTGTACTTGGCGGTGAGTGGTTGCGGGTGTCGAGTCACGGCACCTGGCCTGGTTGGTTTCTTCGTTCTTCATGTCAAACCTGACACTACCATCTCTGCAAAGCCCCTGTCGCTGCAACTATTACTACTACTACTACTGTTTCTGCTAGTGCTACTACTACTACTACTACTGATGCTGCTGCTGCTACTACTTCCACTACTGTTACTATTTTGCTACCTCTACTACTATGTCTCTGGATTCTCCAGTTGAAGTCTGCGATCTCATGTCTTTGTGTTGGACTGATAAATCCCTTGTGAGCGAAACGTCTCTCAAATAATCACACCCAGGTGTTACCCATGTATCCTCTTCATTAAATAATGGGTGTAAATTTACACCCATCACACTCTCCAGAGTGAGCACCGTTGTTTTAGTGTCAAGATCCTACACCTGTCCAGTGTCACCTGTTTTTGACAGTGGACAGGTGTAGGATGTTCTGTTCTGTTCGTGTTGGTTCTGCACAGCAACATTGGTAGAAGATGCGTTACCACGACCAGTATCCCCACTAGAAGCACCACCACTACCACCACTACCACTAGAAGCACCACCACTACCACCCATCACCACTAGAAGCACCACCACTACTACCATGACCACTAGAAGCACCACCACTACCACCATGACCACTAGAAGCACCACCACTACCACCATCACCACTAGAAGCACCACCACTACCACCCATCACCACTAGAAGCACCACCACTACCACCATGACCACTAGAAGCACCACCACTACCACCATCACCACTAGAAGCACCACCACTACCACCCAACACCACTAGAAGCACCACCCCTACCACCACTACCACAAGAAGCACCACCACTACCACCCATCACCACTAGAAGCACCACCACTACCACCACTACCACCCATCACCACTAGAAGCACCACCACTACCACCACTACCACCACTACCACTAGAAGCACCACCACTACCACCCATCACCACTAGAAGCACCACCACTACCACCACTACCACTAGAAGCACCACCACTACCACCCATCACCACTAGAAGCACCACCACTACCACCACTACCACCACTACCACTAGAAGCACCACCACTACCACCCATTACCACTAGAAGCACCACCACTACCACCCATCATCACACCAGGGTGACTGCCAAAGTACCCTCCCTACCTTAAGATGGGAAATCTCCGTTTAAAACAGTGCTGCTCCTTCGTGCTGAGGAGGATAGAGGTGCTGGGTGGGGGATGTGCAGAAGGAAAGACGAGGGGAGGAAAATCTAACTTGTGCAAAGGAAGAACGGGAAGACAGAAAATTTATACGAGGTAAGAATTTCACTTCCCACAAACGCTACGTAAGTATGCGCCAGAGTGGAAAAACGACTCGAAGGAGAATAGTTTTTATATTTTGTTATATCACTCATTACCATCTACATCCTTCTTTCATCCACGTGTTCCTGCCTGTTATTATCCACCTATGTGTGTGTTGATGTCTATTATCATTTCTTTTTCTAAATACGTTGTCTCATATTCCATGTAACTGTCTAACTGTTCTTTACCTGATATAAAATGTTATATGTAATCCCAAAGGTGCCACATGCTCGTTATCCACGATCCCTTATCTCTATCTTCCCCATGCCTTTCCTTTCTATCCTTCCCATGAGGGTCGTTTCCCCTTACTCCATCAGTTCTTATTCCTCTTTCCCCTTTATTCAACAGCTCGTTCCCTCTCTTACCCTCCTCCCATTCAGACCTTTGTTCATTCACTACCTTTATCTCCCTCATTTGTTTCATCCTTCTCTTCCATTTCACTCGCCCGACATTTCTTATCACCATCCCACTCTTTGATTACTGGAGTTTGTTCATCTTACGAAACCCTCCGTATTTTTCAGAAAAAGAAAGAAACGTAGATTTACAACTAATGCGACAGTTTACTGTGGCAACGTTTCGCTCTATAGGAGCTTTGTCAAACTGTTACAAACAGTACAGGGATACAAAGTATTTATAGAAACAGAGTGAGATGCAAAGAATAATATAAAAGTTATATAATGCTTTGCTCTTCCAGGTATACCTATATATACCCTCTGTGTACTTGTGTTGTTTGTAATGGCTTGACAAAGCTCCTGGAGAGCGAAACGTTGCCACAATAAAATGTCACATTAGTTGCAATTGTGTCATTTTACCTAACATATTGTCAGTAATTCTACCAACATTATTACTCGCCTAACCATTGCTACTCGTCTGTCCTACCTGTCCTCATTTAACCACATTAATTTCCTTAAGCAATTCCCAAAGTTAATCTCTGAATGTTCCCTGTAAACAAACAAATGTTATTTTAAAGACATCTGGTTAGTTACTGAAGATTAACGTAGGGTAGAGGATGTTGCAAAAGCCTGGAGGGTGTTCCAGGGGTCAACGCCCCCGCTGCCCGGTCCATGACCAGGCCTTTAAAAGTGTTTTTTAACCGTGAATAATATTAGAAAAACTAGTGTCAGGTGTAGTAACTTTGATATTAAATGAACTGTCAAGAATTACAAAGTTCAGCAGGTGTTGGCTGATGTTAGTAGATGTTGGTAGATGTTTGACAGATGTTGGATGATGTTGGTAGATCGCGTTAAAGCAGGGTTATACAACGTGAGTCCAGGAAGTTTTCTGCTTCCATGATAGCTTCTGTCCTACCCTAGCCCTACTGTAATAATAATAATAATAATAATAATAATAATAATAATAATAATAATAATAATAATAATAATAATAATAATTAAAGAAAGTAAAGATCTTGGGGGAGGGGTATTGGAGTAAGTGATGGTAAGAGCAAGAATAATTTGAGTGGATAGAAGATTTAAGGAGGAGAGAAAGTGGAGAGGTGTCTGTCTCCCTGGTCTTCCTCTCTTCCTATCTCTTCCGTTTGTTGAAATGAGAAACATATCAGTTTCCCTCCTGGAGACAGCTAGGGGTCTACATGAAGGTAGGGTACTGACAAGTCTTGGGCTCCTTACACTTTCGTACATGGTACACGACAAAAATATTTCACTCACTTCACAAACCAGAAAATAAATCAACGTTCATCTCAACCATTTGTCATGCAGTCTCAAACAATAAACTGGCAATTCAGAGTGTAGCAGTTCTGGGGCCCCACTACTGCGCTTATTGTCCAGCTCAAGCTGTTAATTACGTGGAAACCGGCTACTTCAGCCAAGGTGACGTCACTTCAACTTAACTGGTTGAGTGACAGACTTCCACAATTACTGATCGTGACCACTCATGCTTTGACTTGCTCTGAAATGTACAATTTCAGTCTGACTTCTCTAGTCAATAATATTGTACATAGCTTACATACTGATGGCTGAATACATGGGTAAAGAAATCTAACCCTGCTGTGTTTACCTTGTCCTTGTTCTGTCCTGCTGAGTGCTTTGTCGGCTGACGTATTTACGACCAGGTGCTACAGACCTTTAGACTACCACCTGTGTTCGCAATACGTACGAATCTAAGTACACAAAGTCATCGTGGATGACCTTCCTTGAGGTGAACCAGATGAGCTGCCACCAGCCAGACCCCCCTCTCTGGGGGAGGGGGAGGGGGGGGGAAGGGGAAGGGGGAGGAAGAGTGCAGAGCACTGGATCGAGGGATTTGGAGCTACCCCTTCCTTTTACTGGCATCATGCTTCATTTCCTCTCATTCCACTGGAGCTGTATTACCCCTACGGGTTTAGCGTTTCCCATGAATACAATAACAAAAATGTTAATAAAGAATGGAGAGGAAAAAAATAACATGGATAATAATAAAAATAATATATAATAATAATAAACAACTGGCAGATTCGCCACAACTCAAAATCTGCCATTAAGCTGCCCAGATTTACCACTTTCATACACAGGTCTGGTGTATTTATCCGATTTAGCAAACCTGGAGACTTTTCAAGCTGAGTTGTATGACCCTTGTAGGTTTGGGGCTTCAGTTTTTGATTATAATAATACGACGCTTCACCATCGTAAAGTGTTCATCGTAACCTGGATTTTTTTTTTTTTTTTTACGGAGCTGCTGATAGTGTTCGTCCCCTCACGAGAGCTTTCTTGACGCCGGTGAAGGGCTCTTGATTTGAGGAATTTTGGGGGTGCTGTCCCCTTCCTTGGATCAAACTCTTGTACTTTTAGTTACCCAGTCACTGTATGAACCCGTCGTATTTATCGCTACCCTTTTAATACAATAATAATGATAATTATGTGGACGTATTGCAATAAGAAATCCATGAAATATAAAGCGTAATGTTAAAACATTTAAAAATCTATCTATAGCATAAATTTAGTAACCCAGCTAAGAAAATTTAATCTATATGTATTAAAATTTCTTTGTATAAAACTAAAGTATTTTAAAGAAGATTTGACTCTTGTCGGTTTAGCGCTTTCTTTGTTAAAAATAATAATGTAAGATGACGCTAGAAACTTCGAAACAAAACTGAAAAATTTCGGTAAAATAAAAACTCAAACAGAAATGTTATGTTATTAATATCACAAATACCAAATTGTACTAATATATATATATATATATATATATATATATATATATATATATATATATATATATATATATATATATATATATATATATATATATATATATATATATATATATATATATATATTATAAGTAAACAAGTGACCAGTTATGGAACTGTGAGAAAGTTTAAACAGGTCACATGGAAGAATATTAATTGTATATTAAAATGTTGAGAACATCAGAAAAAGAGATCTGTGAGTAATCATGAACAATAAATAATCAACAGATCAAAAATGCAGTGGTAGGAAACTCTTATGTGGTATTTGTAAACTCCAAAATAGTCTTCACATTTGCGGATGTCGAAAAATAGCTGTTTATTCTGAACGTTAGACCAAAATTGGAATATGCAAACGGGTCTGTCTCCGCATCTAAAAGAATATGTTGATGCAATTGATAATGTCTGAAGACCTTCAACAAAATAGCTAAAAGAGATAAGAGAGTTAAATAACAAAGAGAGAAACGTTGAATGAACCACAAATACATTCGTTGGGGAACAGAATGGAAAAAAAGATGAGACATGATAACTACTTATAGGAGCGTAAAAGGATACGATAAGCAGTGAGATAAAAGAGAATTATGTTTTGCAAGTACGGTAAACATGTTTAAAATTTTAAAAATGTTAAGATCTGAAAATCGAACACGACAAACATCGTTCAACCTCTGAAACCAAAAACACTGAACACTGAACACGACAAGTATACTGTAGATCTACTCTTATAGTTAAAAAAAATATGAAAAGAGAACAAAACCATCATCGCTCTGCTCTTGTGACATCATGAGCACAGTTCTCCTGTAATTCCAAAACTGGAACCACATATATAGTAGGTATTCTCATGTATAGACAAAAAAACCAACTGAACACACAAAGATGCACATTAGATTTACATTTTGACACCGAGACGATTAGTTTATTGTGTACCCCATTACCGTCCTGTAGACATTAACTTCTAGTTTATTATACATCGCATTTCTATCTTGGGGAAAAGCATGTGGATACACGAAAGTCCTGCAAACTAGGCTTCGAAAGGGTTAACAAGAGCACATCGTCGCACATATTTACAATTTATTTTTCATTTCTTATAAGTAAATTTAAGATAGTTGCTTGAAATATCTGGTAATTATTTCAGCAGTAAGATGCCTTGATAAACGAGCGATCAAGTAGTGTTGAACAGTGACCACAGGACTGGTCACACTGCATTAAATTTAATCGTCGCCTTGTTTAAGTGAGACTGCCAGAGGTGCTTGTAACCAAGTCCAAGCCTGAGTACGACATCAGTCAGTCAATTTACATTGCAAGTTGATACGTAAGTGTGTTTGTCTAGGTTTATATACAGAAAGATTCATTATTATTTCTCTCCTAACACTTTCTAATGGTTGGCGTTGATAGACCACAGTTAGGCTCAGCTTCTTTCTTCAAAGCTTTTTCGTTGGATAATTTATCAGAATAATCATTAATTAGAAAATCGACATGAGTTGGAATCCAAGAGAATTGAACACTGAGTTCAGTCTATTTTGTGGTAACGTGTCGAGGTCAGTAGCAATTACATTACGAAGGTTCACCATGCCGAACCTTGAACCATCACACAGGATGTGACCTAAAACAGGCGACTTAATCTCCAGGACCTTATTTATTGCTAGGTGAAGATATAGCGTTTGAGGAGACTGCCTCCAACCCATACGTCTCAACCGGGCCGCGGGGGCGTTGATCCCCGGAATAACCTCCAGGTAACCTCCAGGTAACCTAACCATTCAGTTGTGACTCAAGTATTCTTCTCTTGTTAGGAATAAAACTTACGAGATTTGAACCTCTGACCTCTGCAAGTCTTTGTATTTCCTAGATTTCTTGATATTGCTGTAGGTAGCGGTGTCGTGTACTGGTGTGGAGGGAGCGCTGAGGTATGTGTGACAAGAGTCCGTACTGAGAGACAAGGACGATACTAGACTGGTTAGACATGTCTAACAGGTTTGGCGTCTCCAGTGTGAGGCTCCCCTGGAGGGAGTTTCAGGGGAGTGTTTGTAATTTTTTTTTTATTTACATAACAAGTCTGGAAACCACCACACCGTGCTTTGGCCTTATTCTATACGAGTTAGATGGAGGAAACATCCGTTGTGTACTGCTGTATTATTCTGTATCAGTAACATGGTTAGAAGACCCCACAGTGTGTGGCTACACTCTTCTATATAAGAGTTGTACATGAATAGTATGCAGTACAAACTCTAATCACATAATAGAGCGGAAAAGTAATGTGAAGGGCCTGGGTGTGGTAATGTCCGAAGACCTCACCTTCAAGGGCCACAACAACGCCACTATCATATCTGCGAGGAAACTGATACAATGGATAATGAGAGCATTCAAGACAAGAGATGCTAAGCCAATAATGAACCTTTTTAAATCACTGTTCTCTCTAGGCTGGAATACTGCTGTACATTAACATCGCCATTGCAGATCTAGAGAATGTACAGAGAACCTTTACTGCACGTATAAGTTCCATCAAACACCTTAACTACTGGGAACGCCTGGAAGCACTTGACTTGTACTCACTGGAGCGCAGTGAGTACAAGTCAAGGGGACTGGTTCCTAATCTACACACAGAAATCACTCCCTACGAAAGCAAAAGACTTGGAAGGCGATGCAACATACCCCCAGAGAAAAGCAGGGGCGCCACTGGTACACTAAGAGAAAACACAATAAGTGTCCGGGGCCCAAGAATGTTCAACAGTCTCCCACCAGCCATAAGGGACATTACCAATAGACCCCTGGTTGTCTTCAAGAGGGAGCTGGACAGATACCTAAAGTCAGTGCTAGATCAGCCGGGCTGGGGTTCGTACGTTGGACTACGTGCGGCCAGCAGTAATAGCCTTGTTGATCAGGTCCTGATCCACCGACAGGATTGGTCGTGGACCAGGCCGCGGGGGCGTTGATCCCCGGAATGCCCTCCAGGTAGACTCCAGGTAGTGCCGACATGAAGAATTAGACGCATGTTCACCATCTGGGTGTCTGTATTTGTTTACGTCTACAAATAAAGACACCCAGATGCTGAATGTTTGTCTAATTCTATGTAAGAGTTGCACAGAAACATTAAACTTGAGGATATACCATTCTATACGAGAGTTACATAGCAGAAACAAAATCTAGTTGCATTTCCCTGTTAAATTCCAGCACACAGGATGGCGTGTATGCATGAAATAGTGAAAACCGTCAGCCTGAGCTGACTGAGACTGACTGACTATCTATTCCAGTCCACAAAATGTCTGTATGTGGTCCCCCTGGGCGGGATGAGGGAAGGGTCATTGAACCCGGTCCTCACAGACGTAAATTTATGCAATCCTGTAACGGAATAAAACCAAACTAACTGGAGCGTCGTTAGGGGAAAGCGCTAAACACGTACGGGGCACTACAGCGCCATAGGTACAGGGGAGAGGTAAGCAAGGATGATCTGATGTAGAGTATGATGGCTCCAGGAGTCTTTACAACATTGCATAGCTCCTGATGACGCACTGAGAAGTGTGAAAGTACTTGGGCTAAAGATTTCCACCCCCACCCCCACCCCCACCCCCCGTGGCTTGTGTTGCATTGTTATGATCGCTTGTCTCCGATTATTTGCAATATATATATATATATATATATATATATATATATATATATATATATATATATATATGTGTGTGTGTGTGTGTGTGTGTGTGTGTGTGTGTGTGTGTGTGTGTGTGTGTGTGTGTGTGTGTGTGTGTGTGTGTGTGTGTGTGTGTGTGTGTGTGTGTGTGTGTGTGTGTGTGTGTGTGTGTGTGTGTGTGTGTGTAAAGTGGGATCCACCTCTGGTGTAAATTGCGGGACCCATAGCCTCGGAGAAGTGGATAAAAAGGCTTCAAGGAAGAATATTTGGATTTCTTCCTGAAGCCGTTTGAATATTCCACTTCCCCTACCACCCCATCTTTTCATTCTTTTTTACCAATAGATATATTTTATTACATAATATGATACAAAAGGTTTAAGAGATACATTGTTGATATAAAGATGGCATATACAGTACATGAGATGTGAGAGATACATGTCTAGTACATATTGTTACGTGTTTGTCACTGATTATAATGTATATGTGGCATTTTTATTTAGGTGGTATTTGAATAATATGAAGGAGGAGGAAGAGGAGAAGAAAAGAATCGGAGAAGAAAGGAGGAGATGTAGGAGAAGCGGGGAGATGAGAAGGGGAAAAGTTGGGAAGCAGGGAGATGAGAGGCAGACGTCAATATAAACGCTGGGAGACGCAGCATCCAGGCCACCAGCTGTCATTAGTGTGTGTTCTCCCAGGGGAGGTGACACTGCCACAGCAGCCGTGCTGGGGTGGGGCGGGGAGATGAAGAGACGGGGAAGGGAAGGGGGTAGGGAGAGACGGAGAGAAACAGAAAGGATGGAAGAGAGAACGTGAGACTGACAGCGATGAAAAATGGAGTGGGAGGGAGAAAGAGAGAATGAGACGGGGGAAATGCAAAGATTGCGATAATGTGGGAGTGAGGGATTGGAAGCGTGGAAGAAAGTGGATGGGAGAAAAACAGATTTGAAGACAGTGGAAAGGAAGGAGAGACTGGAAGACAATGGAAGGGAGAGAAACACTGAAAACAGTAGAAAATGAAGGAAAGGTAAGGAGTCATGTTAGGGTAATACAAAGGTAACGAGTCCAAGTAATGTAACACAAAGGCAAGCCATGGACGTGTAATACAAAGACACATGGCAGAGCAACAAGCCTTTACTGACAAACATATCACACAACGTTAATCTTTTTTTCCATGACATATAAAGCTCAACTTTGAGCGAGGAGCTGCTTAATAAACATATAAACAGCTGTATCTTTGTATCGCTGCGTGTCGCCATTTTACCATCAAAAAAAACAAAAGAGGAATCACGGTCAAATAATTCACGTTAAAGGGTTTCAGTGGAACACATAATTGAGCTTCCTAAAGTCACCAGTTATATACTTGATCTCACTTGATCTATTTTGCTCGGTGACGCTAATTTTCCCTAGTACAGAACCGATTAACTCTTCCGTAGTCATCACTGTAACTGTAATTCTTTTCCAGGTCTTTACTGGGTCTATACTCGCCTGCACCTCACTTGGGCAGGACACCAACATTATGGTGTTAAGAGAATGATAAAGGTGCCGCTTTTATTCCTGCCTGTTTCTTTGTCCAGTTTCTTCCGACAGTGTTGGAAACAGCGTTAGTCAAAGAGTGTCATTTCGTTCTTTATTTCTCTCTGTTATCTCAATTTTTCTTCTTCCTTCTGGTCGTATTTACTCATTTCTTACAAAAAACGTAATTGTACATTGATTTTTCCTTGGAAAAAGCTTATTTTTTTTTTTAATATATCTCCAGTCTTTCTTTTGACTACAAGTGTACCATCATCCTCTGTTTTAACACAGAAGTTAACAAAGCTCTTCAATTTCTTTGGTAAAGATTCAACTTGTTAAAAGTTAGATTTAAAACCTATCGTTTGCACGAGGGTCATGAGGGATGTATACACCTGTTGACCAGTCAAACACACTTTAAGTGGTAAAAAAAGATAGCAAGCTCTCAGTTTATATATACCGACATAAACACCTTTGAGGTATATACATAGATACTCTCAATGTAAATATATCGAGAAAAATACAGCTACAGTGCGACATCCAGAATTACCTAATCGTTTTCAGTTTTTTTTTAAAGTATCATGGTATCATATATTATCCCTTTTGTATTGTCAAAGCTCTGTAGATTGATCATATCTTCCTTTGTCTACCCATCGTCAATTCCGGGATCATCGCTCTCGTGGTCCTCTCCCAGATCGGAGATGTTTTCATTTTATTTTACCTAGAAATGGAAAGACTCATTATATCCTTTGCTTGGTGGGTCTGTTTACCCTTTACGAAGCTCGACATGGTCCATGTTTCTTCTCGAATTCCTTTGATTTTTAGATTTCCGTGTTTTTGTTATTACATTCCTGTTAATTTCCCAAGTTTTGTAAACTCGCGTTCCATTACCGAGCCCTCGCATTAAATACCATTAACCGAACCCACACGAAATGATATTAACCGGATTTACACTTCAAGTGCCATTATCCGAACCTTCAAATAAACTGTCACGATCCTTAGTATTCTTCGTAACATTTGTTTACGTTCATATCCGTCCATCATTTACATTTTTAAATATGCCAAATCTTTTTCTTTTCTCTATCTCGGCTCTAAACTGGGCAGTCTATTTTCAGCCTTCTCAATTAACTTAAGAAGCTTTCCTAATGAGTTTTACTCACTCTGAAGGAGTATTCAATTTTCCTTACACACACTCGTCAGTCTTTGATGTGAGTCAACACAGAGAGCGACTGATAACCGATTCTACATCTTCATCCCATCACACACAAGGTATGTAATACCGACATAGAAAGGTATCCCCGTATCTCATAAGCTCAGCTTCTCATGTATCCCTCTATCCCAATGCACGCAAAAGAAACAGTGGAGTGTGGTCATAAAAATATAAAGTAAAGGAGGGGTTTGGGATATTTACTGTTTAGAGTGACTTCTAAACTGTCGTATCTGTGCGACGCTGGCAAGGCAGTGATAGTGTGAATGTTGATGAAAGCGTTTCTTTTTCCTGTCACCCTGTCATATATATCATTTACCAAACTGCGGCAGGCCAGGGTTCGACTCCACGGCACATTGTCCAGCCTCAAGAGATAACCCAACGTACATATCACCTTATCCACTCAGCCATCGACCCTACAAAGATCACGCACCCAGCCAAGCTAGGTGTTGTTCGTGATCCGAGGACACTCCTCCTGTTTGAATACTCGCAAAGCAAAGAGGCGGGTATTCAAACAGGAGGAGGCTGAAAGTAATCCTTGAGCATACCACTGCCACGAGTGTCCTCGGATCACGAACAACACCTAGCTCGGCTGGGTGCGTGATCTTTGGAGGATCGATGGCTGAGTGGATAAGGTGACATGTACGTTGTGTTGTACATGTTGCAGCAGTTTGGTAATTATATATATATATATATATATATATATATATATATATATATATATATATATATATATATATATATATATATATATATATATATATATATATATATATTTATATATATATACGTATATTGTATTACCACCATTATCATCACCAGCATCATCACCAGCGTCATCACCAACGTCATCACCAGCATCATCACCACCACGATGTGTATACTGTATATGTATAAGTGTCAATCTATAACCAATATAATATACATGTAAATCAATCACTCGGCGGAACTTGGCTGACGTTATCCTGTAGACTTGTGAAACAAAAACAAAATCGTGTCGGTGTTCAGTCTTCACAATTTTCCATTTTTCCCATTGGATTTGCACACCTTCTATTTATATCACCAAAACTATTAAATTCATCGAAAAGAAACGAACTCACGCAGGTTATATTGCATAGCTCTGTAAAAATATTATAAAATCAGCTTAATATTTAAAATTCTTCGTAGTTTACCATCAAAAAATATCTAAATAGCCTAAGAGAATAAAAGAAAATCCTGGTGTAGGCTAAAACCGCTTCAAAAGTCTCTTCAATTATTTTTTCCTTTGATTGTCCTATTTCATGGTGGTCCAGATGAGAAAGTTTGATACTTCAAGATTTTTATTAACATCAGGAATTTACAGTCTACACAGCCCACTCACATATTAAATCTACTTCTAGGTAAGACACACTGATAGTGAAAGTTTGAAGCCTACCAGATGAAGTATTTTAGAGTTATCCAACGATTCCAATTGAGTTAGTATATTTGAACATTTATACTTATAGTTTAAACTTACAGGGTTTAATCCCTTCCATTAAATACACCAAAGTTGATGATTTGAAGTTGATAGGAACAGACATTATTTAATAAAAGGAAACTAATTTCACACAGTTTAATAAAACAAACGATCTAGGTCTTATGTATCCTAATAACAAGGAGAGGTATGCTTTCCAGAAATGAAGCCGATGAAATGAAGCATTCTCCGGATATTACCCGGATTCCAACAATTCCAAGTCTTTGTAACTTAGTTTAATATTTTGACAAATTTGTCTTCACACAGACTTAATGGATACTGTCTTGTGTGCAAGATGTATCAGCCATTATTTACCGTCAACTGGAAAACGTTGTTACACTTTTATGCAACATAAATGGTAGACTTTTGCACTTATACACTTGAATTTAGATCTCTGCCGTCGCCGAATTAATAGGCATTTTGGTTGAATGTATGAAGCCAAGCAGTAGTAGAGAGTTTTGGAAATTATCGGAGTCATTCCAGGAATCTTGGAATTGGTTCTTCAACTTTGGTCACAGGGCGCCTGCACATGCCAATTATTCCATGAATATTGTCCTTGTTATCGCAAATTTGTGTTGAAAATTTGAAGCCTATTGGATAAGAAACGACATTCAAGCGGCCAGATGACGGTCCACCTTCGGGGATACCCAGTAACACACACACACACACACACACACATACGTACACACACACACACACACACACACACACACACACACACACACACACACACACACACACACACACACACACACACACACACACACACAGGTCAGGAAGTGGAATAGTCTGGCGAGCGATGTAGTGGAGGCATGAACCATAAATAGCTTTAAGACGAGGTATGATACAGCTCATGGAGTAGGGAGACAGAGGACCTAGTAACATTCAGTGAAGAGGCGGGGCCAGGAGCTGAGTTTCGACCCTTGCAACTACAATTAGGTGAGTACACACCATCCCAGTACTCACCAACTCACCTACACCTCCCGGAAACTGTTACTTTCTCTAAAGATGTGTGTGTAAAACCACGAAAGCGCTCAGGTTGTTCTGTTTCCTGTGGTATTTTTTTTTTTTCTTATTTATAGCCACGTGATTTATGACGATTTATTCTAATGCGACCTGAATTATGTATCCTCTACTGAAGAATTTGTGAACCGTCTGTCGGAAAGTATTATGTATCGTGTTCTAGAATAATGTATCACCTATATAGAATTTTGTACCTTCTAATAAATAAGAAACATGTGCCGAATACTAGAAAGAATTGTGTACACTTGTGGGGTAAGTCGTATATTCGTCTTCAGACTATCTAACTCATACATCAGCTGAAAAGAATTGTTCCATTGTAAGCACGAAGGGTCAATAACCGATCGTGGTCTCAGGTGTTGGCCCAGTATTTCTCTAGCAGTCTCTGTTCCACTTGAACGGCAGATATTGCCAACAACTCTGGTCCAACGGCAGGTGTTCTAGTCTATCTGCCGGTCTGTCTGCCAGTTTGTGTTCCCGTGTACTCCCGACCTCTGTCTCTGACAAGGGTACATCGCTGCCTTCCAGGAATGAGAGCCGCGCTGTTGAAATGCCATGGCTGGTCCCCAGAGGTTGGCGAGTACCTTCACATTTGACCGGGTGACGTGTTTTTACTTCTGATGTCAACACGGTGGAGTTTGATGACTCCTTTGTGTGTTAACCTACCTCCTGCGTGGGAGACTCGTGGGAATAGGAATGTAGAAAGGTAAGGCAATAAAGATGGAATTACCGATAACGTAATAGGTAAAAAACAAACATGCAACTAATGTGATACTGTGTTATGGCAATGTTTTGCTCGCCAAACGGTTACGGCTTGACAAACCTCCTCGAGAGCGAAACGTTGCCAAAGTACAATGTAACATTAGTTGCATATGTGTTCTTTCACCTACCATGTGGGAGGATAACTTAGATAACAGAGGAATAGGCAAACCAGCAGACTATTCTTTGTATCTAGGGTAGATATTGTTAAGTTAGATTAGGTTAGGTTAGATTATGGAAGGTTATCGCCAATTAATCGATATCTGTTTGTAGTTGATCGAGAGTAATGACATACCATGAACAGGCAACTTACGTCTTGTAATGTAAAACATACCGTATAATACCAGTCCGGAAGATGAACTGTCTTTAGAGTATTGGCATCCCTACGCTCGCTATTGACATTAAAAGCTGGGAAGCATTTAGGCGCAGTAGTTCTCAACCTTATAGTATGAAACGGCCAGTTTGAAAAGTCAGATTTAAAGGAGGGCCGCATTTTTTTTTTAATAATAACGATAATATTTTGTAATTGTTGACTCCATGCAGTGTGGAAGCTACATAAAAGCGATTACATAATTTCATGTGAGGGCCGCAGCCTTTTCCCAGAAGGGCCACATGCGGCCCTCCAGTTGCAGGTTAGGGGGACCCCTGATTTAGAACGCTGGTATCCCCAGGGATGCTGTTGAAGCTCTAGAGAGCTGGTATCCATACACTCTTTGAAGTTGCAGCTTGACCTGGTACTCTATATCCCGCTCCTTCGTGGAAGACTTCTCCGTGAAGTTCCTGGAGATGATATTTTGTCCGCCAGAAGAACAAGACGCGTGTCTTGTGGCACGTATCTTAATATATTGTATAAATTATATTAAGATATTGTAAGTGCCCTTATATCAAGTTAGAGGGAGATAAGAGCCGTTGTCACAACTATAAGGGATACCATCTCTAGTATACTGTGAAGCACTGAATTAAAAGTAGAGAGAGAGAGAGAGAGAGAGAGAGAGAGAGAGAGAGAGAGAGAGAGAGTTCGCAGAAGAGCAGTCCCTTCAAGGACTGGTGAAAGAGTCCTTATTTAATGAAAATGAGATACTCTCCCATTCCTTGAATCAAACCCAATTCCTGCATTTTCCCCAGGCGTTGTAGGACCATCTATAAGTTCATCGCTTCCTTATTAATAATGATAATAATAATAATAATAATAATAATAATAATAATAATAATAATAATAATAATGTTAATTAGGAGCAGAGAGCTCGTTAAACAAGAAGGGAATTTGTGTATCAAGTGTTTTTCTTAAATTTACGTAAATCAAGTTTACTTAGATACGGGAAAGGAGTTGTTCCTCTCACTTGTGAATTCAAAAATATAAATAACATGTAAAACTGATGGGACTGACATTGTAAGTGTCGCAGATGTTTGGTACAAAGTCGCTGACAACTGTAAAAAAAATTTTTTTTCCAGGAGAGTGATGCTTAATTTAGGATGCAAAGGAGAGAGAAGGAATCTTTTCCAGTATAATTAGGTCTTAGATAGGGATTAAGGGATTAATGATGGCGTCGTGCTTAATATGTTGTTGGATTTTTTTCTTTTTAGAGATAGGTTGAAGACTATTGAGAACATGGGGGTCAGTTTGCATGTAACCTTCACATCTACAATCAAAAATACTTTAATCTCTGAAATAGGAATTAAAATAAACGCTCGAGTTATATACACAGTGAGATACATAACATTCATTGATGTGTTTAGTGATGTGTTTAAAGTCGGGGCCGGAACAGCCGGGCTGTGGCTCGTACGTTGGATTACCTGTGGCTAGCAGTAACAGCCTGGTTGATCAGGCCCTGATCCACGAGGAGGCCTGGTTGTGGACCGGGCCGCGGGGGCGTTGATCCCCAGGTAGACTCCAGATAGCCACGTAGTGCGTCTATAGACGATGTGTCGAGGGAAGTGAGAACTAGTGTGTTAATACAAGGTGTGATCTTAGAATATAACGATTCTGACAGAGTCAAAGTTGACACATTTGCTTTTTTGAAGATGACAAAGTGGCTGTGAGCAAACAACTTTCTCTCAATGCATCTCTTATCTCCTTGTTTTTCCTCAAATGCGATATTACAATTTTCGTATCAGCTAAGAGTAAACTACGAGAAAGTTTTCACACGACCAGTAAGCATCAAATCCTCCTTAACTCTGATGAACTGTATGCAAGGGTTCTAAAGGAATGTAAAGAGGAGCTTAGCAAACCTTTGGCTAATCTTTTCAACATATCACTACAAACTGGCATGGTGCCAGATAAGTGGAAAATGGCAAATGTGATACCTATTTTCAAAACAGGTGACAGGTCCTTAGCTTCAAACTATAGACCAATAAGCCTAACCTCCATAGTGGGAAAATTTATGGAATCAATAATTGCCGAGGCAGTTCGTAGCCACCTTGAAAAGCATAAATTAATCAACGAATCTCAGCATGGTTTTACAAAGGGGCGTTCCTGCCTTACGAATTTATTAACTTTTTTCACTAAGGTATTTGAGGAGGTAGATCATGGTAATGAATATGATATTGTGTATATGGACTTCAGTAAGGCTTTTGACAGGGTCCCACATCAGAGACTATTGAGGAAAATTAAAGCACATGGAATAGGAGAAATTTTTTCCTGGATAGAGGCATGGTTGACAAATAGGCAGCAGAGAGTTTGCATAAATGGGGAGAAATCAGAGTGGGGAAGCGTCACGAGCGGTGTTCCACAGGGGTCAGTGTTGGGCCCCCTGCTGTTCACAATCTACATAAACGACATAGATGAGGGCATAAAGAGCGACATCGGCAAGTTTGCCGATGACACCAAAATAGGCCGTCTAATTCATTCTGACGAGGACATTCGAGCACTCCAGGAAGATTTGAATAGACTGATGCAGTGGTCGGAGAAGTGGCAGATGCAGTTTAATATAGACAAATGCAAAGTTCTAAATGTTGGACAGGACAATAACCATGCCACATATAAACTAAATAATGTAGATCTTAATATTACGGATTGCGAAAAAGATTTAGGAGTTCTGGTTAGCAGTAATCTGAAACCAAGACAACAGTGCATAAGTGTTCGCAATAAAGCTAATAGAATCCTTGGCTTCATATCAAGAAGCATAAATAATAGGAGTCCTCAGGTTGTTCTTCAACTCTATACATCCTCGGTTAGGCCTCATTTAGATTATGCTGCACAGTTTTGGTCACCGTATTACAGAATGGATATAAATTCTCTGGAAAATGTACAAAGGAGGATGACAAAGTTGATCCCATGTATCAGAAACCTTCCCTATGAGGATAGACTAAGGGCCCTGAATCTGCACTCTCTAGAAAGACGTAGAATTAGGGGGGATATGATTGAGGTGTATAAATGGAAGACAGGAATAAATAAAGGGGATGTAAATAGTGTGCTGAAAATATCTAACCTAGACAGGACTCGCAGCAATGGTTTTAAGTTGGAAAAATTCAGATTCAGGAAGGATATAGGAAAGTACTGGTTTGGTAATAGAGTTGTGGATGAGTGGAACAAACTCCCGAGTACAGTTATAGAGGCCAGAACGTTGTGTAGCTTTAAAAATAGGTTGGATAAATACATAGGAGTCCTCAGGTTGTTCTTCAACTCTATACATCCTTGGTTAGGCCTCATTTAGATTATGCTGCACAGTTTTGGTCACCGTATTACAGAATGGATATAAATTCTCTGGAAAATGTACAAAGGAGGATGACAAAGTTGATCCCATGTATCAGAAACCTTCCCTATGAGGATAGACTAAGGGCCCTGAAACTGCACTCTCTAGAAAGACGTAGAATTAGGGGGGATATGATTGAGGTGTATAAATGGAAGACAGGAATAAATAAAGGGGATGTAAATAGTGTGCTGAAAATATCTAGCCTAGACAGGACTCGCAGCAATGGTTTTAAGTTGGAAAAATTCAGATTCAGGAAGGATATAGGAAAGTACTGGTTTGGTAATAGAGTTGTGGATGAGTGGAACAAACTCCCAAGTACCGTTATAGAGGCCAGAACGTTGTGTGGCTTTAAAGATAGGTTGGATAGATACATGAGTAGATGTGGGTGGGTGTGAGTTAGACCTGATAGCTTGTGCTACCAGGTCGGTTGCCGTGTTCCTCCCTTAAGTCAATGTGACCTGACCTGACTAGGTTGAGTGCATTGGCATAAGCCTGTAGGAGACTTGGACCTGCCTCGCATGGGCCAGTGTTCCTTCGTTCTTATGTTCTTATGTTCTTATGAGTGGATGTGGGTGGGTGTGAGTTGGACCTGATAGCTTGTGCTACCAGGTCGGTTGCCGTGTTCCTCCCTTAAGTCAATGTGACCTGACCTGACTAGGTTGGGCGCATTGGCTTAAGCCGGTAGGAGACTTGGACCTGCCTCGCATGGGCCAGTAGGCCTTCTGCAGTGTTCCTTCGTTCTTATGTTTTTATGTTCTTAAACATCCCAGTGCCCCATTTTCCCTTGACGCAACACCATTGTACTAGCTGTGTGTCTGCCCTTCTCAGCCATGAAATTGGTTTCTTAATTTAATTCCTCTATACTCGACCATCTTTGTGTTCTTCACTTATTCGAACTTGCTTTCTTACCCTCCCTCCATTTCCTTCTATAATCATATCCCATCACCTCCATCCAATTTTCTTATGGAAATAAGTCACTTTGACTTTTTTTTGGGTTATCCTATGTTACTGTATGTGTACCAGTACCTAAATAAACTTACTTATCCCTACACACTGTCCCTGTCCCTTCGTTTCCCTTTCTCTCCCTCTTCCCTCCCATTCCCTTAGTTTCCCCTTACTTTCTCAACGTGCTTTAACCCCCCTAAAACCGTTCTATTGTGCTGTAAGGTGAGTAAATCTAATTGGAACTCCTCTCTGAAAGTGTATTGTCGGCCGCTCGTCCACTGGGAGGGAACCCGACTTCCCTCCAGAGCGCTGGCAATTTGCCTCGTGCTAAAGTAAGGAGAAGGAGAGGGAGGGACGCTGTGGAGGGTCGGGAGGTAGTGGGAGTCGGTAGGATGTGGGGGTACAGAGGATGTGGAGGGTCGGGAGGCCTGTGAGAGATGGGTGACTATTAGGAGGGGTTGGGATGTAGGGAGTCCTGCTCTTCTCGGATCTTTATTGGGAGTTTTCCGCTAGTTTCACAGTGGCAATATTCCACTGAAGCCTCACAGTGGCAGTTTTCCACTGAAGCCTCACTGTGGCAGTGTTCCACTGAAGCTTCACTGTGGCAGTGTTCCACTGAAGCCTCACTGTGGCAGTGTTCCACTGAAGCCTCACCGTGGCAGTGTTCCACTGAAGCCTCAACGTGGCAGTGTTCCACGTAGTTAGGTGGGATATCTGCCTTCGGGTGTGGTTGCCACAGTCTAGCAGATGGGAAATTTAAAACCCCTGCGATTGTAGGTGTCTGTCTGCCAAGCTGTCCGTATGTCGAGATTCTCGGTCTCGTGTGTCTGCTGGACGACTGGAATATCTGCCGATTTGATTATCTGTTTTGACCTGTCAGAATGTCTGTCTGATCATCTTTTGACCTGTCAGCTCGTCTGTCCGTTGAATTATCTGTTAACATGTAGGAATGTTATTTTTTTATTTTTTTTTTTTAATTATCCGTTATTTGAAATGACTTTCCATGGGTGGCTGTCTGTTGGATGTTTCCTCTTTCGAAATATTTATGTCTGTTGATAAAAAAGAATGCTTGAAACTCCATAAAAAAAAAATAATTTTCTGCGCTTTATACTGAACTCTGATTGTTTTCTGTATGGAAATCACACGACAGTTCTTTAGTCTAATTTACAAGCTTCATTCAAAGTTGCTGTTTTTTTTTACATAAAATTCCTACAAGCTTCACTGAAAAACAAAAAAAAAATTATATATGCCGGTACTTATGAAATCACCAAAATACAAAGGTATATACAACAATATATACATGTCTGGGTATATATATATATATATATATATATATATATATATATATATATATATATATATATATATATATATATATATATATATATATATATATATATATATATATATATATATACATGCAAAACACAGTGGTTGTTTTGCATATTCTGAAATCACGTTTACTGTGAACTTATTGCATATACATATATATATATATATATATATATATATATATATATATATATATATATATATATATATATATATATCGCAGACAGGCGATCTTAACTATGCAAGACAAGCCACGGGGGTTGGAAATCTTTGGCTCACATACATTCACACTTCTCAGTGCGTCATCATTGTACAGCTCCTGAAGACGCACTGAGAAATGTGAAAGTACTTGAGCTAAAGATTTCCTTCCCCCGTGGCTTGTCTTGCATATATATATAATGTAATCTTCTGAGTCCTTCAAACCCTAAACCCTGATCTTTCTTCGTTAAATAATATTTTTTATTAATCTTGGGCTTTGTATTTGCCAGTTTGCTAATTTTATTGAAATAGGGAAAATTAAAATTTCGGATTTCATGCGATAATTTCAGACTCTCAACACTCATGTGTTTTACTTGGAGAAACTTTTGGAGTGTTTCTGGTCTTTGCTGATTCAAGTTTGCACAGTTTTGCTTAATCCCCTGAACTATCCTCGCCTGGAAGCTCATGGAAGGTACCCATAGTCCAGTATCTTAATATAATTTTTTTTTTCTTACATCTTTGAAGAAAATTTAAAGACGAATATGAACGAGACAAGAAAACAGAAATATAGGTAATTAACATTTTATGGAGTTATAAAATTTCGTGAGTCTAACAAGCCCTTAAATTTTTATTTGCCAATTTCATTATTGTTTTTTTGTACAATAATGGGTCTTAAACTTTAAAAATGTCATATTTTGCTGGGAGTAATGTTTTGGTTTATTTCGGGCTGTTTAGGTGCCACTCTGGAAATTCTATTGAAGAAATGGCATATAATGAAATTCTCGTTTTCCTGTTAACATTTCTGAATGACTTTCCCGATCAGCTTGTAAACTTTAATGCCAATAACTTGAAAATACATCTGACCGACTTCAAACTTAAAGTGCTTGTGTATTTTGGAATATATTAATCTCTGTGCGATGAGTAGATAATGCATCTTCCGACTGGCTTTAAACTTTTAAAAGCTGGTGTGTCTTACTTAGTAGAGGGTTTGATATTGTTTTAATCTGTGTTGTGCCAATTAGCTAATTTTTACTGACTTGATAAGGATAGTAGCTTCTGTGTGATAGCCTTTGGATATCTCTCTTCTGATTACCATCAGCTCTTGACGTTTAAATGCATTAGAAATTTGTGCTGCATTCTGTACTATTGATTTCTCATGCATAAAGGTAAAGGGAGGCTGAAACGTCTAGCATTTACAAGGAGTCCAGTAGGCTCGAACCAGGGTGTGCTTTGTGGCCGCCACAACTATTAAAACAAAGATTTCCAATAATTATGTAAACCCACACCAGCTTTAATCCTCTCGTACCACAGGTTCAACCGTCCCACGTCCAATGGTCGATGGGGTCGACGCCCCCTCTCCCTCCTGAGTATTTAATATCGTTGTGAAGTTGTCGTGTCTGGGCGGCGCTGGGCCAGGCTTACTGAAGCGACGAGTCTGCTCTCAGCAACGCCCGTGTTTACATCCTGCAGCTGCTGGGGCCCGGGCGCTGGATTTATTGTATCACCGTCATATACCAGCCCTGGCTGCACCCATGACCAGCCACGCTGCAAAACGGTGGAGGAACTAGATTGATCTTTATTTACTCTTACTATACAACGTTTCGCCCAATGTAGCAGAGCTTTAATAAGTTCAGTGCTCCTCCATTCTTGAGTTCTCATTTATTTAGGTTTTTCTTCCTCCATTCCCGTGTCCCTGTTTTTATGCAATTCAAGAGTATAATTAATGGCTTTCTCTTGCGCTTACCAGTATATTAACAGAGGATCGAGCCGCATATACTTCTTGTGTTGAATGACTCACACTGATTTAGCACACTTCAAAAACATGAATAAATATAAATTAATTCATCACATAGGATGCATGAGCATGTCTTTATTGCTCTGTAATTACGCTTTCCGTATAAATATTTATGCTAATTGAAACACTTACCGAAATGTTATACATATGTTTTATGCGTTAAGTATCTTGTTTCTGCTCGCTAGATGTATGTGACATACTCAGCAGGATATCAAACGGAATGCAAACAGGATATCATAAATTGGAAATAAACAGAATATAATAAACATGATAATATAAACAGGGTATCATAAACCTGATACAATAAACAGGATATCGTAAACTATTGGAAACTGACAAATGAATGGAAAGATTATTTTGTGAATTCTACTGTTATTACGTTTCTATTATTATTATTACTACTACTACTACCTACCTGGAGGTTACCTGGAGGTTATTCCGGGGATCAACGCCCCCGCGGCCCGGTCCATGACCAGGCCTCCCGATGGATCAGGGCCTGATCAACTAGGCTGTTACTGCTGGCCGCACGCAGTCCAACGTACGAGCCACAGCCCGGCTGATCCGGCACTGACTTTAGGTATCCGTCCAGCTCTCTCTTGAAGGCAGCCAGGGGTTTATTGGCAATTCCCCTAATGCTTGATGGGAGGCTGTTGAACAGTTTTGGGCCCCGGACACTTATGGTGTTTTCTCTTAGTGTACCAATGGCGCCCCTACTATTACTATTACTATTACTATTACTATTCTACTCCACTACTTTCTTCCTATGTAGATTTCTGTTCTCACATCACTGCACTAGAATAGTAAATCCCCTGGTGGGCGAATCGTCTCTCAAATAATGATGACGGGTTAATGTACGTCTGTCTTTTTCATCAACTTGTCGGTATTATATACCACTGATCTAGTAAATTCAATATGTAAATAGCATGTTACCCCACATATACTGTCTTGAAACTCACCACATCCCATACTGTCAGAATCACATCCTTTATATCACGTAACCGTCTTCTGGTCAAAGTGTAGGATTGGCACATATGTTTCGCTCACTGCTTGGACAAAATGTCGTCCATAAGGGTTCCATATTACTGCATTCGTGTTTCCTTACCCTGGTGCCGGTATCTAATACCATTGGTAAATAATTTAATACCATTTGTTTCGTGGTTTCATTGCTATGTTGACTGCTTGCTGAGGAGGGTATTCAAACAGGAGGAGGCTGAAATTAACTCTTGAACATCCACTGCCACGAGTGTCCTCGTAACATGAAACAAGTCTAGTTCGCTAGGCTCATGTTGTTTGTAGGATCGATGGCGGACTGGATAGGGTGACACGTACGTTGTGTTGCCTCTTGAGGCGGGACAATGTGCCGTGGGGTCGAATACTGATATATATGTATATATATATATATATATATATATATATATATATATATATATATATATATATATATATATATATATATATATATATATATATATATATATATATGTCGTGCCGAATATGTAAAACTGGTCACTTAGCAAGAACTCATTTAAAATTAAGTCCTTTCTAAAATTTTCTCTTATGAGTTTAAAGATATATTTTTTTCATTAATGATAATGTAAAAATTTACAATTTTGCACGAAAAGAATCTTCGAAAACTTACCTAACCTTATAATAACAAGAATAATTTATTTTAGCCTAGCCCAACTAAATATATTTTAGATACGTTTATAATAATTTAATACTAAACAAACGCAGTGAAATATATTTTTTTCGTTAGGTTCAGAATGATTTTGTCGAAATTATTGCATACACAAATTTTCGCTTGTCCTATATGGCAAGATGAGCGTTGCTATTTAAGTCAAGATCGCAAGTTCTGCCTATTCGGCACGACATATATATATATTCAACAGAGCAACAATACAAAAAATATTCATGCATTAGGGAGAGTTGATAAAACGAGTCCATTGGAAAAGCATCTCCGGTATTTACACCATGATAGAATGACTTCTATTGCTGGGGGCCGGGGAGAGGCACCAGAATATAACAATACATTGTTTTAATAAATGAACACAGAAAACAAATAAAAATACTGGAAATAGAAACGTATAACAAATAAAAAAAATTCTTTACGAATTTCTGTTTCAGATGTTTATGATATAGGGCGAAAGTACTCTTTTTTGTAATTCAGTTTTTTGTCACGAATAGAGCACTAGAAGAAGAATGTTCGCCGCAGCCTCTCCCGCAAGCGCTGCACGGAAAACCATTTTCCTAGAAAGCCTTCAGAGATCATTACACATGAGTGATGGAGAGCAATGATGCCAGTGGCTTATAAGCTGAGTCAAGAGAGAGGCCTCGACTCTTACCACACAGACTGGCAAGTACAAAACTGTGAGTACTCCTACACTCACTCTCATACGTGAGAGAGACAAGAATGAGCACAGGTCTGTACCCATTCTTATCTCTCTCTCTCCTCATTCGGGTGTGTTCCACTGCTTATTCTTTTGTGTCACTGTTATTCGTGTGTCTCTTTTCGTTCTTGTGTATGTCTCCTCGCTTTATTGTGTGTCCCTCTCCTTGCTTTTTTGTGTAAATGCTCTTACTGTTTCAGGTTCCCTGTCAGCAATCACACTTTTTCTCGCCGTTGCATGTATTCCTCTCAGCTTCTCTCTCTCTCTCTCTCTCTCTCTCTCTCTCTCTCTCTCTCTCTCTCTCAGAAATTTCCACATGATGTTCATTCCCCAAACTCGAACCACATTTCCAAACCTGATGTCAATTTCACTATTTATCACTGGCTCTTATCAGGATAACTAACAAGTGTCTGCTGTCAGTGTAACTAACATGTGTCTCTTGTCGATGTAATTAACACGTTTATCCTGTCAGAGTAACAAACACGTGTCTCTTGCAGGTTAAATAATTGCATCTTTTGAACCACCCAATTTGAATTCTTCCCCTCTACGTTTGCCTCAATTTTTGCCTTCCTTTTTTGCTACTCCTGCGCTGTGCATTTACTTTAGCAGAAATAAGAAGATAATTCATATACCGAAGTATAATGAGTACCAAAAGAACCTTAGAAAACTTACCTAACACCTTATTATAACAAGCGCAATTTAATTGAGTCTAATCCAACTAAATATATTTTAGATAAGTTTACAATAATTTAATAAACAAACTATATTTTTTTTCGTTAGGCTCAGAATGATTTTTTGCGAAATTATTGCAAACACAAATTTTCGCTTGCCGTATTCGGCAAGAAGAGCGTTGCTATTTAAGCCCAAATAGCAAGTTTTACCTATTCGGCAAGAAATATATACGTATATGTATATATATATATATATATATATATATATATATATATATATATATATATATATATATATATATATATATGTATATATATATATATATATATATATATATATATATATATATATATATATATATATATATATATATATATATATATATGTCGTGCCGAATATGTAAAACTGATCAATTAGCAAGAACTCATTTAAAATTAAGTCCTTTCTAAAATCTTCTCTTATACTTTTAAAGATATATTTTTTTCATTAATGTTAATGTAAAATTTTTTAATTTTGCTCCAAAAGAATCTTAGAAAACTTACCTAACCTTATTATAACAAGAGCAATTTATTTTAGCCTAACCCAACTATATATATTTTAGATTTGTTTACAATAATTTAATACTAAACAAGCACAGTGAAATATATTTTTTTCGTTAGGTTCAGAATGATTTTGGAAAAATTATTGCATACACAAATTTTCGCTTGTCCTATATGGCAAGATGAGCGTTGCTATTTAAGCCAAGATCGCAAGTTCTGCCTATTCGGCACGACATATATATATATATATATATATATATATATATATATATATATATATATATATATATATATATATATATATATATATATATATATATATATATAGGGTCCACCTCTGGTGTAAATTGTGGGACCCATAGCCTCGGAGAAGTGGATAAAAAGGCTTCAAGGAAGAATATTTGGATTTCTTCCTGAAGCCGTTTGAATATTCCACTTCCCCTACCACCCCATCTTTTCATATTTATTTTTTTTTACTAATAGGAATATTTTATTACATAATATGGTACAGAAGATTTAAGAGATACATTATTGATATAAAGGTGGCATATACGGTACATGTTGTTACGTGTGTATCACCGATTATAAGGCGAATATATATATATATATATATATATATATATATATATATATATATATATATATATATATATATATATATATATATATATATTTTATATATATATATATATATATTTTTTTAAATATTTTTTTTTTTTTTTTTTTTCAACAAGTCGGCCGTCTCCCACCGAGGCAGGGTGACCCAAAAAAGAAAGAAAATCCCCAAAAAGAAAATACTTTCATCATCATTCAACACTTTCACCACACTCGCACATTATCACTGTTTTTGCAGAGGTGCTCAGAATACAACAGTTTAGAAGCATACACAAATAAAGATACACAACATATCCCTCCAAACTGCCAATATCCCAAACCCCTCCTTTAAAGTGCAGGCATTGTACTTCCCATTTCCAGGACTCAAGTCCGACTATATGAAAATAACCGGTTTCCCTGAATCCCTTCACTAAATATTACCCTGCTCACACTCCAACAGATCGTCAGGTCCCAAGTATCATTCGTCTCCATTCACTCCTACCTAACACGCTCACACACGCTTGCTGGAAGTCCAAGCCCCTTGCCCACAAAACCTCCTTTACCCCCCTCTCTCCAACCCTTTCGAGGACGACCCCTACCCCGCCTTCCTTCCCCTATAGATTTATATGCTTTCCATGTCATTCTACTTTGATCCATTCTCTCTAAATGACCAAACCACCTCAACAACCCCTCTTCAGCCCTCTGACTAATGCTTTTATAAACTCCACACCTTTTCCTAATTTCCACACTCCGAATTTTCTGCGTAATATTTATATCACACATTGCCCTTAAGCAGGACATCTCCACTGCCTCCAACCGTCTCCTCGCTGCTGCATTTACCACCCAAGCTTCACACCCATATAAGAGTGTTGGTACTACTATACTTTCATACATTCCCTTCTTTGCCTCCATAGATAACGTTTTTTGACTCCACATATACCTCAACGCACCACTCACCTTTTTTTCCTCATCAATTCTATGATTAACCTCATCCTTCATAAATCCATCCGCCGACACGTCAACTCCCACGTATCTGAAAACATTCACTTCTTCCATACTCCTCCTCCCCAATTTGATATCCAATTTTTCTTTATCTAAATCATTTGACACCCTCATCACCTTACTCTTTTCTATGTTCACTTTCAACTTTCTACCTTTACACACATTCCCAAACTCATCCACTAACCTTTGCAATTTTTCTTTAGAATCTCCCATAAGCACAGTATCATCAGCAAAAAGAAGCTGTGTCAATTCCCATTTTGTATTTGATTCCCCATAATTTAATCCCAACCCTCTCCCGAACACCCTAGCATTTACTTCTTTTACAACCCCATCTATAAATATATTAAACAACCATGGTGACATTACACATCCCTGTCTAAGACCTACTTTTACCGGGAAGTAGTCTCCCTCTCTTCTACACACCCTAACCTGAGCCTCACTATCCTCATAAAAACTCTTTACAGCATTTAATAACTTACCACCTATTCCATATACTTGCAACATCTGCCACATTGCTCCTCTATCCACTCTATCATATGCCTTTTCTAAATCCATAAATGCAATAAAAACTTCCCTACCTTTATCTAAATACTGTTCACATATATGCTTCAATGTAAACACTTGATCTACACATCCCCTACCCACTCTGAAACCTCCTTGCTCATCCGCAATCCTACATTCTGTCTTACCTCTAATTCTTTCAATTATAACCCTACCGTACACTTTTCCTGGTATACTCAGTAAACTTATTCCTCTATAATTTTTACAGTCTCTTTTGTCCCCTTTCCCTTTATATAAAGGGACTATACATGCTCTCCGCCAATCCCTAGGTACCTTCCCCTCTTTCATACATTTATTAAACAAAAGTACCAACCACTCCAACATTATATCCCCCCCTGCTTTTAACATTTCTGTCATGATCCCATCAGTTCCAGCTGCTTTACCCCCTTTCATTTTACGTAATGCCTCACGTACCTCCCCCACACTTACATTCTGCTCTTCTTCACTCCTAAAAGATGGTATACCTTCCTGACCAGTGCATGAAATTACTGCCTCTGAATATATGAATATATATATATATATATATATATATATATATATATATATATATATATATATATATATTCATATCTCTTGTATAATATGTTCTCCGGTAAAATAAGCTTACCTCTGGTGATACAATCTGCACGCTGCTGATAACTCTACTCTCAGTTGAAAGCTTTAATCGTCAACATTAAAGGTGCTTATCGTGAGCCCTGTCGCTCAAAGCACCAAAGACCTGGTGCAATCAACTTTGATCTTTGCAACCTCGCCTAGGCGGACCATGAGTCGTAGGTCAATTATTATTATTATTATTATTATTATTATTATTATTATTATTATTATTATTATTATTATTATTATTATTATTATTACCATTTTTAATATTAATTATAATAATTTTATTAATATTTTTGATACTACTACTACTACTACTACTACTACTACTACTACTAATAATAATAATAATAATAAAAATAATAATAAAACTGTGATACAAACACGAGCAATAATCACCCACGTTAATCTGGACCAGGGAATTCCTCAGGGCTAACTCTTTGGGTCTTGACTCTTTAACTGGACGCAAAGAGTACCTTCGTGCAAGGAACACAACACTATGCAGGGTAAAGGCTCGGTCCTCCTTCCTCTAATCACAACACGGGTGGAAGCCCGAACCTTGGGCACGCTAGTCCTTCCTCTAATCTCCAGGAACGTCTCGCTACCTAATTCTAATGCCCTAACTGGTGCGTATATCGGGGCCTTGCACAAGGCTCACGCTCCAGAATGCGTGTGTATAATCTGTTCGATTGTATTACTCCAGATTACAGAGGAGGAGCCAGGTAATGTATAATGAGACATTGAAAGTCCATAATGGATGCTGTGTGTGTATGTGATCACTCGGCCGTACAACCTCTCATTAATATCGAAGAGAAGTAAGGGAACAGTTATTACCAAGGGCAGTGTTTTAGAGAAAAGCGTTCGGCGTTCTTAAAGCTTAAGCTAATTTCACGTGGGCTTGAAGTTCTTAAATCGTAAGAGGATTTCACCTGGGTTCGGAGATCTTACAGTACAAACGGATTTCTCTAGGATTCGACGTTCCTAACGCATATGTGAATTTCATTCATGATCAACGTTCTTGAAGTACAGGCGGATTTCACTGTTACTCAGCGTATTGATGGTAAGGCAAGTGGATAGGATAGAGGGATGTGTGGGTGGTGTAAATAGGGTAATTAGTATAAGTTGCGCCAGTGGTGTGAGGGAGTGCTATTACCTTGGGAATTGCTGTCTAAATATTTTACCAATGGGTCTGTTTTCCGGATGAGTATTTTCGTATATTTTATTACTGAATACCCGATCATAGAGCCGATGAAAGACTTTATTGGTATTCCTGACACTTCTGATGGTACTAAAGATGCTGTGGCGATTATTTGATGGCAGGTGTGTTGATGACCTGAAGGTACCTGTGTGTGTTGATGACCTGAGAGTTGCTGTATTGATGGTCTGAAAGTTGCTGTACTGATTATCTGAAGGTTGCTGTATTAATGTCCTGAGGGTAGCTATATTGATGACCTGATGATTGCTGTATTGATGACCTGGAGGTTGTTGTAATTATGACCTGAGGGTAGATATATTGATGACCTGAAGGTCGCTGTATTTATGACCTGAGGGTAGCTATATTGATGACCTGGAGGCTGCTGGATTGATGACCTGAGGGTTGCTTGACTGATGACCTGAGGGTTGTTGTACTGATGATCTGAGAGCAGCTGGATTGATGACCTGAAGGCAGCTGTATTGATGACCTGGTGGTAGCTGGATTGATGACCTGTGGGTAGCTGGAGTGATGACCTGAGGGTAGCTGGATTGATGACCTGAGGGTAGCTGAACTGATGACCTGAGGGTTGCTGGACTGATGACCTGAGGGTTGCTGGACTGATGACCTGAGGGTTGCTGGACTGATGACCTGAGGGTTGCTGAACTGATGACCTGAGGGTTGCTGGATTGATGACGTGAGGGTTGCTGGATTGATGACGTGAGGGTTGCTGGATTGATGGCGTGAGGGTTGCTGGATTGATGACGTGAGGGTCGCTGGAGTGATGACGTGAGGGTTGCTGGATTGATGACGTGAGGGTTGCTGGATTGATGACGTGAGGGTTGCTGGATTGATGACGTGAGGGTTGCTGGATTGATGACGTGAGGGTTGCTGGATTGATGACGTGAGGGTTGCTGGATTGATGACGTGAGGGTTGCTGGATTGATGACGTGAGGGTTGCTGGATTGATGACGTGAGGGTTGCTGGATTGATGACGTGAGGGTTGCTGGATTGATGACGTGAGGGTTGCTGGATTGATGACGTGAGGGTTGCTGGATTGATGACGTGAGGGTTGCTGGATTGATGACGTGAGGGTTGCTGGATTGATGACGTGAGGGTTGCTGGATTGATGACGTGAGGGTTGCTGGATTGATGACGTGAGGGTTGCTGGATTGATGACGTGAGGGTCGCTGGATTGATAAACCGAGTATAACTCTTGATGATAGATCCTGCTGTACCAACAATAAACAGCCTCTCATCAACTGCTTACTCATTGCTTTATACTGTACTCACCTAGCTGTACTCACCTAGTTGAGATAGCCTGGTTGTACTCATCTAGTAGTATTCGTCCAATGTTATTATCTAGTTGTACTCACCTAGTTGCGCTCACCAAGTGGTACTCACCAAGTGGTACTCACCAAGTGGTACTTACCTAGTCGTCCTCACCAAGTGGTACTCACCCAGCTGTGCTCACCAAGTTGTATTCGACTAGTCATGTTTGCAGGGGTCGATTCATAGCTCGTGGTTCCGTGTACTCGCCTAATTGTACTTACCTAATTGTGGTTGCAGGGGCCGAGACTCAGTTCCTAGCCCCGCCTCTTCAATGAACGCTACTAGGTCCTCTCTCTCCCTGCTCCATGTTCTTTATCATACCTCATCTTAAAACTATGTATGGTTCCTGCCTCCATTACCTCACTTGCTAGACTATTCCACTTCCTGACTACTCTATGACTGAAGAAATACTTCCTAACATCCCTTTGACTCATCTGAGTCTTCAACTTCCAAGTGAGATCCATTGTTTCTGTGTCCCCTCTCTGGAACATCCTGTCTCTGTCCACCTTGTCTATTCCACGCAGTATTTTGTATGTCGCCATCAAGTCTCCCCCTAATCCTCCTGTCCTCCAGTGTCGTCAGGCCGATTTCCTTTAACCTTTCTCCGTAGGATATTCCCCTTAGCTCTGGAACTAACCTTGTCGCAAACCTTTGCACTTTCTCTAATTTCGTGGCGTGCTTGATCAAGTGTGGGTTCCAAAAATGTGTGTGTGTGTGTGTGTGTGTGTGTGTGTGTGTGTGTGTGTGTGTGTGTGTGTGTTTGTGTGCGCGCGCATACTAGTATTCACACTAGTACTCATCAGGTGATATAATCAGCTGGGCCTCGCATCAACCCTCTGAATATAACGTGGTATTAGAGCTTCTCCTTTTACGACATATTCGATCCTCTTAGACGATTTAACTCTACTCTCAGGTCCGAAGTTAATTACCAAATAGAATCCATTTAACTCATGCAAGAGTTAAACCTAAATTTTTGTGACCGACTGATTCTGAAGAAAAGTTGCGATTTGTGTGGCTGATTCTGAAGAAAAGTTGCGATTTGTGTGGCTGATTCTGAAGAAAAGTTGCGATCTGTGTGGCTGATTCTGAAGAAAAGTTGCGATTTGTGTGGCTGATTCTGAAGAAAAGTTGCGATTTGTGTGGCTGATTCTGAAGAAAAGTTGCGATTTGTGTGGCTGATTCTGAAGAAAAGTTGCGATCTGTGTGGCTGATTCTGAAGAAAAGTTGCGATTTGTGTGGCTGATTCTGAAGAAAAGTTACGATTTGTGTGGCTGATTCTGAAGAAAAGTTGCGATTTGTGTGGCTGATTCTGAAGAAAAGTTGCGATTTGTGTGGCTGATTCTGAAGAAAAGTTGCGATTTGTGTGGCTGATTCTGAAGAAAAGTTGCGATTTGTGTGGCTGATTCTGAAGAAAAGTTGCGATTTGTGTGGCTGATTCTGAAGAAAAGTTGCGATTTGTGTGGCTGATTCTGAAGAAAAGTTGCGATCTGTGTGGCTGATTCTGAAGAAAAGTTGCGATTTGTGTGGCTGATTCTGAAGAAAAGTTGCGATCTGTGTGCCTGATTCTGAAGAAAAGTTGCGATTTGTGTGGCTGATTCTGAAGAAAAGTTGCGATTTGTGTGGCTGATTCTGAAGAAAAGTTGCGATTTGTGTGGCTGATTCTGAAGTTAAGCTGCGAATTGTGTGGCTGATTCTGAAGAAAAGTTGCGATTTGTGTGGCTGATTCTGAAGTTAAGCTGCGATTTGTGTGGCTGATTCTGAAGTTAAGTTGCGATTTATGTGGCTGATTCTGAAGTTAAGTTGCTATTTGTGTGGCTGATTCTGAAGTTAAGTTGCGATCTGTGTGGCTGATTCTGAAGTTAAGTTGCGATTTGTGTGGCTGATTCTGAAGAAAAGTTGCGATATGTGTGGCTGATTCTGAAGTTAAGTTGCGATTTGTGTGGCTGATTCTGAAGTTAAGTTGCGATTTGTGTGGCTGATTCTGAAGTTAAGTTGCTATTTGTGTGGCTGATTCTGAAGCTAAGTTGCGATTTGTGTGGCTGATTCTGAATAAAAGTTGCGATTTGTGTGGTGATTCTGAAGAAAAGTTGCGATTTGTGTGGCTGATTCTGAAGAAAAGTTGCGATTTGTGTGGCTGATTCTGAAGTTAAGTTGCGATTTGTGTGGCTGATTCTGAAGTTAAGTTGCGATTTGTGTGGCTGATTCTGAAGAAAAGTTGCTATTTGTGTGGCTGATTCTGAAGCTAAGTTGCGATTTGTGTGGCTGATTCTGAAGAAAAGTTGCGATTTGTGTGGTGATTCTGAAGAAAAGTTGCGATTTGTGTGGCTGATTCTGAAGTTAAGTTGCGATTTGTGTGGCTGATTCTGAAGTTAAGTTGCGATTTGTGTGGCTGATTCTGAAGAAAAGTTTCTATTTGTGTGGCTGATTCTGAAGCTAAGTTGCGATTTGTGTGGTGATTCTGAAGAAAAGTTGCGATTTGTGTGGCTGATTCTGAAGTTAAGTTGCGATTTGTGTGGCTGATTCTGAAGAAAAGTTTCTATTTGTGTGGCTGATTCTGAAGAAAAGTTGCGATTTGTGTTGTGATTCTGAAGAAAAGTTGCGATTTGTGTGGCTGATTCTGAAGTTAAGTTGTGATTTGTGTGGCTGATTCTGAAGAAAAGTTGCGATTTGTGTGGCTGATTCTGAAGTTAAGTTGCGATTTGTGTGGCTCATTCTGAAGAAAAGTTGCGATTTGTGTGGCTGATTCTGAAGAAAAGTTGCGATTTGTGTGGCTGATTCTGAAGAAAAGTTGCGAGTTGTGTGGCTGATTCTGAAGTTAAGTTGCGATTTGTGTGGCTGATTCTGAAGAAAAGTTGCGAGTTGTGTGGCTGATTCTGAAGTTAAGTTGCGATTTGTGTGGCTGATTCTGATGAAAAGTTTCGATTTGTGTGGCTGATTCTGATGAAAAGTTGTTTATGATCTAGGAACTGCTCAGCGATTATACAAATCACATATCATCGATTCCAGTCAGTCGCCGGGTACAAGTGAGTTCACTCACCAGTCAGCGACTGGGGCTGAAGCGAGGCTCTCACGAACGAGATCGTCGAGAGAGGCTGTCGACATTTGCACGCTGCATCGCTAATCGATACATCTCTCTCAACGTGACATTTTAAATCTTTTTTATTCCGTGGAGCTTTGTTAATAATTCCCACCCTTTTACACAGCTGGAAATGTAAACGGAATGCAATATGTCTTAAAAAAATAAATCCCAGAGCGGGAGAGACATGCAAGGATCACTCAGGTATATATACCTGAGACTAATACGTTGACATTTTTTTATATACAAGGTTAGGTAATGTTTGTCAGGAAACAGGACTAGTGTGTTTCCTGACGCGGGTCTTAGTCATATGAAGACCGAGGCTTTTCGCTGGATTATCAGTCCATTCCTTTAACAATTATATATATATATATTATTTTACACTATATATAAGTGCCACTATTAACAAAGTGAATACTGAATCTATATTTTTCAACGTAAATCCTGATTCAAAAGCACATGACCGAACGTGAGGCTATCAACACTAATTGAGTTACAACAGGAGCATTAAGAGAAATCTCCAAGCACCAGGATTCTGACTACATCAAAGCATCCCCAGAGATATCACTTCCAAGCGCCCAGACTCTTACTTCGACACAGCATCCCTAGATATATTATCTCCAAGCACCCAGATTCTGACTACATCACAGCATCCCCAGAGATATCACTTCCAAGCACCCAGCCTTTTACTTCGACACAGCATCCCTAGAGATATTATCTCCAAGTACCCAGGTTCTGACTACATCACAGCATCCCCAGAGATATCACTTTCAAGCACCCAGACTCTTATTTCGACACAGCATCCTCAGAGATATCTCCAAGCACCCAGCCTTTTACTTCGACACAGCATCCCTAGAGATATTATCTCCAAGCACCCAGATTCTTACTACATCACAGCATCCCCCGATATATCACTTCCAAGAACCCAGACTCTTACTTCGACACAGCATCCCCCGAGATATCATCTTCGAGCACTCGAATGCACTATTAATCCATTCTGGAAGAAATCCTTTTCACCTCAAAACAGGATTTACGATTTTTGTTTTCGAGTTTACGTGGCATAACTTCTGCGGTTGCTTTTATAAATCTTCCCAGCACGTTATTACAAAGTGAAGATCCAATAAAGACAGACTGGCTTCAAACTTTTCATTCACTCACGTCTCAAGAGGTTCCTATTGAAGGGGAACTTCTCAGTTTTCTTGAAGAATGTGCAACTTTATTCCCCTCTTGGTGCTTTTTTTTTTTTTTTTTTTTTAAATAATCTGTCTTTCTCATTCACGTTTGGAAAGAGTTTTTTTTTTCTTTTCCCCCTTTCTCTTCCTCACCATCCTCTCCCTCACCATCCATTCCCTCACCCATCTTCTTCCTCATCATCCTTTCCCTCACCATCCTCTCCCTCACCCATCCTCTCCCTCATCATCCTCTCCATCATCAACCTCTCCCTCACCCTCTACCTCACCATTTTCTCTCTCATCCTCTACCTCATCAACCTCTCCCTTATCCGCTGCCTCACCAGTCTCTCTCTCATCATCCTCTCCCTCGCCCATTCTCTCTCTCATTAACTTCCCAATCATTATCCCTCTCCCTTCCCTCCCTCCCCATCCTGACTCCCTCTACTTCTACTCTGCCTCCCCATCTTCTTCCCTTTTTTTACCCTCCCGTCCTCTCTCTTTCCCTGCCCGTCCATCCCTTTTCTTCTTCCTTACGCTTTTTCCCTCTTTTGCCTCATCATTCTCTCGCCTCCTCTACATCTTTATCCTCTCCTCCACCTCATCATCGACCTTATCTACTTCATACTCTACTTCCTCTTTATTATCCACCTTTCCCCTACGATTTCAAGCGAGTCATCCCTTCATTAAAACTCAGTTTCCCTCTTACGAAAAATAAGAGAGATGGGAAGATTTTTTTCCCCAAATTCGATGTGAACACAGCTTAGTATGATGAGTTAGTTGACGAGATGAGTTAGTTGACGAGATGAGTTAGTTGAGATGAGTTAGTTGACGAGATGAGTTAGTTGACGAGATGAGTTAGTTGAGATGAGTTAGTTGACGAGATTAGTTTACGAGATGAGTTAGTTGACGAGATGAGTTAGTTGACGAGATGAGTTAGTTGAGATGAGTTAGTTGACGAGATGAGTTGGCTGACGAGATTAGTTAGTTGACGAGTCAATGAGTTAGTTGACGAGATGAGTTAGTTGAGATGAGTTAGTTGACGAGATGAGTTGGCTGACGAGATGAATTAGGTGGCGAGATGAGTTAGCTGACGAAATGAAATAACTGACGAAATGAGTAGGTTGAGGAGATGAGTAAGAAGCTGACGAAAGTTTAAAATCAAGTTGAGTAGGTGGAGATATCACGTCTGAGTCGTCTTAAAAGAGCTTTTCTTATCGTCCTTGTCTCTTTCGTCTTTAATTTCTTTTCTTCCTCCTCTCCCTGCTAAAGATGTCACAGCAAAAAAGCATCTTCGTCTGCTGACTTTCACCTCCTCACAGCGGAGAAATTACCCAGGAGGCAATGATCCCTGTGTTTTGGGGTTGCTGACGGCATCGCAGCCCGACTGGCTCGAACAGGGATGGGAATACGTGGCTGACACTTAATGGGATTCCCAGTGTTGGATGAATTGGATCTCTGGGAGCTGTTGGATAATGGGTTTTTGCAATGGTGGTTTGATATTCACACACACACACACACACACACACACACACACACACTTAAGCACATTCTCTCTCTCTCTCTCTCTCTCTCTCTCTCTCTCAAAGATACATAGAAGTAAAGAGCTTATAAAGCCTTTAGTAACTGCTGAAGGCAATGGACAACAGAAAATAGAGAAGTGAGCAGAAGAGCTACAAACAAATATGAATGGTTCAGAAGAGAGTGGGAGATAATTTGAGAATGACATAGAATTCAAAGCCAAGTCTGTCAGCAAGAGAGAGCCAAGGAGATAAAGTACATCATAAGATATTGTACATGATGTATTCAACAGGAGAGGTGGTGAGGCTGAGCGAGCTAGATAAATCAAAGACAATGGACCCAGAAGATGTTTTACCATGGATTTCGAGAGAGGCAGTTGAAGCACTGTGTGAATCATTACTTAAAATCTACAACAATGCAATGGATACAAATCAGTTGCCACGGATGTGGAAGATATCAAGAGACATGCGTACTATGTAATGTGCTGAAGAATATAATCGGAAGAAGAGTGATGGAAAATCTGGAGAGAAGCTGCTTTATAAAGAATAACCACCATGGATGTAGAAAGGGCAGCCTGTCTCACAAACCTGTTTAAGTTATATGACAAAGTAACAAGAGACTAAGAGAGAAGGATGGATGAACTGCATATTCTTGTACTACAATTATGCATTTTACAATTCAGCTCAAGACACTGGCCCATAAACTAGAGGACCAGGTTGAGATAACTGGGCAAGCACTACAGTGGGTCAAAAATACTAATTGCGAATGAGACAAAGTTTGATGGGCAAGTGTGATAAGTGGGATTCCACACGGATCAGTGCTAAACTAGAAGAGATAAACTCTGACGTGCTCTTCTTCACAGTTAACGAAAAGATAATAAGAAGAATTAAACAGGAGAGGGCAAAAAAAAAAAAGCTATGACTGAACCTGGAGGAACTGCAATATTGGTCAGTGAAATCAAGTGGTTATCGGAATTCAATCCCAGCAAATGCAAGGTCATTAGAATTGGAGTAAGGCAACGAAGGTTGAACACCGAGCTCTTGGGACATAGGTTAGAAACCTCACTAAATAAAAAGGAGCCTAGGGGTGACCAAGATGTTAAGTCCGAAGCTCATGTGAATTCAGAATTCCCCAAAGTGTCATTCATGACCTTACATAAAATTAGCAATAAGACTAATCCCGGAGCTAAAGGGAATAAATTATGAAGAGAGACTAATGGGAATTAATTTGATAGCATTATAGGACAGAAGGATCAGAGAAAACATGACAACGTATAAAACTCTCAGTGGACTTGGTAAAGGAAAAGGGAGAGACTAATGAGTGAGAACTTAAAGATACGGATGATTCACGAAGACCTCATAAAATATTTTATTCATCTACATGGTGGTCAGGAAATGGAACGATTTGGGCAAAAAAAATATGGAAGCAAAGTCCTTACATAGCTTCATGGCATGACAGGGCCCACGAGATTAAGAGAGAATAAACCCGGTAACTGCCAGTTAAAAGGCAAGGCTAGGAGCTGAGATTAGACCCATAAACTACAAACAGGGAAGCTCAAATAGGTGAATATAAGCATACTCCTGCAAGCGTGCTACTGCCTTTAGTTTTCCTCTGCTTTGTGTGAGACAAACATTGATAAGTGAAGGATAATATGTCGTTGAAGGAGGGCTGCAACGGAATAACCGTTCCTTCACAAGAAAAACCAGTAACTCATTATATAATCTTTTATCGTTGTTGAAATAGTGCTGAGCACAAAATTCGTGTGTAAATGCTTAAATAAAGGTAATTAACCTACACAATACTCGCATTGCTTTATGAATCAGTTTGTTCTTATGAACAAAGTTTGACACAGAAGTGAATTTTTTGTATTGTTCGGTTGCTCTGGAAATAAATCTTGACATTGACGTAGCTGGGTGGATTTTACTAGTAGCTTTATTCAGGAAGGTCGTGGTGGTGAGGTCAGCACCACGACCTTCTCAGTCGTGGTCTCAGTCCGACAAATACAGAATTAAATTGATTTCTGAGCAATAACTGAAGAAAGTCTCTCTTAATCGGCTTCAGACCTTAAATGCTGATGTACGTGTATCTTACTAAGAGGAAGTCTAGCAGTGATTTCTTGTTGTGTGCGTGACAAGTTACTAATTTTATTGAAGGCAACTGGATGCTAGTTTCCATGCGATAACTTAAGGGTGACTCTCCTAGTTGGCTTCAACTCCTCAACGCAGACATTAACTGCATTAGAAAGTAATTCCGAATTCTGACCTATTCGTTTTGTGTGCATCGAGGTAGAGGAGGCTGAGGCTATGGAAAAAATGCTACTTTTCTTATATCGTACAACGACTAAAAACTCATCTAATTATCTCTCTCTCTCTCTCTCTCTCTCTCTCTCTCTCTCTCTCTCTCTCTCTCTCTCTCTCTCTCTCTCTCTCTCTCTCTCTCTCTCTCTTTCTCTCTGTCTCTCTTTTTTTTTTTTTTTTTTTTTTTTTTTTTTTTTTTTTTTTTACACAGGGTTTGACAAGGTTAAGGATCCCTAGCTTTATTGACAGCTATATTACAGGTTAAGGATCCCTAACTTTATTGGCAAGCTAAGAGCTGTTACGTACATCAGCTCATTTGAAAGCATTTTTATTGTTATGAGACATACAAGTAGGGAACAGGATGAAGTTGGAGCCATCTGTGGGCCAGCATTTTCATTTGATCAACTGACTTTATCTCGTTGACATCATTATGCTGTACGAATGTGTTCCATACTCGAGTCATCCTGGGTATGTATGATCTCAGATGGAGTGATGTTCTGGAGAAGGGTACAGCCAGAGTGAAGTTGCTGCTTTCTGCCCGTCTTGTGGCATAAAAGCTTGTTTCACGCTGTCCTCGAAGTGGATCCAAGTGTGGTATTTTGACAATATTGGCCTTGTACATAACAGTAAGGCCACCCACATCCCTCCTATGTAGAAGGCTCTGTTGAAATGACAGATCTATCCAGGATGGGTCCAGGCGAGAGATGAGACGTCTTGCTCTGTTCTCTACTCTGTCAAGCAGTCGCAGATGAGAGGGGGGGCAGGTAAACCAAGAAAGTGGAGCATACTCAAGGTGTGAGCGTACTTGTGCCTCGTACAGGATCTTGCAACCCCTACTGTCAAGCAGATGCGAGATACGGCGAAGTGCTGTAAGCTTCCTGGCTGCCTTGTTTGCAAGATTTACAACATGGTTCTTCATGGTTAGTTTGGAGTCAAATTTCACCCCAAGGATATCAACTTCTTCTCCAGGTGCCAAGATCCTCCCATTCATCCTTACTACTGCACCAGCATTACCATCATGGTGCCTAGAGACGATCATCATTTGCGTTTTCTCAGGTGCAAATGTTACTTGCCATCTATTTCCCTCTCCCCATCTATTTCTCTCTCTCTCTCTCTCTCTCTCTCTCTCTCTCTCTCTCTCTCTCTCTCTCTCTCTCTCTCTCTCTCTCTCTCTCTCTCTCTCTCTCTCTCATTCCATTTTTATTCATTTTGTTCAAATAACATAGGGTTCTCGTCATATATATGATAATTATTACATTGAATTTCATTATAAAAGCGATCATAAAGAATATCACTCCTCGTTATTAATCAGGAGAGTATATTAATTATTAATTATGGATCATGGCTGCTTCTGATTACCAGCAACAACACTGTAGGCGGAATTATTAACTGAAAGTTGGCATTCAACCAGCAATGTTTGTGCTGGGTTATTCAACTGCAAATGAAGTTCTGAGGCTGTGGAACCTGCAGTTTAATATTTGTGTGTGTGTTTGTGCTCACCTATATGTACTTGATTAGCAGCTCCTGGCCCCTCCTCTTTGCTGGTCGCTACTAGGTCCACTCTCTCCCTGCTTCAAGAAGCTTCTCGTACCTCTTCTTAAAGCTTTGTATGGTTTTTGCCTCCACTACATCACTCTCTAGATTGTTCCGCTTCCTGACAACTCTGTGATTGAAGAAATACTGTCTTACATCCCTGTGACTCATCGGAGTTTTCAACTTTGAGTTGTGACCCCTTGTTGCTGTGTTACATCTCTGAAACATTCTGTCCACATCTACCCTGTCAATTCCTCTTAATATTTTATGTCTTTATTATGTCTCTCCCCCCCTTCCCCGTCCCTCCTGTCCTCCAGGGTTGTCAGGTTGAGTTCCCTGGACTCTCCTCGTAGGATATACCCCTCAGCTCTGGGACTAGTCTTGTTGCAAACCTTTGTAGTTTCTCTAATTTTTTGACGTGTTTGACCAGGTGTGGGTTCCATACTGGTGCTGCGTACTCCAGTATGGGCCTGACGTACACGGTGTACAGTGTCGTGAATGACTCCTTACTTAGATGCACTCGCCAATTTCTTGTTGCAGGGGTTGAGTCGTAGCTCCTAGCCCCTTGTGTGTGTTTGTGCGTGTATGTGTGTGTATGTGTATGTATGTGTGTGTGTGTGTGTGTGTGTGTGTGTGTGTGTGTGTGAGAGAGAGAGAGAGAGAGAGAGAGAGAGAGAGGACAGAGGAAAATGGAAGAGGAAAATGAAACTAAGAGCAATACATAATCCACCGTACAAGGAGAGATTGGTTAACGCACGCGCGCACGCACAGAGCGTGCGTGCGAGCATGTGTGTGCGCGCGTGTGCACACTTTGTTAATATACTATTCAATTAGTTACTGCTCTGGAACAGTCTGCTGTCAACTGATTCCAGATGTTTGGACAGAAACTGCGTTAGGACGATCATTTGACAAGCAAGCAACGAAGTTGACAACAGTAATAGTGGTAGAGGCAGATTGTCTTGATAGTTGTAGTAAAATTGGGGATAACCGAAAGCAGAGCCATCTATGTTTCTAACCTTGACTCTCACACCTAGATAATACACTATAGTTCTGTATCTAGAGAGTAGATAGTTCTCAGAAGATACCCTCGGTGTAAAATTTCAAGTCCTTCGCTCTCTCTCTCTTTTTTTTTTTTTTTTTTTTTTTTTTTTTTTTTACACATGGTTTGACAAGGTTAAGGATCCCTAGCTTTATTGACAAGCTATTTACAGGTTAAGGTTTCCTAACTTTATTGACAAGCTAAGAGCTGTTACCTACATCAGCTCATTTGAAAGCATTTTTATTGTTATGAGACATACAAGTAGGGAACAGGATGAAGTTGGAGCCATCTGTGGGCCAGCATTTTCATTTGATCAACTGACGTTATCTCGTTGACATCATTATGCTGAACGAATGTGTTCCATACTCGAGTCATCCTGGGTATGTATGATCTCAGATGGAGTGATGTTCTGGAGAAGGGTACAGCCAGAGTGAAGTTGCTGCTTTCTGCCCGTCTTGTGGCATAAAAGCTTGTTTCGCGCTGTCCTCGAAGTGGATCCAAGTGTGGTATTTTGACAATATTGGCCTTGTACATAACAGTAAGGCCACCAACATCCCTCCTATGTTGAAGGCTCTGCTGAAATGACAGATCCATCCAGGATGGGTCCAGGCGAGAGATGAGACGTCTTGCTCTGTTCTCTACTCTGTCAAGCAGTCGAAGATGAGAGGGGGGACAGGCAAACCAAGAAAGTGGAGCATACTCAAGGTGTGAGCGTACTTGTGCCTCGTACAGTATCTTGCAACCCCTACTGTCAAGCAGATGCGAGATACGGCGAAGTGCTGTAAGCTTCCTGGCTGCCTTGTTTGCAAGATTTACAACATGGTTCTTCATGGTTAGTTTGGAGTCAAATTTCACCCCAAGGATATCAACTTCTTCTCCAGGTGCCAACATCCTCCCATTCATCCTTACTACTGCACCAGCATTACCATCATGGTGCCTAGAGACGATCATCATTTGCGTTTTCTCAGGTGCAAATGTTACTTGCCATCTATTTCCCCAAGCTGATATAGCTCTCAGCTGGTGATTGATGTAGCTTAGAGCAGCTGGCATTTCTTCTCTTGGATAAGTGAATGTCAGTGTACAGTCGTCTGCATATGCATGTGATTCTGGGATGAGATGAAGAAGGTCGTTGAAGTAGACATTCCATAACAGTGGACCCAGCACACTTCCTTGTGGAACGCTTGCCCCAATAGGATGTCTTGCTGATTCCGTTCCATTGAGGACTACACTTAGAGATCTACCATGAAGGTAATCACTGAGGAGACATAGCGTAGAGCCTGCAATTCCCAGTGCTTGAAGTTTTGCTAAGAGGCCCTGGTGCCACACCCGGTCGAAAGCGCCAGCAATGTCCAGTGCTACCACACAGCTGACTTTGGATTCATCCAGTGACTGGTGCCACTTAGTGGAGAGGTTTAACAACAGATCAGCAGCAGAGTAACCTTTCCTGAAGCCATATTGACGATCACAAAGTAGTGAGTGGTAGTCAAAAAAATCTGTCATTTGTCTTGAGATTATTGTCTCAAGGATCTTACCAGTGATCTCTCTCTCTCTCTCTCTCTCTCTCTCTCTCTCTCTCTCTCTCTCTCCAGGAGGTATAACACTCGCTCTCGCCAAAGGCAGGAGAGAATATGGTAGTGTATCCGGCAGGTACCTGGGTTCAGGCCTCACCACTTCCTTTCATCAAATCCCAGCTAATACAACTGCACTGCTGCCGCTCCCACATCATTTGGCCAGGCCGGGGAATCCCTCACTGCTGTGAATGGACCAGCTTTGTTGAGCAGCGGGTCAGCTGACACAGACACGTACTTTCACAGAATATTCTTGTAAACACACACGAATATCTACTCACGTGTATACGCGCATATACACGCAAATACTTAAATGTTTGTAGAAATTGCTATTGTAGCTGATAAAACTTATTTGTCAATATTTTTTTTCATTTTTTATCAAAAGGTATACAAAAAATAGAACGTTTTAAAAGATATACGAAAACATATAAAAAGAGGTGAGGGCTTCCTCATGATTTTGTCAGAACGCGCCTTATTTCTGGAGGCAAAGCTATTTTGTTGCATGTTGATTTATATGTATGTTGGAATGCTACCTGTGCAGACTGGCAGGAGATGTCGTGCTTGAGGCCGATGTGCGGAGTTAGTATTATGCAGAGATTTCGGAATGTGGAAATTACAAGTAGATGCGGGGTTACCATAAATATAATTCAGAGGGCTCACGAGGGCTTGTTGAGATGACTTTGAGCACTTATAGAGGACTGAGTAAAATGGGATATCTAGGAAGGCGTATAAATAAGGTGCGGAAGGAAGGCTGGGGAGGAGGAGGAGGAGTCCCAGGAAGGAATTATTAAAGTCTTTGAGTATTGGGAGCTTGGACGTCCAACTGCGTTGTGTGAGGGCGTTAGATCAGAGTGGAGGCTGGTACTGTTTGTGATATGACATGCTGGCGGAGTGTGAGCAACGTAATACTTACGAAGGAATTCAGGGAAACCGGTTAGCCGGGGGAGGTGGGAAGTAGTGCTTGCCCTTTAGGGGAGATGTGAGTATGTTGCAGTTAGGATGACTGTCTGACCTGTCACGTAGGCGCACTTCTGGCAAGAAAGCGATTGAATGAGTGATGGCGAATGTGTTTCCTATTTTTTGGTCATGCAGCCTCGGTGGGAGATGACCTGTTTGAAGAAAAAAAAAATACAAATTAATTAGCTTAACCAACACACGAAATATTTCGAATAAAATTTATGAAAACCTAATTTTTTCTTGTACAAAGGCTATGTTATTGTTGCTATTATTATTGTTATTATTATTATTATTATTATTATTATTATTATTATTATTATTATTATTATTATTATTATTATTACCTGGAGTTTACCTGGAGTCGCTTCCAGAGGTCACCGTCCCCGCGGCCCGGTCCCAGACCAGACCTACTGGCTGCTGGCCTGATAGATCAGGCTGTTAGTGCCCACCGCCCACAGTCCATCGTATGCACCACAACCCGGCTGGTAAGGAACAGTTTTGAGGAATTTGACGAGTTCCCTCTTGAAGACAACTAGGGGTTAGTTGGTGATCGCCCTTGTGCCTAGAGAAAGAGCGATGAAGAGTCGTGGTCCCTTAACATTTATTGAGTTCTCTCAGTGTACTCATCCCTACAGTATCTTCCAGGTGTAGATTATAATGTATCTTTCTCGCTTGCGTCCTCAGGAGTACAGGTCTAGAAACTTCAAGTACGAACCATACGGCTGTATGGTTCGTACAGCGCCTGGGAAATAGCTAGGTAATCAGGCTTGATCCGAGAAAGAATGAACGAGCTCCATTTCCTTGGATCAACAGCCGCTCACCACCATCAATGCGTCCGTACTCATTTTCCTGAGTGAATATTTAGGATTCCGTGAGCGGGGAAATGCAACTAACAGTTTGTGTTGACTTTGTATAAACTTTTGTTTACTGTCTGTGTATGACATGACTGTGTGGAATGTGTGTACTTTATGTGACTTGTCATATTAGTTATTGCTGGAATGAATAATGACATAATAAATACATATGATATCACGAGTAAACAGATATCAAAATATGTAAAATAACCACTATGGGTATTTTGCGCGCGTGTATATATATATATATATATATATATATATATATATATATATATATATATATATATATATATATATATATATATATATATATATATATATATATATATATATATATACCGTTGCCCAGATCAACGGGAACCCCAAGTGCAGAGGTCTGACGGAAGTCAAAAGCGTCCTGATGGAGCCACTATGCTACCCTGGAAGGATGGAAAGCAGATTACCTGGGACTACACCTGTGCCGCCACATTGGCAGACACCTACTTGCCATACTCCGAAGCTGAAGGGGATGGAGCTGCCAGCCACAGGGAGACCCAGAAGATCCGCAAATATAAAGACCTTTCCCCTTGTTATAACTTCATCCCAATAGGGTCGGAGACCCTTAAAGCATGGGACAAGTGTGCTCTAAAGTTCCTCAAAGAGCTGGGTGAAAAGCTCGTCATAGAAACCAAGGACCACAGAGCGACCAGCTTCCTCTTTCAAAGACTCATTGTTGCGATCCAGAGAGGAAATGCCTGCAGCATTCTAGGCACGCGGTCGACCGCCGGGGAGCTGGACGAAGTATTCGAGATGTAGCTCTGAGTTACCTATGTTGTTTTATTTTCTTTTGTATTTTTGTGAATGTTTTGTCAATGTATTTTGTCTTTAAATAAAATATTTATCATATATAGGAGGGGTGGTAGGAGAAAATTCTCAAACAGCTTCAGGGAGAACCTTGAGTTTTCCCTGAAGCAAATTTATTCTTTTCTCTGAGGATGAGGGTCCCTATAACAGTTCTAGAGGTGGTACCTTTCATATATATATATATATATATATATATATATATATATATATATATATATATATATATATATATATATATATATATACAACCTACAATAACCCACAGCCCAGTAAATTCTCCATAATCCACCACCATCACCCACAGCTCACCAACACCCACTACCGTCCACCACCATCACCCATAGCTCACCAACACCCACTACCATCCACCACCATCACCCACAGCTCCCCAACACCCACTACCATCCACCACCATCACCCACAGCTCACCAACACCCACTACCATCCACCACCATCACTCACAGCTCCCCAACACCCACTACCATCCACCATCATCACCCACAGCTCACCAACACCCACTATCATCCACCACAATCACCCACAGCTCACCAACACCCACTACCATCCACCACCATCACCCACAGCTCACCAACACCCACTACCATCCACTACCATCACCCACAGTTCACCAATACCCACTACCATCCACCACCATCACCAACAGCTCACCAACACCCACTACCATCCACCACCATCACCCACAGTTCACCAACACCCACTACCATCCACCACCATCACCCACAGCTCACCAACACCCACTACCATCCACCACCATCACCCACAGCTCACCAACACCCACTACCATCCACCACCATCACCCACAGCTCACCAACACCCACTACCATCCACCACCATCACCGAAAGTTTACCAGCATCCACTTACCATTAACCAGCATCCATCACCATCACTCATCATCATCACCCACTACAATATGCCATCAATTACGAATAATTAACCTGTAATTAAACGGATACAAATATTTGTGTTGTTCCATTAATAGGGATTGTTCTGGCTTTGTTATGATAGATTAGCTGCGAGAATTAATGATAAAGTGTTGCTGTGAATGAAGACCTTGTCTCTCTCTCTCTCTCTCTCTCTCTCTCTCTCTCTCATATCTTGCATATCTTTAATTCGTTACGAAGGATATTTTCTTGCGAGTCATAATGATATTCATCTATGCTATTTCCTACCATGGAAAGAGAGGAGAGATCGGAGAGAAGAGAGAGAGAGAGATGGTAAGGCCTGGCCTCCCTCAAGAGCTGCGACACTGAGTCTTCCTCCTCAGCTTCACACAATGGACACACAAGCTGGTGTTTTCAATGCACAGCGGACACTCTTTGTCAGGCGGTAATGCTTCATTTCCTTAATTACTTTTTCCTACGTGTTTCTGACTTCCGAGTCAGTGTGTCTGTCGATGTAATTTGTGGTGGCAGGAAGTGTAGTTTTTGTGCGTACTGCTGCCCAAGAAGGTTGACGAGACGCTTTGATCTATTCACAGCATTCGTAATTAACGTTATTGTTTTAAATGTTAATAGTGGATCAACGAGGAGACGAACTCAGAAAGATAACTGGATTCGATTTTAAACTGATGAGAGAATGTATTGGTCTTTGTTATGGATGTGGAAAACTTTATTCAGATTAATCCATGAGGGCCAATAGCCCGGGATAATCACAGAAAGCCAAGCAGTGTGTCTGGTTTCCAGGTCCTGTTCAGGTCCTCCTTAAGGATGCTACCCACAACAGTCGAGTAACTCTTAAGATATATATTTACAGATTGGTAGCAGATGAAGAATTACACACATGTGCAACATCTGTCTATTTTCATTTACAAACGTATAGACATTCAGTGGCAATATCAGTACAAAGTCAAGGACATAATTGGAAGACTAGAACCACAGATGTTACGAGACTTGTCCATACATCTCTCCCCTCCCGAGATTCGTCCCATCTCCTCTTGGTTGAGCCGGACGCCACCGAGCTACGAGTGAGCATACATTTGTAAACACAGTACACCACAGATCAGATTGTTGGTCCACCAATGCGGCATCTGGTTGCATCAGTGTTAAACAATCACATTACTACTTATATAACTGCAGATATCCTGTGCCTCTCAGAAGAGGTGTTGTATATCGCGAGAACCCCTCAAGGGAGGCAAGGGACTCTTAATCTAGGGAATTGGATGTGTGCTTCACTTCCCTAAATGCCTTCCATCTCCACCTCCCCACATATGCTGTATAATCCCTACGGGTTTAGCGCTCCAACATAATTATAATAATAATAATAATAATAATAATAATAATAATAATAATAATAATTATAATAATATTATTAATAATATCGCGAGCAGCCTCACGGCTTCCAGGAAAAAGATTAAGCAGCTATGAGGGCTAATCATTGTACTTAGCTTATACTCAGGTCTAATGGCACAACACAATAGCATGAGTCGTACAGAGTTCACTCCAACGGGGTTACGAACTAGTATATACCCCCACCTAGGTATGTGTTTATGGAAAATAGGTCCTTACATCTCCCACCATAAAGGCGACTGTAAGGTGAACCAGTGTGCAGATGTTTACACTGTAGTGTTAGCGGGTAATAGGTGTGTATCGCTCACATCGCAAGGGAATGCAATTTCACCTCTATTCTACAGGCCGCAAGGGCACAGAGGCTAAGGAGGGCTAGCAAGAGGAGAGAGGAAGGGTCTTAAGACTGAGCTGTTTGGGAAGAAGGTAGGCTTCTAGCGGTGGGGAGTTAAGGTAACTTTTCACGCTAACCCACACGACTTAGGTTATTACTACTTAACAAATGTTCTCCCGAGAAGCGAAGAATCTGGAGGGGTCGGCACGACCACCAGCTACGATACATCCTAAGATTTTACACAGATCTCATCACAAACGACTTTTTTATAGCAGAACCGGTACACTGGTAGGCACAGCGTTCTTGTCTTCCACTGACTTTCTGCAGAACTTTTTTTTTTTTATAACCTGAGAACGCCTACCTGGATACTTAGTGAGATGTTTTTTCCTGCTAACCACGGACAGTGACAGTGTATATAGTTCTTGTGGCACTGGCGTCTGTGAATTTGGAATACCCAAAATAAACATTCGCTACTCTTTAGAAAGATTGGTCAGGGAATCAAAGGCACCATGGTCAAAAACAAGCCAGCCAGCAACACTTACCACTACACTGTGAGGTCTTTATAATGAGAACCTATAACACGCTACATGCTGTGGTCTTTGGAATGTCAGCAGGCCATCGCTTACAATCTCGCAGAGTAGTGGTTAGTGTTACTGGTTTGTGTTTCAACTTCCGCGACTAACTCCCCGGCAAATCTTTCGAAAAAGCGACAACTGTTTACTGCAGTTATTTCAAATTCATACAAGACAATGAGGCAAGACCTACACTCCGTCACTGCCTGTGAGAATGTGATGAAACCTGCGCAAAAACTTGCATTGGGTCACAGCTGGTGGCTGTGATAACGTTCCAAAGTCTACAGTATGTGGCGCGTTGTAGTTTCTCATTATTAAGACCTCACGGTGTACTCGTTAGTTTTGCTGTTTCACCTCGCCAAGTTCAACGTTCTAACAAATCTTTCCAAACTGACAACTGTTTACTACAGTTATCTCGTATACGGTATATGTGTGTGTGCATTATTATTCTTAATTATTATTATTATTATTATTATTATTATTATTATTATTATTATTATTATTATTATTAGTAGTAGTAGTAGTAGTAGTAGTAGTAGTAGTAGTAATAGCAGTGGCAGTTTTATTATTTTATACATGCACATATATGGATAAGTAAAACGTAATAAACACTTGCCAGTACTCAGTAATAACCCACATGGAGACAGAAACTCAACAGATTAATTGATCTGTACAGTATTTTAATCCCCATCTGGGATCGTCTTCAGCAGGTGAAGAGGATCCCAGAAAAGGAATCAAAATATACGGATCAATTAATCTTCTGAGTTTCTGTCTCCATTTGGGTTATATATAAGAAACAACAGAACAAGCTGGCTAGGGGTAAATTTACATTCCAGTCTGGCAAGTATTGGTGTGCATGTCACTGAGTGACGCGGCTGACACTACCTGGCCGTACTAAGAGAGATACGGGGCTGCGACCACTTGATGGCTGATAGCCTTAGTAGTACCTGCTCGACACCCCTATGGCGTCTAGGGTACCATGTGGTTCCGTGGGGGTACCCAGTTGTTCCAAGGGGCGCCCTGTCTCGTCTACGGGGTACACTAAGACGATTAGGGGATATGATGTGTAATCAGCATACATCCCTACCTCCCTTGAGTAGGTTCAGTGAATATCTGAAACAATCCCTCCCTTTTTCCCTGGCAGCCATCCCTCACAGCAAGCTTGGAACACTTACACAACACACTTGCAGATCTGAACGCTGACTAGACATGTCATAACACCGCGCTGCCAGGCGTATCGTACCCTTTTTGTTTTTGCATTTTTTGATAATTTGCCTGTTTGTGATTTAATATACATTTAACAATTCTCTCTCTCTGTCTCCCTCTGTCTCTCTCTCTCTCTCTCTCTGTCCCTCTCTCTCTCTCTCTCTCTCTCTCTCTCTCTCTCTCTCTCTCTCTCTCTCTCTCTCTCTCTCTCTCTCTCTCTCTCTCTCTCTCTCTCTCTCTCTCTCTCTCTCTCTCTCTCTCTCTCTCTTTCTCTTTATTATTTACACAGGGTTTCACAATGTTAGGTTAAAGTTCCTAACTTTATTTACAAGCTAAGAGGTATTACCTACATCAGCTTATTTGAAAGCCCTTTTATTGTTAAGAAACATACAAATATGGAACAGATTGATGTTGGATCCATCTGTGGGCCAGTGATTTTTCATTTGGTCAGTTGACTGTATCTCGTTGTTGTCACTCTGCTGTACGAACATGTTCAAAACATGAGTCATCCTAGGAATAAATGATTCTCTCTCTCTCTCTCTCTCTCTCTCTCTCTCTCTCTCTCTCTCTCTCTCTCTCTCTCACTCTCTCTCTCTCTCTCTCTCTCTCTCTCTCTCTCTCTCTCTCTCTCTCTCTCTCCCTCATTTGGCTCAGCGTCGCAGTTCAAGAATGCATTCGCTCTGTTAGAGCGTAAGTGTTCCTAGCCGAGTCATCCCCCTGAGGTTTTTGCCTTGTCTTATTTCTGGTCGGCAGCAGTCCAAGTTCTCCCGTTAAGCCAAGTCTAGCTCTTCCCTGTTGAGCCAAGTCTAGCTCTTCCCTGTTGAGCCAAGTCTAGCTCTTCCCTGTTGAGCCAAGTCTAGCTCTTCCCTGTTGAGCCAAGTCTAGCTCTTCCCTGTTGAGCCAAGTCTAGCTCTTCCCTGTTGAGCCAAGTCTAGCTCTTCCCTGTTGAGCCAAGTCTAGCTCTTCCCTGTTGAGCCAAGTCTAGCTCTTCCCTGTTGAGCCAAGTCTAGCTCTTCCCTGTTGAGCCAAGTCTAGCTCTTCCCTGTTGAGCCAAGTCTAGCTCTTCCCTGTTGAGCCAAGTCTAGCTCTTCCCTGTTAAGCCAAGTCTAGCTCTTCCCTGTTAAGCCAAGTCTAGCTCTTCCCTGTTAAGCCAAGTCTAGCTCTTCCCTGTTAAGCCAAGTCTAGCTCTTCCCTGTTAAGCCAAGTCTAGCTCTTCCCTGTTAAGCCAAGTCTAGCTCTTCCCTGTTAAGCCAAGTCTAGCTCTTCCCTCTTAAGCCGAGTCTAGCTCTTCCCTGTTAAGCCAAGTCTAGCTCTGCTCTGTTAAGCTAAGTCTACCTCTTCCCTGTTAAGCCAAGTCTAGCTCTGCTCTGTTAAGCTAAGTCTACCTCTTCCCTGTTAAGCCAAGTCTACCTCTTCCCTGTTAAGCCAATTCTACATCTTCCCTGTTAAGCCAAGTTTACCTTTTCCCTGTTAAGCCACGTCTACTTTTTCTCTGTTAAGCCAAGTCTAGCTCTTACCTGTTAAGACATGTCTAGCTCTCACCCGTTAAGCCAGTCAAGTTCAGTTCTTAGGCCGGACAAGTTCTCCTGTTAAATAGGCCACGCTCCTGTTAATTCAGTTTCTCATCGTAAACCACACAAGTTTTCATGTTAATCAGGTCAAATTAACCCACACAAGTACTTCTGTTAACCCACCCAAATTCTCCTGTTAACTCCACCCACATTCTCCTATAACCCCTCCCCCTGTTAAGCCACACAAGTTCCTTTAAAAAGTATTATACATGTTCTCCTATTACAGTAGCAATGAAGACTTTTTTATTAAATATTAAAAGTTATTACCAGTAACATATTACCCTAATTACATATATCATGTAACAGTAATCCCTGGTATAGTGTGTGCTCTTTAACAGATTAATTAATATATGCAGATAATAATATATGTACAGCTATAACTATACAAGACTTAATGGCGTAATTCATTTATTAATGGTAACATGTTACAGTTTTTTAATATGTTTCACTTATTTACATGTTTTATTCATCGCCTTCATTACATAATTTAAGTATAGTTTATATTACTCTAGATAATCGTTATTATCCTTTGATTAAACTTTGTAAAGTATGTCTCTGTTAATTTCCCCTGTGTCAACTTTCTCGGTAATTTTTTGTGTTGTGGTGTTATGGGTGTTAGTTGCGACAAGAGTGTAGGTATGGCAGCAGTGCATATTTGCAATGTTATGGGTGCTTGTAGTTCTCAGTGTAGGTGGTACAGCAGTGTATATCTACAGTGTTATAGGTGCTTGTAGTTCCCACAGTGTAGGTGGTACAGCAGTGTTTATTTACAGTGTTATAGGTGCTTGTAGTTCCTACAGTGTAGGTAGTACAGCAGTGTATATCTACAGTGTTATAGGTGGTTGTACTTCCTACAGTGTAGGTAGTACAGCAGTGTATATCTACAGTGTTATAGGTGCTTGTTGTTCCCACAGTGTAGGTGGTACAGCAGTGTATATATAGAGTGTTATAGGTGGTTGTACTTCCCACAGTGTAGGTGGTACAGCAGTGTATATCTACAGTGTTATAGGTGGTTGAAGTTCTCAGAGTGTAGGTGGTATAGCAGTGTATATCTACAGTGTTATAGGTGCTTGTAGTTCCCACGGTGTAGGTGGAACAGCAGTGTATATCTACAGTGTTATAGGTGGTTGAAGTTCCCAGAGTGTAGGTGGTATAGCATTGTATATCTACAGTGTTATAGGTGCTTGTAGTTCCCACAGTGTAGGTGGAACAGCAGTGTATATCTACAGTGTTATAGGTGCTTGTAGTTCCCACAGTGTAGGTGGTACAGCAGTGTATATCTACAGTGTTATAGGTGCTTGCAGTTCCCACAGTGTAGGTGGAACAGCAGTGTATATCTACAGTGTTATAGGTGCTTGTAGCTCCCACAGTGTAGGTGGAGCAGCAGTGTATATCTACAGTGTTATAGGTGCTTGTAGTTCCCAGAGTGTAGGTGGTACAGCAGTGTATATCTACAGTGTTATAGGTGTTTGTAGCTCCCACAGTGTAGGTGGAACAGCAGTGTATATCTACAGTGTTATAGGTGCTTGTAGTTCCCAGAGTGTAGATGGGGCAATGTTCTCTGGTGGTTTATGTTCACATTCATTAACTTTATGTGGGCAGTGGCTCGCTCGGCGGCGCCTCCGGCATGTTAATGCTCGTACCGCAGGCACTTGGTTATGCAAGTACTTTTAGGGGTGGAGGTGGATGCAGGGGCTTGGCGCAGGTGTAGGTGAATGCGTGGACGTGGTGCACGTGGAGGTGGATGCGTGGTCGTGGTGGAGGTGAAGGTGAAGCTAGTAGATTATATTTTAAGACTGGAGGCGGTGGTGATAATAGTGAGCATTGCCAGAATGATAGCATTCACAGCAGCCACAACAAACACATTATGACGAGAAAAACTTAATGTTTCACAAAATCACATTCCTCAAAACATACATATTAACCTCAAACCTCGCACACTAACCTCAAAACATACATATTAACCTCAAACCTCGCACACTAACCTCAAAACATACATATTAACCTCAAACCTCGCACACTAACCTCAAAACATACATATTAACCTCAAACCTCGCACACTAACCTCAAAACATACATATTAACCTCAAACCTCGCACACTAACCTCAAAACATACATATTAACCTCAAACCTCGCACACTAACCTCAAAACATACATATTAACCTCAAACCTCGCACACTAACCTCAAAACATACATATTAACCTCAAACCTCGCACACTAACCTCACAACATACATATTAACCTCAAACCTCGCACACTAACCTCAAAACATACATATTAACCTCAAACCTCGCACACTAACCTCAAAACATACATATTAACCTCAAACCTCGCACACTAACCTCAAAACATACATATTAACCTCAAACCTCGCACACTAACCTCAAAACATACATATTAACCTCAAACCTCACACACTAACCTCAAAACATACATATTAACCTCAAACCTCACACACTAACCTCAAAACATACATATTAACCTCAAACCTCACACACTAACCTCAAAACATATATATTAACCTCAAACCTCACACACTAACCTCAAAACATACATATTAACCTCAAACCTCGCACACTAACCTCAAAACATACATATTAACCTCAAACCTCGCACACTAACCTCAAAACATACATATTAACCTCAAACCTCGCACACTAACCTCAAAACATACATATTAACCTCAAACCTCACACACTAACCTCAAAACATACATATTAACCTCAAACCTCACACACTAACCTCAAAACATACATATTAACCTCAAACCTCACACACTAACCTCAAAACATACATATTAACCTCAAACCTCACACACTAACCTCAAAACATACATATTAACCTCAAACCTCACACACTAACCTCAAAACATACATATTAACCTCAAACCTCGCACACTAACCTCAAAACATACATATTAACCTCAAACCTCACACACTAACCTCAAAACATACATATTAACCTCAAACCTCGCACACTAACCTCAAAACATACCTATTAACCTCAAACCTCACACACTAACCTCAAAACATACATATTAACCTCAAACCTCGCACACTAACCTCACAACATACATATTAACATCAAACCTCACACACTAACCTCAAAACATACATATTAACCTCAAACCTCGCACACTAACCTCAAAACATACATATTAACCTCAAACCTCACACACTAACCTCAAAACATACATATTAACCTCAAACCTCGCACACTAACCTCACAACATACATATTAACCTCAAACCTCGCACACTAACCTCACAACATACATATTAACCTCAAACCTCGCACACTAACCTCAAAACATACATATTAACCTCAAACCTCGCACACTAACCTCACAACATACATATTAACCTCAAACCTCACACACTAACCTCAAAACATACATATTAACCTCAAACCTCGCACACTAACCTCACAACATACATATTAACCTCAAACCTCGCACACTAACCTCACAACATACATATTAACCTCAAACCTCGCACACTAACCTCAAAACATACATATTAACCTCAAACCTCGCACACTAACCTCAAAACATACATATTAACCTCAAACCTCACACACTAACCTCAAAACATACATATTAACCTCAAACCTCACACACTAACCTCAAAACATACATATTAACCTCAAACCTCGCACACTAACCTCAAAACATACATATTTACTCAAACCTCGCACACTAACCTCAAAACATACATATTTACTCAAACCTCGCACACTAACCTCAAAACATACATATTTACTCAAACCTCACACACTAACCTCAAAACATACATATTAACCTCAAACCTCACACACTAACCTCAAAACATACATATTAACCTCAAACCTCACACACTAACCTCAAAACATACATATTAACCTCAAACCTCGCACACTAACCTCAAAACATACATATTTACTCAAACCTCGCACACTAACCTCACAACATACACAGTATCTTCAGAATACGAGCAATAACCTTCTTAATACATACAATAACCTTCATAATACACACAGTAACCTTCATAATACCCAACATCACTTCGTAATACACAATATCCTCGTTAAAAAGATAGCAGATTCATTAAAAACACAATATCTCCTTGGAAACTACAATATATTCACAAAAACAAAATATCTCATTGAAAAACTACAATACCCTCACAAAATAATACAAAATCTCATTGAAAACTACAATACCTTCACAAAATAATACAAAATCTCATTGAAAAACTACAATACCTTCACAAAATAATACAAAATCTCAGTGAAAAACTACAATACCTTCACAAAATAATACAAAATCTCAGTGAAAAACTACAATACCTTCACAAAATAATACAAAATCTCAGTGAAAAACTACAATACCTTCACAAAATAATACAAAATCTCAGTGAAAAACTACAATACCTTCACAAAATAATACAAAATCTCAGTGAAAAACTACAATACCTTCACAAAATAATACAAAATCTCAGTGAAAAACTACAATACCTTCACAAAATAATACAAAATCTCAGTGAAAAACTACAATACCTTCACAAAATAATACAAAATCTCAGTGAAAAACTACAATACCTTCACAAAATAATACAAAATCTCAGTGAAAAACTACAATACCTTCACAAAATAATACAAAATCTCAGTGAAAAACTACAATACCTTCACAAAATAATACAAAATCTCAGTGAAAAACTACAATACCTTCACAAAATAATACAAAATCTCAGTGAAAAACTACAATACCTTCACAAAATAATACAAAATCTCAGTGAAAAACTACAATACCTTCACAAAATAATACAAAATATCATTGAAAAACTACAATACCTTCACAAAATAATACAAAATATCATTGAAAAACTACAATACCTTAAAAACCATACCCCCGGCCGGGATTGAACCCGCGGTCATAGAGTCTCAAAACTCCAGCCCGTCGCGCTAGCCACTAGACCAGCTAGCCACAATACCTTCACAAAATAATACAAAATCTCATTGAAAACTACAATACATTAAAAAAAAAAACTACCAAGAGAAAAATACTGCCATAACTCAATAAATAACCAAAATAACAGCTGCGTGCTGTAAGCAGCAACAGCCTGGTCGATCAGGCCAGCAACCCGGAGGTCTGGTGGGGAATTGCTCCGAGGGGGCCATGATCCCTCGAATTTTTTTTGTAAACAAAGCAAAAAAACCATCAAGAAACCATAACAACCTTACAGTAAATAGAATAACAAACAAATACATCAGAACAAATAGAGTTAAAAAACAAATACAGTAACCTCATAACAAACACAGTAACCTCATAACAAACACAGTAACCTCATAACAAACACAGTAACCTCATAACAAGCACAGTAACCTCATAACAAACACAGTAACCTCATAACAAACACAGTAACCTCATAACAAACACAGTAACTTCATAACAAACACAGTAACCTCATAACAAACACAGTAACCTCATAACAAGCACAGTAACCTCATAACAAACACAGTAACCTCATAACAAACACAGTAACCTCATAACAAGCACAGTAACCTCATAACAAACACAGTAACCTCATAACAAACACAGTAACCTCATAACAAACACAGTAACCTCATAACAAACACAGTAACCTCATAACAAACACAGTAACCTCATAACAAACACAGCAACCTCATAACAAACACAGTAACCTCATAACAAACACAGTAACCTCATAACAAACACAGTAACCTCATAACAAACACAGTAACCTCATAGCAAACACAGTAACCTCATAACAAACACAGTAACCTCATAACAAACACAGTAACCTCATAACAAACACAGTAACCTCATAAAAAACACAGTAACCTCATAACAAACACAGTAACCTTAACCTTTTAACAAACATAATAACCTCATGACAAACACATTACCCCATGACAAAAACAATAATGTCAGCCTCATGACAAACAAAAATAATCTCATGACAAACACAGTAACCTCGTGACAAACACAATAACCTTATAACAAAAGCAGTAAAATCAACCTCATGAATAATAACCTCATGACAAACACAGACCCTTTATGACAAACACAGCAACCTCATGACAACCACAGTAACCTCATGACAAACACAAAAACCTCATAACAAACACAACCTCATAACAAACACAGACCCTTTATGACAAACACAGCAGCCTCATAACAAACACAGCAACCTCATAACAAACACAGCAACCTCATAACAAACACAGCAACCTCATAACAAAAACAACAACCTCATAACAAACACAGCAACCTCATAACAAATACAGCAACCTCATAACAAACATAGCAACCTCATAACAAACACAGCAACCTCATAACAAACACAGCAACCTCATAACAAACACAACAACCTCATAACAAACACAGCAACCTCATAACAAACACAGTAACCTCATAACAAACACAGCAACCTCATAACAAACACAGACCCTTTATGACAAACACAGCAGCCTCATAACAAACACAGTAACCTCATAACAAACACAGCAACCTCATAACAAACACAGCAACCTCATAACAAACACAGCAACCTCATAACAAACACAGCAACCTCATAACAAACACAGCAACCTCATAGCAAACACAGCAACCTCATAACAAACACAACAACCTCATAACAAACACAGTAACCTAATAACAAACACAGCAACCTTATAACAAACACAGCAACCTCATAACAAACACAGTAACCTCATAACAAACACAGCAACCTCATAACAAACACAGACCCTTTATGACAAACACAGCAGCCTCATAACAAACACAGTAACCTCATAACAAACACAGCAACCTCATAACAAACACAGCAACCTCATAACAAACACAGCAACCTCATAACAAACACAGCAATCTCATAACAAACACAGTAACCTCATAACAAACACAGACCCTTTATGACAAACACAGCAACCTCATAACAAACACAGCAACCTCATAACAAACACAGCAACCTCATAACAAACACAGTAACCTCATAACAAACACAGCAACCTCATAACAAACACAGCAACCTCATAACAAACACAGTAACCTCATAACAAACACAGTAACCTCATAACAAACACAGTAACCTCATAACAAACACAGCAACCTCATAACAAACACAGTAACCTCATAACAAACACAGCAACCTCATAACAAACACAGCAACCTCATAACAAAAACAGTAACCTCATAACAAACACAATAACCTCATAACAAACACAGACCCTTTATGACAAACACAGCAACCTCATAACAAACACAGCAACCTCATAACAAACACAGCAACCTCATAACAAACACAGCAACCTCATAACAAACACAGCAACCTCATAACAAACACAGCAACCTCATAACAAACATAGCAACCTCATAACAAACACAGCAACCTCATAACAAACACAGTAACCTCATAACAAACACAGCAACCTCATAACAAACACAGCAACCTCATAACAAACATAGCAACCTCATAACAAACACAGCAACCTCATAACAAACACAGTAACCTCATAACAAACACAACCTCAAGACAAACACACTCACCCTGCATTAACAAGAGCAACTTTAGCATAATTGATATCAATACTCTTCTCCCTCCTCCTACCCCCCTCCCCCTCCTCTCCTCATCCCCCCTCACCAACCCCATCCCTCTCCCCCTTCCCCTAACCCTTCCCCTACCCCTCCACTACCCCTCCTCTCCCCCCTCCCCTCCCCCTCCCCTCCCCCCTCCCCTCCCCCTCCCCTCCCCCAACACACACACAGGAATTCATATAAAGATTTTCCTGAATGTAAAACTTATTTGCATTCTGTTTTTCTGCTGATTGCAACACTGTGTTGCGCCAGACACTGTGTTGCACCAGACACTGTGTTGTACCACTGTGTTGCACCAGACACTGTGTTGTACCACTGTGTTGCACCAGACACTGTGTTGTACCACTGTGTTGCACCAGACACTGTGTTGTACCACTGTGTTGCACCAGACACTGTGTTGTACCACTGTGTTGCACCAGACACTGTGTTGTACCACTGTGTTGCACCAGACACTGTGTTGTACCACTGTGTTGCACCAGACACTGTGTTGTACCACTGTGTTGCACCAGACACTGTGTTGTACCACTGTGTTGCACCAGACACTGTGTTGTACCACTGTGTTGCACCAGACACTGTGTTGTACCACTGTGTTGCACCAGACACTGTGTTGTACCACTGTGTTGCACCAGACACTGTGTTGTACCACTGTGTTGCACCAGACACTGTGTTGCACCAGATACTGTGTTGTACCACTGTGTTGCGCCAGACACTGTGTTGCGCCAGACACTGTGTTGCACCAGATACTGTGTTGTACCACTGTGTTGCGCCAGACACTGTGTTGTACCAGACACTGTGTTGCGCCAGACACTCTGTTGTACCAGACACTGTGTTGCGCCAGACACTGTGTTGTACCAGACACTGTGTTGCACCAGATACTGTGTTGTACCACTGTGTTGCGCCAGACACTGTGTTGTACCAGACACTGTGTTGCGCCAAACACTGTGTTGCGCCAGACACTGTGTTGTACCAGACACTGTGTTGCGCCAGACACTGTGTTGTACCAGACACTGTGTTGCGCCAGACACTGTGTTGTACCAGACACTGTGTTGCGCCAGACACTGTGTTGTACCAGACACTGTGTTGCACCAGACATTGTGTTGTACCAGACACTGTGTTGTACCAGACACTGTGTTGCACCAGACACTGTGTTGTACCAGACACTGTGTTGCACCAGACACTGTGTTGTACCAGACACTGTGTTGCGCCAGACACTGTGTTGTACCAGACACTGTGTTGCACCAGACACTGTGTTGTACCAGACACTGTGTTGCACCAGACACTGTGTTGTACCAGACACTGTGTTGCGCCAGACACTGTGTTGTACCAGACACTGTGTTGCACCAGACACTGTGTTGTACCAGACACTGTGTTGCACCAGACACTGTGTTGTACCAGACACTGTGTTGCGCCAGACACTGTGTTGTACCAGACACTGTGTTGCGCCAGACACTGTCTTGTACCAGACACTGTGTTGCGCCAGACACTGTGTTGTACCAGACACTGTGTTGCGCCAGATACTGTGTTGTACCAGACACTGTGTTGCACCAGACACTATGTTGTACCAGACACTGTGTTGCGCCAGACACTGTGTTGTACCAGACACTGTGATGCACCAGACACTGTGTTGTACCAGACACTGTGTTGCGCCAGACACTGTGTTGTACCAGACACTGTGTTGCGCCAGACACTGTGTTGTACCAGACACTGTGTTGCACCAGACATTGTGTTGTACCAGACACTGTGTTGCACCAGATACTGTGTTGTACCACTGTGTTGCGCCAGACACTGTGTTGCGCCAGACACTGTGTTGTACCAGACACTGTGTTGCACCAGACACTGTGTTGCGCCAGACACTGTGTTGCGCCAGACACTGTGTTGCGCCAGACACTGTGTTGTACCAGACACTGTGTTGCACCAGATACTGTGTTGTACCACTGTGTTGCACCAGACACTGTGTTGCGCCAGACACTGTGTTCCACCAGACACTGTGTTGCACCAGTGTTGCACCAGACACTATGTTGCACCAGTGCTACACCAGACACTGTGTTGCACCAGTGTTGCACTAGACACTATGTTGCACCAATGTTGCACCAGACACTGTGTTGCACCTGTGTTGCACCAGACACTATGTTGCAACAGCATTGCACCAGACACTGTGTTGCACCAGTGTTGCACCAGACACTGTGTTGCACCAGTGTTGCACCAGACACTGTGTTGCACCAGTGTTGCACCAGTGCTGCACCAGTGTTGCACCAGTGTTGCACCAGTGTTGCAACAGTGTTGCACCAGACACTGTGTTGCACCAGTGCTGCACCAGACACCGTGTTGCACCATACATTGTGTTGCACCAGTGTTGCACCAGACACTATGTTGCACCAGTGTTGCACCGGACACTGTGTTGCACCAGACACTATGTTGCACCAGTGTTGCACGAGACACTGTGTTGCACCAGTGTTGCACCAGACACTGTGTTGCACCAGACACTATGTTGCACCAGTGTTGCACGAGACACTGTGTTGCACCAGTGTTGCACCAGACACTATGTTGCACCAGTGTTGCACCAGACACTGTGTTGCACTAGACACTATGTTGCACCAATGTTGCACCAGACACTGTGTTGCACCAGTGTTGCACCAGACACTATGTTGCACCAGTATTGCACCAGACACTGTGTTGCACCAGTGTTGCACCAGACACTGTGTTGCACCAGTGTTGCACCAGACGCTGTGTTGCACCAGTGTTGCACCAGTGTTGCGCCAGTGTTGCACCAGACACTGTGTTGCACCAGTGTTGCACCAGTGTTGCACCAGTGTTGCGCCAGTGTTGCACCAGTGTTGCGCCAGACACTGTGTTGCACCAGTGTTGCACCAGACACTGTGTTGCACCAGTGTTGCACCAGTGTTGCACCAGACACTGTGTTGCACCAGTGTTGCACCAGACGCTGTGTTGCGCCAGTGTTGCACCAGACACTGTGTTGCACCAGTGTTGCACCAGACACTGTGTTGCACCAGTATTGCACCAGTGTTGCGCCAGACACTGTGTTGCACCAGTGTTGCACCAGACACTGTGTTGCACCAATGTTACACCAGACACTGTGTTGCACCAGTGTTGCGCCAGACACTGTGTTGCACCAGTGTTGCACCAGACACTGTGTTGCACCAGTGTTGCACCAGACACTGTGTTGCACCAGTGTTGCACCAGACACTGTGTTGCACCAGTGTTGCACCAGACACTGTGTTGCACCAGTGTTGCACCAGACACTGTGTTGCACAAGTCTTGCACCAGACACTGTGTTGCACCAGTGTTGCACCAGACGCTGTGTTGCGCCAGTGTTGCACCAGACACTGTGTTGCACCAGTGTTGCACCAGTGTTGCACCAGACACTGTGTTGCACCAGTGTTGCACCAGTGTTGCGCCAGACACTGTGTTGCACCAGTGTTGCACCAGACACTGTGTTGCACCAGTGTTGCACCAGACACTGCGTTGCACCAGTGTTGCACCAGACACTGTGTTGCACCAGTGTTGCGCCAGACACTGTGTTGCACCAGTGTTGCACCAGACACTGTGTTGCACCAGTGTTGCACCAGACACTGTGTTGCACCAGTGTTGCACCAGACGCTGTGTTGCGCCGTGTTGCACCAGACACTGTGTTGCACCAGTGTTGCACCAGACACTGTGTTGCACCAGTGTTGCACCAGTGTTGCACCAGTGTTGCACCAGACACTGTGTTGCACCAGTGTTGCACCAGACGCTGTGTTGCGCCAGTGTTGCACCAGACACTGTGTTGCACCAGTGTTGCACCAGACACTGTGTTGCACCAGTGTTGCACCAGTGTTGCGCCAGACACTGTGTTGCACCAGTGTTGCACCAGACACTGTGTTGCACCAATGTTGCACCAGACACTGTGTTGCACCAGTGTTGCGCCAGACACTGTGTTGCACCAGTGTTGCACCAGACACTGTGTTGCACCAGTGTTGCACCAGACACTGTGTTGCACCAGTGTTGCACCAGACACTGTGTTGCACCAGTGTTGCACCAGACACTGTGTTGCACCAGTGTTGCACCAGACACTGTGTTGCACCAGTCTTGCACCAGACACTGTGTTGAACCAGTGTTGCACCAGACGCTGTGTTGCGCCAGTGTTGCACCAGACACTGTGTTGCACCAGTGTTGCACCAGACACTGTGTTGCACCAGTGTTGCACCAGTGTTGCTCCAGACACTGTGTTGCACCAGTGTTGCACCAGACACTGTGTTGCACCAGACACTGCGTTGCACCAGTGTTGCACCAGACACTGTGTTGCACCAGTGTTGCGCCAGACACTGTGTTGCACCAGTGTTGCACCAGACACTGTGTTGCACCAGTGTTGCACCAGACACTGTGTTGCACCAGTGTTGCACCAGACGCTGTGTTGCGCCGTGTTGCACCAGACACTGTGTTGCACCAGTGTTGCACCAGACACTGTGTTGCACCAGTGTTGCACCAGTGTTGCGCCAGACACTGTGTTGCACCAGTGTTGCACCAGACACTGTGTTGCACCAGTGTTGCACCAGACACTGTGTTGCACCAGTGTTGCACCAGACACTGTGTTGCACCAGTGTTGCACCAGACACTTTGTTGCACCAGTGTTGCACCAGACACTGTGTTGCACCAGTGTTGCACCGGACACTGTGTTGCACCAGTGTTGCGCCAGACACTGTGTTGCACCAGTGTTGCACCAGACACTGTGTTGCACCAGTGTTGCACCAGACACTGTGTTGCACCAGTGTTGCGCCACCTGTGTTGCACCAGACACTGTGTTGCACCAGTGTTGCACCAGCACCAGACACTGTGTTGCACCAGTGTTGCACCAGACCAGTGTTGCGCCAGACACTGTGTTGCACCAGTGTTGCACCAGACACTGTGTTGCACCAGTGTTGCGCCAGACACTGTGTTGCACCAGTGTTGCACCAGACACTGTGTTGCACCAGTGTTGCACCAGACACTGTGTTGCACCAGTGTTGCACCAGACACTGTGTTGCACCAGTGTTGCACCAGTGTTGCACCAGACACTGTGTTGCACCAGTGTTGCACCAGACACTGTGTTGCACCAGTGTTGCGCCAGACACTGTGTTGCACCAGTGTTGCACCAGTGTTGCACCAGACACTGTGTTGCACCAGTGTTGCACCAGACACTGTGTTGCACCAGTGTTGCACCAGTGTTGCACCAGTGTTGCACCAGACACTGTGTTGCACCAGTGTTGCACCAGACACTGTGTTGCACCAGTGTTGCACCAGACACTGTGTTGCACCAGTGTTGCACTAGACACTATGTTGCACCAGTGTTGCACCAGACACTGTGTTGCACCAGACACTGTGTTGCACCAGTGTTGCACCAGACACTGTGTTGCACCAGTGTTGCACCAGACACTGTGTTGCACCAGTGTTGCACCAGACACTGTGTTGCACCAGTGTTGCGCCAGACACTGTGTTGCACCAGTGTTGCACCAGACACTGTGTTGCACCAGTGTTGCACCAGACACTGTGTTGCACCAGTGTTGCGCCAGTGTTGCACTAGTGTTGCACCAGACACTGTGTTGCACCAGTGTTGCACCAGTGTTGCACCAGACACTGTGTTGCACCAGTGTTGCACCAGACACTGTGTTGCACCAGTGTTGCACCAGACACTGTGTTGCACCAGTGTTGCACCAGACACTTTGTTGCACCAGTGTTGCACCAGACACTTTGTTGCACCAGTGTTGCACCGGACACTGTGTTGCACCAGTGTTGCGCCAGACACTGTGTTGCACCAGTGTTGCACCAGACACTGTGTTGCACCAGTGTTGCACCAGACACTGTGTTGCACCAGTGTTGCGCCAAACACTGTGTTGCACCAGTGTTGCACCAGACACTGTGTTGCACCAGTGTTGCACCAGACACTGTGTTGCACCAGTGTTGCACCAGTTTTGCACCAGTGTTGCACCAGACACTGTGTTGCACCAGTGTTGCACCAGACACTGTGTTGCACCAGTGTTGCGCCAGACACTGTGTTGCACCAGTGTTGCACCAGTGTTGCACCAGACACTGTGTTGCACCAGTGTTGCACCAGACACTGTGTTGCACCAGTGTTGCACCAGTGTTGCACCAGTGTTGCACCAGACACTGTGTTGCACCAGTGTTGCACCAGACACTGTGTTGCACCAGTGTTGCACCAGACACTGTGTTGCACCAGTGTTGCACCAGACACTGTGTTGCACCAGTGTTGCACCAGACACTGTGTTGCACCAGTGTTGCACCAGACACTGTGTTGCACCAGTGTTGCACCAGTGTTGCACCAGTGTTGCACCAGACACTGTGTTGCACCAGTGTTGCACCAGACACTGTGTTGCACCAGTGTTGCACCAGACACTGTGTTGCACCAGTGTTGCGCCAGACACTGTGTTGCACCAGTGTTGCACCAGACACTGTGTTGCACCAGTGTTGCACCAGACACTGTGTTGCACCAGTGTTGCGCCAGTGTTGCACTAGTGTTGCACCAGACACTGTGTTGCACCAGTGTTGCACCAGACACTGTGTTGCACCAGTGTTGCACCAGTGTTGCACCAGTGTTGCACCAGTGTTGCACCCGTGTTGCACCAGTGTTGCACCAGTGTTGCACCAGTGTTGCACCAGTGTTGCACCAGTGTTGCACCAGACACTGTGTTGCACCAGTGTTGCACCAGTGTTGCACCAGTGTTGCACCAGTGTTGCACCAGTGTTGCACCAGTGTTGCACCAGTGTTGCACCAGTGTTGCACCAGTGTTGCACCAGTGTTGCACCAGACACTGTGTTGCACCAGTGTTGCACCAGTGTTGCACCAGACACTGTGTTGCACCAGTGTTGCACCAGTGTTGCACCAGTGTTGCACCAGTGTTGCACCAGTGTTGCACCAGTGTTGCACCAGACACTGTGTTGCACCAGTGTTGCAGTAGTGTTGCACCAGTGTTGCACCAGTGTTGCACCAGACACTGTGTTGCACCAGTGTTGCACCAGTGTTGCACCAGTGTTGCACCAGTGTTGCACCAGACACTGTGTTGCACCAGTGTTGCACCAGTGTTGCACCAGTGTTGCACCCGTGTTGCACCAGTGTTGCACCAGTGTTGCACCAGTGTTGCACCAGTGTTGCACCAGTGTTCCACCAGTGTTGCACCAGTGTTGCACCAGTGTTCCACCAGTGTTGCACCAGTGTTGCACCAGTGTTGCACCAGTGTTGCACCAGTGTTCCACCAGTGTTGCACCAGTGTTGCACCAGTGTTCCACCAGTGTTGCACCAG